>NC_083714.1:161466818-161783485 GCF_033118175.1 Dama dama | reverse complement strand
AGCTGGCATATAGCAGGGGGTGTTCAGCTTGGGGCTCTGTGATGACCTAGAAGGCTGGGAGGGAGGCTCACCAAGGAGGCGATATATGCACACATATAACTGAGTCACTCTCTTGCACAGCAGAAAACACAACTCTCTAAAGCAACTAGGCTCCAATTAAAAAAAAAAAAAAAAACAACTGAGAAAAAGGCATATGTTTACGCAAAATATCCCAAATCACATACAACAAAAATATTTTTTCTTAATATTTTATTGTAGGTCCCCCCAGCACGCCCGGGCGTGGTGTCCCGACAACGCGCCAGAGAAAAGAGAAAACGAGTCCATTCCATCCTGATGTTAATCACCCACTTCCCGGAAGCCTGCTGAGTCACATCGCCTGGTTCTCTCAGACACGCACAAATGGGATCTCTGAACTGCCTGGTTTGAACCCTACAAATGCCCTTTGTTAAATCGTTCAGGGGAGCAGAATACAAAAGTCGTGATGACTGAAGGCGCTTCCTCAAGCAGTCCTTTCCTCTCAATTCTGATCATGACTGACGGGGGACAACAGTCGCCGAGGGACTGACCCGCCCTCATCAGGGCGGCGGTATCACACACACTTTTCTGTGGATGTCCGTGGATTCTCTCTCTGGGGCAGGTCACTTTCAGACATGAAATTCCAGGGAGCTCCCAGACATTCCTGAGCAAACTCCGGGAGCTGGTGATGGACGGGGAAGCCTGGCGTGCTGCAGCCCATGGGGTTGCAAAGAGTCAGACACGACTGGGCAACTCAACAACAACAACCCAGATTCAGGCTTGCATGCACCCCAAGTTTCAGCTGACAAACACGTGCTGTATGGTTAACAGATTGGAGCGGGTGCATTCACAAAATTCCTAATGATGAAAGCATACACCTATAGTATCCATAATTTAATGTAGTATCCATGATTTGTTATATATTAACGTGCATGCATGCTCAGTCATGTCTGACTCTTTGCAACTGCATAGACTGTAGCCCACCAGGCTTCTCTGTCCATGGGAATTTCCCAAAGCAAGAATACTGGAGTGGGTTGCCATGTCCTCCTCCAGGAGAACCTTCCTGACCCAAGGATGGAACCCGAGTCTCGAATGTCGCCTGCATTGGCGGGCGGGTTCTTTACCACTAGCGGCATCTGGGAAGCCCTTCACCGGTGCACTTATATATCATGCTCCTTTTTGGGTTTCGTGGTCTGCAGTGAAGTAGAAGCCACTCAGTCGTGTCCAACTCTCTGCGACCCCCATGGACTATACAGTCCATGGGATCCTCCAGGTCAGAATACTGGAGTGGGTAGCGGTTCCCTCCTCCAGGGGAATCTTCCCAGCCCAGGAATCGAACCCAGGTCTCCCGCATTGCAGGCGGATTCTTTACCAGCTGAGCCACAAGGGAAGCCCATATTCAGAGCTGTGTGGTCTGGAGCTCAAACTCCAGACCTGCTAACCACGGCCTGTCCTGAGAACCAGGATGGCCTGCGTAATTGCGTGACCGCTCCTTGCAGGGCAGCTGCTGACATGAGGACAAGCGCCGATATTGTCCTACAGGTTGGTGGCGTGAGAAGGGAGACACGTATGGGGCTGGCCAAGGAGTTCCTTGCAGTTTCCAACTTTTCGGCCAACCCAATACTTGTGCAACTTCACGCCCTGGTTACATATATCCAATGTTCCTCCAAAAAGAAAATGACAATACCAAAAAAAAAAAAAGAAGTTTCAGAATTCACAAGAGAAACGGATTTGATTAATGTGATGTTATTGATCACTGAGCCGTATATCCTGATGAGAAATGTGTGTGCACACAACTCCTTTGATAAAATAGGTACGTCTACACAAGATAAAAAAAGCAAACTGCTTCTCACCCGATACCTTTCACATTTGCATGTTAATCGCAAAACCGGGGGCGGCATTAGTCTTTTCTTATTCATTACAAATTAGCTTTTTGGGGAAGTCAAAAACAAAAAACAACCTAGCATTTCTTTATGGCAGGATATAGGAAGAGGACTTTGGAAATCTAGTTTTGTTGAAAGCAGGAGTCCAGTGAAGGACATGACCTTGACAATCACCTAAAATCTTGGAAAGCCACTCAAGTTTGTTAGAGTGAAGACTGGGAAATTAAGTGGTTAAACAGTAAACAGATACTTAAAAGCCAGAGTTGGACACGACTTACCGACTGAACAAGCAGAAACAATAATCACATATATATAAGCAGGGCTTGAATGGACAGCTGACTCATGAACAACCTTAGCTATTTATTTGAAATACATTAAGGCATACTCTTTTTAGTATATTGAGATACTTTTAAAGGGCTTCCCCGGTGGCTCAGATGGTAAAGAATCTGCCTGCGATACGGGAGACCTGGGTTCAATCCCTGGGTGGGGAAGATTCCCCTGGAGGAGGGCATGGCAACCCACTCTGGGATTCTTGCCTGGAGAATCCCCACCGATAGGAGCCTGGTGGGCTACTGTCCATGGGGTTGCAAAGAGTTGGACGCGACTGAGCAACTAAACGTGCATGCATTCTTTTTATTTTTTTATTTTTTTTTATTTTATTTTATTTTTTTGATAGCATTTTGTTTATTTTTTTTTTTTTCAGTGGGTTTTGTCATACATTGATATGAATCAGCCATGGATTTACACGTATTCCCCATCCCATTCCCCGCTCCCACCTCCCTCTCCACCCGATTCCTCTGGGTCTTTTTAAATTTTCTTTTTAAATTTTAAGTATGCGGCGGTGGGGGTCGGGGGGGTAAGCGTGTCGATTTTGACTTGTAAAGCAACTTCACTAATGTGAGCTCACAACCATCAAAGCATTCTGCCCATTTCCCCTTCTTTGCACTGTGCTCTATTTCTGATAAAAAGAAGGGTCCCGGGGCCTCAGTGGGCCCCCAGCCTGCATTAAAAGGACATCTGATATTTTGTATTCCACTCCTCAGGGCCTCACATAAAAATGCTACCAGGATACACTGAGGCCATTCAAAGACCTCAGTAGCTTGAGATGCTGCCTGCAGGATAAAGTGGGATGAGGGTCCATTTCAGAAGAAATATACCCAAGTTGAGTCAGAGGATTGACTCTTCTGTCTCATTAATGAGATAGCCTCTGCACTGTGGCTATTTGCAGAAACAAATGATTATTACAAAATCCTAAATTCACAAGGCATGCCAGTTGTACGGGCCGAAGGAGGCTGAAATCACTGCTCTGCACTGTGGTGAATTTGAAATAAATCTTTTTTAAAAAAAGAAAAGAAAAGAAAACCATTTTCCCCAGCAAAGCAATCTGAAAGCACTGCTAGATGTGAATTAACCAGGCAGTAAATGCTTCGAGAAAATAAACCAGCGGAGATCAATGTTGACTTTTTTCATACTTACCATTACATCGCCCTTCTAAGAAGATGCTTTTAAAAATGCCTCCATGAAAATCTACTTGATTGCTTTTCCATCTCAGCACATTTTTCCCTGTTACCGTAAAACAGAGACACAGAGAAAGAGAGAGAAAAATCCACTCAGTAAAAGAGATGGTATCATTGTGTCAAAACCAATGTGACATTTCTTCTAAGCCTTCTTTTCCGTGATTAGAAAAACTAGGGGGTAGAGACATCGAGTAATTCCGAACCGATTTCCTAAATTCAAGCAACCAATCAAGAAAGGATGCCCAAACAGTGATTACAGCAAATTGTAGCTTTTCTGTCTGACCACATGAGTCCACAGCGATTTGAAAATCCAGAATAAATTGAGACCATTGGAGGTCAGCAATGTATTAATACTTACCACTTGCACTCCTAGGACCGCCATTAAATTTTCATTGAAAATGAATAAGCAGTTTAGTTCATGTCTATGTTTGATCTCGTTTATTTAACTTAAGGATTTAAACTCTTTGCCTGGGCTTCCCTGGTGGTTCAGGAGTAAAGAATCCGCCTGCAATGCAGGAGACTAGGGTTCGTTCCCTGGGTTGGGAAGACCCCCCTGGAGGAGGGCATGGCAACCCACTCCAGTCTTCTTGCCTGGAGAATCCCATGGACAGAGGAGCCTGGCGGGCTACCGTCCACAGGGTCGCAAAGAATCGGACACGACTGAGGAGACTAAACAACAAACTCCTTGCATAATTGGATCTGTGGAAGTCCAACAACACGTTAGGCATCATTTAGTTGAGAGACTAATTCTCAGCCTGCAGAGATATTTTTTTTCTCCAACAACAGCATGTCAGACGGGCGAGATTCAAGCGGTCCATGCCTCTTGGCTCTCCTATGGCAAAACCAGGCTCTGTCTGGTCAGTAACCATCTTGGGACCACTTGGCACTTTCCTTGACACCTCATGCTGGAGTCTTCTCTTTACAGGACGACTCTCAACAATCCCACTTTTTCCCACTTCTAACTGAGGATCACCACAAAGCAAGCGACTCCCCGTGAGTATATTTGGACAGAGTACCCACTTGTCACTGAGAGTCATCACTTTACTTCAGCAGGAAGACAGCAAGTGGGAAGAGAGGATAAACCTTTCGACCCTCAATTTAACACATTTCAACTCTAGGGGAATATCAGTATTGAGTACATCAGGTGTTTGGCTTTCAAAGCTAACGACTCAGCCCAATCTTCGGTTGTAGGAAGCGAGGTTCACGGTCTGATTTTTGTTTTTGTTTTTTTTTGGATCACTCATAACACCTAGCCACCATTAGTTACTATGTCATAAATATCACCGATGCAAACGTAGTTGTGAAAATGAATTTGTATGAAACAATCTTAGTTGCATGCATTATTCTTGACCCCTCTACAGCCGTGGAGGACAGTTATCATCACACTGATTTTAAACACTTTCAGGAAAAATGATATTCAGATGTTAGGTCTCACGACTCACAAGCTGTTAAGACAGAGGTCGGACCTATGTCTACCTTGAGTTCAGAGAACACATCCTTTCACAGAATCAAGCTGCCTCTTTGTTCAAACGTAATAGGAATTGTTACGGTAGATAATGCATCTATGGTGGGTCAGCATTAAACGTGTGTGGTTCGTGTGTCCGACTCTTTGCGACCCCATGGACTGTGGCCCACCAGGCTCCTCTGTCCATGGGAAGTCTCCAGGCAAGAATACTGGAGTGGGTTGCCATGCCCTCCTCCAGGGGATCTTCCCAACCCATCAAAGCTGAGTCTCCTGCATCTCCTCCATCCGCAGGAGAATTGTTTACCACTGAGTCACCTAGGAAGCCCACGTATGTGGTGGGTCAACCTTAAACACACTTCTTTACGCACGGACTCTTTTTCACGTTTGGCCGTTCGGATCTTACTTCCCTGACCAAGGATGGAACCCGGGGTCCTGGTGAGCAAAGCACCTAGTCCTAAGCGCTAGAACACCAGGGAATTCCCATTTGGGCTCTTTTTATCCTCTCAATGAGCACAAAAGCCAGCATTACCTCCTTTCATTGGAAAAAAAAATAAAAACAAAATGAAGGAGGTATTAGGGAACTCACCCTAGATGGCAGAGCGGTTAATGGTGGTGTAGGGCTCAAAGTGAACACTCAGACTATCAAGACACATTGTTTGGGGTGGAGCTATTAATACCTTCTCTGTGTTGGATGCTTTGGTCCCCAGTCTAGGAGAATCTCGGCCTGACACGGCTTCCATCAAAGGTTACTTTGTATCAGGACCGGAGACTCAGTACACCAGTGATTCATATAGTAACAGCAAGCATCCATGGACTAGGAGGTATTATAACATAGCGGGATCACATACCACAACTTAGAAACTGGCTCTATTCCTCTTTCACTTGATCAGAGGTCCTGCCTTGGTTCACACCCACAGCTCACTGTCCATTTCACAACTAGGAAGTCAACTGTAGATGTGTGTGTGTCAGGAAAGAACTACCGAAATGATAAAACACTTATTGGGGGGAAAAAAAAAAAACAAAAAACTTATCAACGTGTCTATTACATTTGTGCTGGCGGACCCATTACAGATGTCCTGAAAACAGACAAATATGACAACAAATTGCTGATTAATTGTAAACTAGTAAGAAATTACATTTTATTATGCAGTTTCACTATATAGCATATAAAATTATATGCTACCATAGCGGTACCGTCCATAAAAGACTTACACTGTAATTGTTATGTTATTGACTCATCTGTGAAAGTTTGTGAAAGCTGAACTTCCTTGGTGGTCAGTGGTTAAGAATCTACCTGCCAATGCTGGGGACGTGGGTTCACTCCCTGGTTGGGGAACTTGGATGCCACGTGCTCAGGGCAGCTAAGCCCGTGTACCACAACTAGTAAACCCGTGTACCACAACTAGTAAACCCGTGTACCACAACTAGTAAACCCGTGTACCACAACTGGTAAGCCTGCATTCCACAATGAAGAACTAGTGCAGATTTAAAAAAAAAAAAATCCCTTGTGATGACTGATATTAAATCCTCAAGACACACCAGTATTGGTGAGTCACTGATATATTAGCAAAGACTGGCATAAACATCTTACGTCACGTTGCTTGCATCTTAGGGTGCAGTGAACACGTGAGTCAAAGCATACAGACCTCTGGCAGAATACTCGAGGCAGCAGCTGAGAATGGTCTACTCCACTCTATGACAACGATTCAAAGAAGCTTCTCCAAAGAACTTCATCTTTACGATCGACGACCTGGGGTTTCGTAGAGATGTTCACAGCCATTCCAAATGGCCCTGGGCAGTGGGTCAAGCAGATACCTAGAACGAACGGTAACAGGGACATAAGTACTTGCATAAAAGATGGCATTGATGGAGTTGGGACTTTTCAAGAGGGTACGAATACGATCTTATTCCCTGGTAGCTAAGTAATGTGAGCTCCCCTGGTGGCTGAGTGGTGAAGAATCCACAAGCAAATGCAGGAGAGGTGGGTTCGATCCCTGGGTTGGGACGTTCCCCTGGAGGAGGGAATGGCAACCCACCCCAGTATTCTGGCCTGGAAGAATCCACATGGACAGAGGAACCTGGTGGGCTACAATCCACGGGATCACAAAGAGTCAGACACGACTTAGTGACTAAACAACAGCAACAAATGATGTACGGTAAACACTGCCTAGAAATTCTCAGTTATTTCATTTCAGAAGTGTTTATTGAGCACAGACTTTGCGTAAGATTTGAGGATGATAGAGAAGAAATATCAGGGACTTTCCTGGTGGTCCAATGGCTAAGACTCTGCCTTCCAAAAGCAGCGGCCCTGGTTCCATCCCTGATCAGGGAACTAAATCCCACGTGCAATGACTAAAGACCCCACAAGTTGCAACTAAGAGTTTTAGTGCCACAACAAAGGCTGAAGAGTCCATGTATTAAGTTAAATTAAGTGAAGTGCAAGTCACTCAGTCGTGTCCGACTCTTTGCGACCCCACGGACGGCAGCCCTTCAGGCTCCTCTGTCCTTTGGGTTCCCCGGGCAAGAACACTGGAGTGGGTTGTCATTCCTGTCTCCAGGGGATCTTCCCGATCCAGGGATCGAACCCACGTTTCCTGCACTGCAGGCGGATTCTTCACCGACTGAGCCAGCAGGGAAGCCCTCAAGAAGTGTGAGCCAGGATTACAGCTAAGGGGGCCTGAGGTTTCCACAGTCACTCATGACCAATGTCTGCAGCTGGTCCAGCACATGCATAGACAAAATGGGAAAATATAAATGGATATTTAAAACCTAAAATATTACAGAGAGATTTACTAAAAAAGAAAAACAAAAAACAAAACACCTCTAGTGTCCATAAGTTTGTTTACTAAGTCTGTGAGTCTCTGTTTTCTAAGTTCATGTGTACCGTTTCTTTTTAGATTTGTTATGGTTGCTGAGGACGGGAAGGGATAGTCAGGGAGTCTGGGATGGACGTGTACACACTGCTGTATTTACCATGGAGAACCAGCAAGGACCTGCTGGACAGCTCAGGGAACTCTGCTCAATACTCTATAATAACCTTATGGTCACCAGGGGGAAGGATGGGGGAAGGGATAGTCAGGGAGTCTGGGATGGACATGGACACACTGCTGGATTTACCATGGAGAACCAGCAAGGACCTGCTGGACAGCACAGGGAACCCTGCTCAATACTCTGTAATAACCTTATGGTCACCAGGGGGAAGGATGGGGGAAGGGATAGTCAGGGAGTCTGGGATGGACATGGACACCCTGCTGTATTTAACATGGAGAACCAGCAAGGACCTGCTGGACAGCTCAGGGAACTCTGCTCAATACTCTGTAATAACCTGATGGTCACCAGGGGGAAGGATGGGGGGAAGGGATAGTCAGGGAGTCTGGGATGGACATGGACACACTGCTGGATTTACCATGGAGAACCAGCAAGGACCTGCTGGACAGCACAGGGAACTCTGCTCAATGTCATGTGGCAGCCGGGATGGGAGGGGCGTTTGGGGGAGAAGGGATGCGTGTACATGTATGGCTGAGTCCCTTCACCTGAAACTATCACAAGAGTGTTAATTGGCTATACCCCAATACAAAAGAAAAAAGTTCAAAAGAAAAGAAAAATCTAGCACCATTCATCATTTATTATCTTCTTGCACACACATACACAAAAACAGGAAAATATAAAATTGTCTTTAAAACCTCAAGATATTTCAGAGATATTTTTAAATTTAAAAAAAAAAACCCTAGTATCATTCATCATTTAACTGTCTTTTGAGCCTCAGTGACCTGCTGAATTTCTAAATGAAAAAAGGGAGAAGTTGAATTTTGAAAGACTTTCATGAGTAGCTAAAAAAATTAAGTAAATTGCATGCTCAGATGAGAATAGTACTTATTGCGAGGTTTTAGCAGGGTGTCCCAGACACGTCTGAATGTGCAGATAAATGTTCCAATTAACATAAATCATCTTAATTTGCAGCCTAATGTATCTAACCCAGACTTTATCTCCTTTCTGTCAGAATCTTCCAAACCACATCCAGTTTTGAAAAGATGCATATTTAATAAAACATGTGTTTCTGTCTTGGATTTGCTCCCAACTTTAGGCAATGCTCGAATTGTTTCATTTTTAGCATTGGGAAAACCCAGCGAGGAGAAGCGGAGAAAAATTTTCCTTAGCATTTCAAGAGTAACTGAAAATACAGATAATCAATTGTACACAGTTCTAACTCTGCCCAAAACATCCCAGAATTCTGATGATTCTCAAGAAATTCATTTTGTATTCACTTTGCTGATTCTGAACCAGATCTTTACAACAAAATTTGAAAGTACTAGAGTCGTTATCCAGCAAATGGCACAAAGAAAGAGTGCTGCAATGTATATTTATACCTTTAACATAAGCCTTAAAAGGTTTAAAGTCCGAAATCCTTAAGGTTCCTAAACTGTATCCCTCTAAATTTTTTAGGTGTGGACTAGAATGGGAAATTTGATAAAGTTTTTCTATGACAGTGTCTTTAAGATAATACAGAAAAAGAAACTAAAAATTCAAGGGACATGAATACTGGCAAAGATCTTCAAAGATAAGGAAACATTTAGAAGTAAATTACAGAAGGATGTGATCGTTGAGTGTACGAAAGTGATAGTTGCTCATTCGCGTCTGATTCTTTTCACCTCATGGACTGTAGCCTGCCAGGCTCTTCTGTCCAAGGAATTCTCCAGAGCAGAATACTGGAGTGGGTTTGCCATTCCATTCTCCAGGGGATCATCCAGACCCAGGGATCGAACCTAGGTCTCCCACAGTGCAGGCGGATTCTTTACCATCTGAGCCAGCAGGGAAACCATATATTTTAGTAAATCGTGTTGGCCTATATAGAAGCTGAACCATCAAAGAAGACCCACCTTGCCTCATTTGAAAGGCCACCTTCTCCAACCATAAACTGATTTAATGACCAGAGGTGGTTTCTCCAGCCTCTCAGACTCATCTACAAGTCCAACAGTGATGCCTTGGTTGTTAACACTTAGTAACGGGCAACATTTGATGTCGTCATTCTCTCAGTGAATACGTATAGGGCACCTGACAATCGCTCTTTTCTTCAACACATAGCCAATGAACACCCCCTTTGGAAGGCAAAGTAGAAAAACATTTCAACCCACACATGTAGCCAAAGAGTGAAAATGCCTTCGAGTTTGGGCGAGCTCAGAAAAGGAAGCAAGCAGGAGATGAAATATGAAAACAACGGGGGGGCGGGGGGTTCCCTGGTGCTTCAGCTGTTAACAATCTGCCAGCCGCCAATGAGGGGACATGTGTTCCATCCTTGGTCAGGGAAGATTCCACGTGTCACAGAGCAGCCAAGCCCATGTGCCACAAGTATTGAGCCTTTGGTCCACAACAAGAGAAGCCAACCCAATGGGAAGCCTGTGCTCTGCAACCAGAGAAAGCCTGTGAAGCAGCAAAGACCCAGCACAGCCAGAAATAGGCAGATCAATTAATATTTTTAAGAAAGAAAGCAACGGTGTGCAGTCCACTTTATGTGGGAGGAAGGCAGGGGGAGTGGCCATATGCTGATTTTGCTCAGTTGGACCACAAAACCTAAAGACAACTGGTATACCAGCAGTGATGTCCTCAGAGAACCCTACGGGACGGAGCTTGTAGGCAGGCAGGAAGCTCCTTCTGCAAAGCCAAATAGGTCACAGAAAGGAATCTGGGGTTCATCCTAAGTGTCATTCATACGCAGCCCTTCTTGGTGAGCTATTTTAGGTTGAGAAGGAGGAACACAAGGTCAGAGATAAGTAATACGAAAAACCCGCCTCTGGTGTTTACTACGTGCTTATATTTCAATGAACTTTCACTGATTCCTTGACCTATTTTGCAACCATCTCTACAAGCAGGGACTCTCATATAAGCCTCTTTGAGGAGGAGAGAACAGAAATGTGAAAAATCAGCCATTGCAATTCACACACCTGGGAAGTGTCAGAGGTGGCCTGGCTACGGTGGTAGAAACGGATGAGTTGTCAACAGTGCCCATCGGAGAGAGGGGAGGGTGTCAGGGGGACAGAACCGCAGCCTCGTGTGATGGACAAAGGATGCCTCCATGTGAAATAATGAATATATACATGTAACTGTCTGCCCCTGGTTTCAGGTACAAAGCTGCTAAGTGTGGGTGTTAGTCACTCAGTTGTGTCTGACGCTTTGTGACCCCATGGACTGTGCAACCCACCAGGCTCCTCTGTCCCCGGGATGCTCCAGGCAAGAACACTGGAGCGGGTTGCCATGCCCTCCTCCAGGGGATCTTGCTAACCCAGGCATCGAAGCCAAGTCTCTTTAGCCTCCTGCATTGGTAGTCGTGTCTGACTCTTTGCAACCCCATGGACCATAGCCTGCCAGGCTCCTCTGTCCATGGGATGCTCCAGGCAAGAATACTGGAGTGGGTTCCCATGCCCTCCTCCAGGGTTCTTTACCACTAGCACCACCCAGGAAGGTAAAGGAACCTTCGATTTATAGGGAAGCTGAAGCAAAGCTGAGGGTCATCGGCTTGCAACCTACTGCAAGGACCTACTGTCTGCAACTGGCAGAAGAATTGGGCGTCGGAGAGTAGCCTCCTGGGGTTGAGTCTTTCACCTGCGGGGTCTGTGCTAACTCCAGTTAGAGACACACCAAACTGAATCGTGGGACACCTGGCTGGTGTCACAGACGATGACTTGGTGGGGGTGGAAGTCCCACACATCTGAGGTCAGAAGTTGAGTGTGTGAGCAGAGCTTTTCCCAAACGATATGGGAGAGGGGAATACGAGGGTGGTCCAGGTCGAAGGAGTGGCCGGGAAGAATCCACAGCTACAGGAAACACATAAAGAACAAGAGCAGCGGATGTCTGAGTTTCTCAGCTCGGATGGATGGCGAAGCTCCGAGAAGGGATGACTGAAGTTGGGGGGTTGGGGGAAGGGGGGGTGGGTAGGGTGATGGAAGATATCTGTGCTCATGGGTGGTTTCTGAACTGGGTAATCATTCTACTCAACCTATTATTGGCAAAAATGGAGCAAGAATAGTTCAAAAAAAAAAAAAAATAGACTGGAAAGGATGCCACCTCTACGTGGAATCTGAAAAAAAAAAATTTTGTAGAGAGGATCTTATTGACAAAAGAGAAATAGACCCAGACGTAGAGAACAGATGTTATGGATACCATGGGGGACAGGTGAGTGGGACGAACTGGGAGATATGTCTTTGACACAGACACCACTGATACTGTGAAAGTTGCTGAGTCGTGTCCGACTCTTTGCGACCCCATGGACCATGCAGTCCATGGGATTCTCCAGGCTAGAATACTGGAGGGGGTATTCTTTCCCTCCTCCAGGGGATCTTGCCGACCCAGGGATCAAACCCGTATCTCTCTTGCGTCTCCTGCATTCACGGGCGGATTCTTTACCACGGGCGCCGCCTGGGAAGCGAACACAGCAGAGGCCACTATTTCTGGAGATAACGTTATTGATGTATGTGTGTGGGTGTGAGTCGCTCAGTCGTGTCCAACTCTTTGCGACCCCACGGACAGTAGCCTGCCAGGCTCCTCTGTCCATGGGATTCTCCAGGCTAGAATACCGGAGTGGGTTGCCACGCCCTTCTCCAGGGGATCTTCCCGGCCCAGGAATCGAACCCAGGTCTCCTGCAGAGCAGGCAGATTCTTTACCATCTCAGCCGCCAGGGAAGCCCTCCAACTCTTCCATCGGCCATCAGTAAGGTCTCTTCAACACCTGCTCTAAACTCTACACTTTTCTGATCCCCAGTGCTCCCATCCTTCACCATCTGTTCAAGACCCTCTCGGTGGGGAGGTGTCCATTCTTTAGGAAAGTGTCCTGTGAACTCAGTCTAAAGAAACATTCCCCCCTCCTGGCCGTTCTCCCCTAGGGCGATAAACACAGCGGTCACCCTGATTCAAGGAATGACATCTCCTGCATGTATATCAGCCTCTGAGTCCTCCCACAGACCACAAGTCTCCAAGATCAAGCCGGTGTCTCCCGCTTATCTAGCAACCCCCACAGAAAGTCCAGTGCCCGCCCAGGACTGTCCGGCGTGTTAAAACACGCAACTGCGCTTCTAGAGGTTCTGACATTCACGGCAACTGGGAGATTGTTTTCCACCTTCCCATCCATCCAGTTGGTCAAGGTCAAGACCAACTGTCCTCGGGGAGCAGAGAAGAGAGAAGGCGTGAAGGGCTAGACAGCATGTCACCTCGTGCACTCACACATAAGACAAAAGATTTGCTATTTGCGTAGCTGTTTACAATCCGTGAGCTGCAAGTGGGAAATACACGGGGGCAAACCGATGTGGCACCTTCTGCTTGCTTAGCGTCAGACGCGGCAGCAGGAAAGAGAGGTGAAGATGAGATATGACAAGCCCTGGGCTTCCCAGGGGGCTCAGATGGTAAAGAGTCTGCCTGCAGTGCAGGAGACCCAGGTTGGATCCCTGGATCACTAAGATCCCCTGGGTCACAAAGATCCCTGGATCACTAAGATCCCCTGCATGGCAACCCACTCCACAATTCTTGCCTGGAGAATCCCGTGGACAGAGGAGCCTGGCGGGCTACAGTCCGTGGGGTCGCAGAGAGTCGGCCACCACAGAGCAACTAACATCTCTCTTGTCCAGGGTTGATTTCAGGGCCATTTCGATTTTCTGACATGAAGGCCACCCTGAGCTTTAAGGATCCAGGCTCCGGATGGGCTGGCTGTCACTTGAGATGCCCGGCCCCCTGCGTTCGATTTCAGTGACACATTTCAAATCGCAAACCGCATACCCCACCCCCAGCCCCGCTCTTCCCCCAGTCTGTCTGTGATGTCTCACGCGGTCTCCAACACCCCGAGTGAAATCCCCCGCAGCGTGTGGTCTGGATAATCACGGTGTCCGACGAGCCCTATTCACATGGAGAGTCTTAATTACAATGATCACGGCTCTCGAATCAGGCAGAATTAAGAGCTGGAGAGGACCTGGGGATGGGTCCAACCCACTCATTTCACAGTCGAGGGGGCAGGAGGCTGCCTCCCTTGTGAGCACTGTGATTAAAAAAAGGAGGAGGGGGGCCGCCCATCCCCACCCCGGGACGTGTGATGCTGTTTTAGGATGGAGCGGCATCCTTGCAATCCTCAGGAGGGCTTCCTTGGCGACCACGCAGCGGATAAGAATCCGCCTGCCCGTCCGTGCAGGGGGAACACGGGTTCGATCCCGGGTCCAGGAAGATCCCACGTGGCGTCAGCGCAACTAAACCCATGCGCTCCCTGGAGCCCTGCTACCAGAGAAACCCACCGCAGTGAGGAGCCTAGTAGAGTGTAGACTCCACTCTCTCTGCAACTAGGGAAAGCCCAGGTGCGGCAATAAAGACCTGGCAACAGCGGAAAATAAAATAAAAATAAAACGAGGAAGGGGATGTATGTAGACATCTGGCTGATTCACACTGCTGCACAGAAGAAAGTAACAGGATGTTGTAACGCAAACTAGACTCCAATTAAAAATGTTCGGTGAGCAAAAATATATATTTTTAATTTAAAAAAATAATAAAACAATGGGAACTATTGATTCTGGAAGCCAGACATCCTAAAGTCAAGGTGCCCCAGGCGTTCTCCCCGCCTTTCAAGACTCCCTGGGAGGGTGCTCCCTGCTGTGATCTAGAATCAGGGGGCTGCTGGCCAGGCTGGGCGCTCCCTGACTTGGAGCTCTTGCCAGGCGCTCACATCACCATCTCCTCCTCGTGCGTCGTCTGCCTTGGCGGTGTCTGCACGTGGCGTGTCTGCCCCGCTTAAAGGGATGTTAGACCACAGCCCACTCGGATGACCTCACCTTTCATGACATCTGCAAAGCCCGCACTTTCAAACAAGGTCACCCTTTGAGGTCATCGGGGATGGGAACGCATCGAATCTTTTGGAGAAGGACAATTCGACTCACCGGGCCGGATTTATCTGTATAATGAGATGGTCGGGCTTCTGAATTTTTGGCTTCTACTGTCTAAGTGTTAATCCTGGAAAGAAATAGAAGAAAATTGATCCAGGGGTATGTGTGTGTGTGTGTAATCCTGGAAAGAAATAGAATGTGTGTGTGTGTGTGTGTGTGTGTGTGTGTGTGTAATCCTGGAAAGAAATAGAAGAAAATTGATATGGAGTGTGTGTGTGTGTGTGTGTGTGTGTGTGTGTGTGTGTGTGAGACAGACACACATATTTGGAACTTGAAATCCTGGAACCAGAACATTCTAACCACTGGCTGGATGGTTTGCATTCAACCAGGTATTCTTTTTGCATTTTTTTCTTTATGCAAAAAAAGCCACCTGCTACGCATTTGCATGAAGCCAGGAGGCGGGTTACCTGCAGAAGTCACATGCACACAGGACCCCACCAGACACGTGAGGAGAATGGTAACCAGATGGTCTCTGGGAACAATTTGCCTGCGAGCATCCAAAGCTCTTTCCCAGGAATGGCCCTGGCGGTTCAGTGGTTAAGGATCTGTCTGCCAATGCAGGGGACACCGGTTTGCTTCTTGGTCCGGGAAGATCTGACTTTGTCACAGGAGAACTAAGCCCGTTCACCATCTGACAGGCCACGGGACAACTAAGCCCCTGAACCACAAGTACTGAGTCCGTGAGCCCGCCTGGAGCCCGGGAATCACAATGACAGAAGCCACCACAGTAAGAAGTCCATGAACCACAACTAGAGAAAGCCAGTACAGCAAGGAAGACCCAGCACATCCAAAACTAACAATATCAACTAAATGACGTAATAATCCAAAAATAAATAATATAAAAACAAACAAACAAATAAAAACTGATGATAAAGGAATTGCTGGAGATGACAAACACCTCTCAAAGCATAGCAAAACAAAATAATCTCAAAATAAAAAAAAAAAAAGCTCTTTGCCATCACCACGTAATAATACACTGACTTTTCCTCGCCTCTATTTTCCCGGAGACCAGATTCTTCACCTCTTTCCTTGTGGTTCAGACACTCATTTTAAATCTGCTCTAGTCATTAATTTACACATTGTTGCCATAGCATCAACACTTCAAACATGTAAGGGAGAGTCTTAAAAAGACAGACAAGGAAAAGTAAAACATTCCTGTTTACGGACTACAAACTGAATACGATGAAATACTTATCCATTGTAGAAAACATACAGATGAAAGAAATGTTTGCAGAAGAAAAAACAGCAAACGTCAGGATCCAATTTTACAGAGACAAAATGTTAAGCATTACTTAGGGTGTCTCATCTAGGTTGTTAGGGACCATTATGCAGTTGGTATCAGCAGTTTAAATGAAGCATGGCAATGTACTGCTATTTTATTACCACCTGAATGAAAATCACTGTTTCTGCATAATCCTTTTATCATAAAAAAAAAGGGAAAAGGTGCCCATGTTTTATAGAAATTAAAAATGATAATACAAAGTAAGTTATTATGCGGTCACTTATCACAGATCTTACCCTGCCTTGTTTGGGGTCAGCGATATATTAAATCTGAACCTCTGAGGTTAACAATAGCAAGTCTCAAAAACACATTTTCCCCACACAATTCCATCTTGTGATCACTCACAGAATATTAACACTTCTTATTTTGCTGAAGAATCTAATTTTAATCCATCAATGCAACACCGTACAGAACACAACAACATTTTCAAGGAGTCAGAAACTCTGCAAAGAACGTCTCCATGGTTTCCACTGATGCCAATAACTTCTCGACGACGGGCAGCTCTCACCCATTTGTGCTCATCTATAGAAGTGCAAATCGTATTCCCGGCATCGAATGTTCAAACACTGTCTCAACCCTCATCTACCGAGCTTTCCAAGTGCCACGCGATTTCATCCAGTTTTAGATAAGCTAGCTACATTTTGCTTGGCACTTCGTTCTGAAACATAGTCACAGACATTTTCCTGCTTGTGTTTTCGCTTTTTATTTGCTCTGAAGCACTCCCTTATACAAATCAACTCCATCTTCCTTTGCGGTCAAGAACATAATAATGACGAGCTCCAACATCATCCTCCTTTGCATTACAACCAACATAATTCAAAACAAAAGCCTAGTTAGTATGAAACAGAGCTTCCAAAATAATACAGTTACTACCTCTCATGGCAAATAGTTTCCCCAGTTTTTCTGATCATGCGTGGAGCACCTACTGGGCTAACAGACTCCCAAGTGCATGAAGTCAGTAGCGTCTGTTTGCAACCCCATGGACTGTAGCCCACAAGGCTCCTCCATCCACAGGATTCTCCAGGCCAGAATACTGGAGTGGGTTGCCATTTCCTCCTCCAGGGGATCTTCCCGACCCAGGGATTGAACCCAGGTCTCCTGCATTGGCAGGTGGATTCTTTACCACTCGGCCAAGACAATCAAATTCCCTTTCACTTGTCAATCTCAATGATAATAACGTCATCCTTTCTCTTTTACTCTACGAGTGAGAAATCCAACAGGTATTATTTTTCTCAAATGTGGAGCCACTGACTGAAAGGGTCTATGCCATTGTGCTGAAGGATGAGATAAACTTAGAACCAGAGAGTACAGCGAGGATTGTCAGGGGCTGGGGGCTGGAGGAAATGGGAAGCCAAAGGGTGCTCACCACAAATAGGAAACAGTAATTCTGTGGCATAACGGGGCTGTTGGCTAATACCATGGTGGCAATTGTTCTATAATATATACGGGTATCAAATCGTCAGACTGGACACCTTCCACTTTGCGACCCCATGGACTGGAGCCTACCAGGATCCTCCGTCCGTGGGATTTTTCCAGGCAAGAGTCCTGGAGTGGGTTGCCATTTCCTTCTCCAGGGGATCTTCCTGACCCAGGGATCGAACCCGGGTCTCCCGCATTGTAGGCAGATGCTGTACCGTCTGAATCACCAGGGAATTTACCTTCCACTTAAAATGTATCAACCATGTCTGAGAAAATTGGTGGTAGGTAGAAAGGATGAGACCGACCAACAGCAATGAGAAACTCCCTCGGTTAGCCACCTGACCCTCAACTGTCTTAACCAGGTGCCCCGTAAGACTGATGAAAGCGAAAGTCGTGTCCGACTCTTTGCGACCCCGTGGACTATACGGTCCAGGGACTTCTCCAGGCCAGAATACTGGAGTGGGTAGCCTTTCCCTTCTCCAGGGGATCTTCCCGACCCAGGGATCGAACCCGGGTCTCCCGCGTTGCAGGTGGATTCTTTCCCAGCTGGGCCAGCAGGGAAGCCGTATAATTGGGTAGCTTAGGTTGCCAGTGTTTCGTCTTTGTTTTTGTATATATGATACACAGCATGGACTATTAACCAAACTGGTAAGATGTGGCCTTCTCGGTCGGTACAGTGGGTAAGCATCCACCTGTCAACGCAGGGGACGTGGGTTTCATCGCTGGTCCGGGAACTAAGACCCCCCACAGGCAACTAAGCCCGTGCCCCACCACTACTGACCCCGCACGCAGTAGGTTTAGGAACTGGGAGCCCCAACTACAGAAGCGCGCTTGCCCTAGAGCCTGTTCCCTGCAACTAGAGAGTAAACTCCATACTCCCCACCCCCCTACCCCGGAAAATCCATTGCTGCAACGAGAAAAAGCCCAAGGGTAGCAATGAAGACTCCAATACAGCCCAAACTCAATCACATTTCTTCTTTAAAAGAAAGAAAGAGGGATAAAATTGGGTTAAACATGAGCTACCAGGGGTTCCCTGGTGGCTCAGCTGAGATGCATGAGACCCCGGTTCGATTCCTGGGTCGGGAAGAAGGGATAGGCTACCCACTCCAGTATTCTTGGGCTTCCCTGGTGGCTGAGCTGGTGAAGATGTGTGTGTGTGGATGCCTTTGTCATGACGGGGCAAAGTTTACCATCCAAGTCTCCCCATCTCTGCTTCTCCTATGGGTACCAGAGAAAACGGGTACCAGTGATCCCAGCAGGGACCCAGTCACTCACAAAGCTTTCCTTCTAAGGAGAACAATGGCTTGGGTAACGCAGATTTCCTCCCTAAGGAGGTGGTAAGCGAAGACTTAGTATTACAGGAAATACTCCGGTTCTTTTAAAAATAACTTGAGGACTACTTTTTGCTGAGTCTATAACCTACTTTCACACAGGATACAAAGAGCGGTTCCTTCAACAAGCATTTGCAAGAAAAAGAAAAAAATGCAGAGGGTCGGAGACACACGAAAGTCAAAAGACACTTCGACTTACTGCAATGCACAGACCTTGAGTGAGTTAGCAAGCTAGTAAAAAAAGGGGAAAAAAATCAAAATCCTCTGACTGTTATGACTTCCTTGTTGGTGATATTGAGAAACTGTTGATAATTTTTAGAGGCAGTAAGGATACAACTGTTACATATGGGGAAAAAATGAGATCTTTTTCATCTTAAAGCAACGGACTAACATGTCATGAGATGAATCGCACGTCCCCGTAATGAGATTTGGTGGGAGGGTGGGGGGTCGTGGTGTTATATAGAACACTTAGGCATTCAAAATTGTTAAGGTTGAGTGATGGGGTACTTGGGATTCATTATTCCATTTTCTTTCTTTTTTTTTTTTTTCTTGCAAGTGGAAACCTTCAACAGTAAAATAATCCCTATGATTTCAAGCATATAAGTTTATAAAACACACACACAAAAGTATACATCAATCTACAAAACAAAATAAGTAATGCCCCTCTGGTAAAGCATGTGGGATTTATATGGATGGATTTGAAAATAAGTTATAGGTGCAAGGCTACATAAAACCTCTACCAGTCAAAAAATAAAGACATTGCATATAAATCAATGAAGTTAGAACACTCTTTCATACCACATATAAAACTAAACTCATGGGCTGAAAGACTTTATTATAACACATGGCGCCGTCAAACTCCCAGGAGAAAACCCAGGCACAACATTCTCTGACATAAATTGCAGCGATGTTTTCTTAGGTCACTCTCCAAAGGCAAACAGATAAGAGCAAAAATAAACAAACCGGACCTAATCAAACTTCAAAGCTTTTTGCACGACAAAGGAAGTCACAAACGAAATGAAAAGACAACCTACGGAATGAAAGAAAATACGTCCAAGAGCCATGACTGACAAGGGCTTAATTTCCAAAATAAACAAACAGCTCATACAACCCAAGGACAGAAACACATCCCATCCGAACACGGGCAGAAGCTCTAAAGAGACATTTCTCCCAAGAAGACATACAGGTGGTCAACAGACGCTGAAAGATGCTCAACATCCCTAATTATAAAAGAGATGCAAGTCAAAACTGCAAGGACAGATCGCCTCACACCGGTCAGAACGGCCATCAAAAAAAAAAAAAAAAAAAAATCAACAAACAATTAATGCCGAAGAAAGCGTGGAGAAAAGGTTCCTTCCTTCACTGTTGGTGGGAATGTAAGTTGGTGCAGCCACCAAGAAGAACAATAAGGGTTCCTTAAAAAAACTAAAATTAGAGCTACCATATGACCCGTGAAGCCTACTTCCCGGGCATACATCTGCACAAGGCAAAAAGTCTTTGAAACAATACAGACACTGCAATGTTCATAGCAGCACAATTCACAGTAGCAAAGACATGGACCCCCCTAAATGCCCATCAACAGACGAATGTATAAAGAAGATGCGCTCCATACATACAATGGAATACAATTCAGCTCTAACAAAGGTTGAAATAATGTCCTTTGCAGCAACGCGCGGAGAAACCCAGAGGTGATCACACCGAGTGAATTTAGTCAAAGGCAAACACACTCTATCACTTACAAGTTGAGTCTAAAAATAATAGTACAAATGCACTTATATACAAAACAGATACCGACTCACAGACACAGGAAACATACTTAACGGTTACCAAAAGGGAAAGGTACGGAGGGATACGGGAGGGACATTGGGAGGGATATTGCACCCGTAACTTTTTTTCAAAGTCATACTTATAAACCCCATACGTTTTACCAGAGGGGCATTACTTACTTTGTTTTGTATATTGATGTATACTGTTTTGATTTGTAAACTTGTTTATCTTTGGTGTGTCTGTGTTTTTAAACTTATGTGCTTGAAGTCTTAGGGATCATTTTACTGTTGAAGGTTTCAAGTCCTTGGGTTAGCAGAGACAAACTACTATATATAAAGTAAACAAGGACTTGCTATAGTACGTTCAATATCTTATAATAACCTATGGTCAATATCTTATAATGCCCTGTAATAGAAAAGAAAATGAGTGCTTGGGATGTAACCTCTTGAGAGAATTAATCACAGAAAATAACACTTATGGACATTTTGTGGGACATTTGCAATAATCTTTTTTTTTTTTTGCAATAATCTTAAACAGGCTTTTGCAACAATACTTTGGGAAATGTAGAGTTCAGAATGGCACAGATTTAAATATATAAAGAAAACAAATGTGTTAGCCGCTCAGTCATCTCTGACTCTTTCCGATACCGTAGACTATAGCCCTCCAGGATCCTCTGTCCACGGGATTCTCCAGGCAGCAATATTGGAGTGGGTTGCCATGCCCTCCTCCAGGGGATCTTCCCCACCCAGGGGTTGAACCCAGGTCTCCTGCAGGGCAGATTCTTTAACACCTTAGCCACCAGGGAAGCTCCAATAAATGCACAATATGTATATAAATAAAGATATAGCTAGAGATATGAGTATGGACATAATTCAGACATAAACCCAGGTGGGAGCAACATGACATAGTGTGGTCATTGATATGATGTGGGTATGATATAGGTTGATATAGATAATAAGACAGATATATAGATGCTAATGAAACATGCATGCAGACATGCATACAAAGACATTTACATACACATGTACAGATAAAAGGGGCTTCCCAGGTGGTGCTAGTGGTAAAGAACCCGCCTGCCAATGCAGGAGACGTAAAAAACACAGCTTTGATCCCTGGGTTGGGAAGATCCCTAGAGAAGGAAATGGCAACCCATTCCAGTTTCCAGCCTGGAGAATCCCTTGGACAGAGGAGCCTGGTGGGCTACGGTCCATGGGGTCGCAGAGTCAGACATGAATGAAGCAATTTAGCACGCAAGCATACAGATAAAGATGTTCACACAGATAAACAACTAAATTATTAAAATATTCAGGCAATTAAAATAGTAAAATATATGGAAAATTCAGAGAGAAATTATACAAGTTGTTTAGTGTTTAACCAGTGGCTTATAGACTGATTGATGCTAACATTTGTTTCAGAACTTTTATATTCCTATAAGACGCCTCTCATCCCTTCTTTGCGAAGAAAATCACAGTCCTTAAAATCTCCTTGAAAAGGTTTTGGCGTGCTTCTATGATGTATTCATAAAGTGGACTCATAGAATTCCAAACAGAAGGCTTCTCAAGATATGCTGAAATGATAATCACCTGTGTGCATGTGGTAATTTCATACCAAGTCCCACAGCCATAATGTCAAGAGGACAAGCTCAGGTTTTACAGTATTGATCAAGGTGAAAAGGTGATCCCGTGCCTATGAGCATTTCAAAATCTACCCTGCCTGCGGTACTGGTGGAAAAAAGGTCTGGAGTCTGATCCCTCAAATTTGAGCCTCTTGATAAAAAAAATCTAATCCCTTGAATTTATTCATCACCTCCACTTTATCATCATAAGGGGTTTGATGTAGGTCATAACCTGAATGGCCTAGTGGTTTTCCCTACTTTACTCAATTTAAGCCTGAATTTTGCAATAAGGAGCTCAAGATCTGAGCCACAGTCAGCTTCAGGTTTTATTTTTGTGACTGTATAGGAGATCCAACCAGTCCAAACTAGAGGAAATCAGTCCTGAATATTCATTGGAAGGACCGATGCTGAAGCTGAAACTCCAACACTTTGGCCACCTGATGCAAAGCACCAACTCACTGGCAAAGACTGATGCTGGGAAAGACTGAAGGCGGGAGGAGAAGGGGACGACTGAGGATGAGATGGTTGGATGGCATCACCAACTCCATGGACGTGAGTCGGAGCAAAGTCCGGGAGTTGGTGATGGACAGGGAGGCCTGGCGTGCTGCAGTCCACGGGACCGCAAAGACTCAGACATGATTAGTGACCGAACAACAGCAAGCAGAAATAGAAAAATATTCGGATGAACCATGAGAAGGAGTGAGCCCCGGGCCACTCTGAAATTTGCTGCCCAGGAGGGTTGCAGATTACTGCAATGAGGGGCCGTGAACAGCACTGTGAACTTTGCCAGTCCACTGAGGTGGAAGTTGGCATTTTTGCAAGCTGAGTTCCCCGGGGTCAGTGTGCTGGGCTGAGCTGACCCGCAAGATCGAGAATCCCAAGGAAACAGCTGATACTGGTCCAGATCTCCCAAGAACAGAATCCTCCTCCCAGGTCCAAACGCCGGATGGGAGTCTGCCTCCAGGGTTCTACAACCGAGGATGGCTTCCCTGGTGGCCCAGCAGTCAAGCAGCAGGAGACCCGTGTTCCATCCCACTCCAGGGTTCTTGCCTGGAGGATTTCATGGACAGAGCAGCCTGGTGGGCTTCAGTCCACGGGGTCGCCAAGAGTCGGACACGCCTGGGCCACTGACACTTTCAGCGTCGAACACTACATATCCACTCCTCCTTACAGATATGAAGAAATGACTGATGATCAATGAACAAATGACGGAGGAAGCACAGAGTTCCGTTATAGAGAAATTGTAAATAATCCAAGTCAATACTCTACCATCCAAGATGACCAGCCGGACAGCCCACCTCCTTGCCTCTGTGGAGTTTTAAGTGCCTAGATTCCGAAGCACGGTCTAGGAAAATGTGAGCCGGGGTGTGACTTGAACGTGGGGAAAACCCACTTCCTGCCTCCGCCAGGTTTTTGAAGGTCAAGCTCAGCCGGTGGGTAGGCGATTGCCCTCGACAGAGTTGAGAAACGAAACTGACCTTTCTGTGTTTCCTCGCCCAGACACGAATCCCACATCACTCAAACTCCAACTGGGGGGGAGGGGGACTCTGTACCTAATATCACGAGGCTATTAATAAAATCACAGAAGATAAGGTCACAGACGAGAGGAGATGAAGGAGACGGGACAGACTAATGAACCCAGCCTGGTGGGCTGCAGAGGGGGCCCTGGGACAGAAAAGCAGGATTAGGTGAAACCTGGAAGAATCCACACAGAGTCTGGTCTTTAGCTAACAGCACTGTACCACTGTTGCCTCCTTATTTTGCAGATGTCCCAGGGTAAAATGAGACATTAGTTAGATGTGGGGTAAACAAGCGGTCTCTGCACTATCTTTACAGGTTTTTTTTTGGGGGGGGGGTAAATCTAATTATTTTTTATTTTTTGGTTGTGCTGCGTCTTCACTGGTGCCTGCAGGCTTTCTCTAGTTGCGGCAAGGGGCGGTCACTACTCTTAGCTATGGCTTCTCACCGGTGGCTTCTCTTGTTGCAGGTGCCCGGGTTCTAGGACACGTGCGTCTCGGGAGTTGTGACTCGCGCGCTGGAAAACACAGACTCAGTAGCTCTGTTGCACAAGCTTAGTCTGCCCTGCGGCGTCTGGGACCTTCCCAGAAACAGTGCAAGCCGCTCAGTCACGTCCGACTCTTTGCTACCCCGTGGACTACACAGTCCACGGAATTCTCCAGGCCAGAATACTGGAGTGGGTAGCCCTTTCTCTTCTCCAGGGGATCTTCCCAAACCCAGGGATCGAACCCAGGTCTCCCGCATTGCAGGCGGATTCTTTCCCAGCTGAGCCACCAGAGAAGCCGGGGGATCTTCCCGGGCCAAGGATCAGACTCACGTCTCCTGCATTGGATGGTGGATTCTTTACCACTGGGCCACCAGGGAAATCCCTAGTTTATTTTTTAAAGATGAAAACAGTGCGTGCATACCTTGGAATAATGCAGGTATGGTTCCACTCCGTTTACGTGAAATTGGTGACGAAAATGCCTTGGGTTCCCACTGCGTGTACAAGTGATGCTTCTATAGACTGCAGTCTAGTAAGTAAGCAATAGCATTATGTGTTCATAAAGAATGTCCAGGGACATTCCTGCTGGTCCAGTGGCTAAGACGCCCGTGCCCAGGTTCAATCCTCATGTGATGGTACCACATGCTGCAACTTGCATGTCACAACTAAGACCTCGCATGACCACAGAAATAAACAAATATTTTAAAAAAAGAGAGAGAGAGACACAAAGTTTCCATCTGGGATAAAACTACCCTGCAAGGCTTATAGGAAGAGGAGAGACAGCATTCCTAAAATAGTTTCATCTCCTCCTAGCAATGAAACATGGCAAGGCGTAATAAACAAGTGCAATTAATTAACGTTCCACAAAAAAAAAAAAATAAGAGAAAGGCATTGGATTCTTACAGAGAATAATTAAGAATCAAGAGAAAAGGGAGATTAGAGGCAGGTAAGCTGCTTTCATAGCAATTCAGGAAAAAAAAAAAAAATGGAGTTCCAGGTAACAGGTTTTACTTTCAATTCTGGAGAATTTTTTTTTTTTCCCCTGCGTTCTCCCCTAGTTCTTTTTGTTAAAAAGATTTGCCTTTTTCAATCGCTGTGATGCAAAATAAGGTCAGTTTTGAAAACGAAATCATGTCCTTCGTTTTAGTAACGTGTTTTCCTTCTTTTCAAATAATTTGTACTTCCTTTATTTTTTTTTAACTGATGTGTTTTTAGTTTCTCTTATCTTTTTGGCCACACCAATCGGCTTGTGGGGGCATATGGGATCTTAGTTCCGCAACCAGGAATTGAACCCCAACTCCCTGTATTGCAAGAGCAGAGTCTTAAGCACTAGACCACCACAGAAGTCCCTTAGTGACCTGTTTGATGAAGTGTCTGATTTCTTAAGATTCTCACAAAATGGGCAAAAATAGAGACACCAAACGCTGAAATTTTCAGGGCTTCCCTGGTAGCTCAGATGGTAAAGAATCTGCCTGCAATGCAGGAGACGTGGGTTCCATCCCTGGGTCAGGAAGATCCCCTGGAGAAGGGAATGGTAACCCATTCCATTATTCTTGCCTGGAGAATCCCAAGGACAAAGAGGAGACTGGCGGGCGACCATCCATGGGGTCACAGAGTTGGAGACGATTGAGGCACGAGAGCTTTCCCTTTCAATCTTCATTTCAAGAAGAGTGTTTGAAAGGGCTGACCACCGGTGTGGTCAGAGATGAATGAATCACTGGCTCTCTCTGTCTATGACTTAAGTTCCCTTCTGTGTAAACGAGCGAAGACAAATGGTTACTCAGTCTCCTAGAAGTTCTCATAACCCGTGATTCTCAAGTATTATCTTATTTTCTCACAAATATCCCAAATGACGGTACAGTTGACATGGGTGATTCAATCATGATCTAAGCTCATTTCCATATTCCTGGAATTAAAGATCGACTCGAATGCACACTCTCGTAGAATTATTACACCTGTCATCTCCCCACGCCCAAAACTGAAACAGCCAAGAAAGGATAATGCATACGTGAACAGCTTTTTAAAAAAAATTTTGGTATTTATTTACTTGGCTGCATTAGATCTTACTTGTGGCAGTTCAGTTCAGTCACTCAGTCGTGTCTGACTCTTTGCGACCCCATGGACTGCAGCACGCCAGGCCTCCCTGTCCATCACCATCTCCCAGAGCTTGCTCAAACTCATGTCCACCGAGTCGGTGATGCCATCCAACCATCTCATTCCAGTTGTGGTACTCAGGCTCAACTCCTTCGTGGCATGTAGGATCTTAGTTCCCTGACCAGGGATCGAACCTGCGTCCCCTGCCTCGGAAGGCGGATTCTTAACCGCTGGACCACCAGGGAAGTCCCTTGAACAGTGTTCTTAAATTTGAAGAGAGGATTTGTTTTTCCTACTGAGTAGGTCTGGAAGGAAATCAGACCGGAGGAGGAGGACAGAGGCCTGCGTTTCATTCTGATCTCTGATGATTCATTCTGATCTCTGATGACAGTCAGAGGTCCAGCCGGACCCAGAGGGCACCCCTGATCCCTCACCCTGGCAAAGATACCTTTAGGACCACCTGGGAAATTAATTCCCTCTGAAGAAAGCCCACTGACACGTATCAAGAGAAGCCCGAAGAAGCAAGGATGACAGCTTGGGAAGAAACAGCTCTTTCAGCAGCAGGTAATCCGGGGAAGACCCCCTAGTTGTGACTAAACCCCCCTCCCTGGGCTCAGCCCCACGCTCCAGGGATGTCTGAGGTCTTCGTAGATCACAAAGAGTTTGAGGCTGTTCTGTGATTTCTCTAAATCAACAGCATGCAGACAGTGGAAGACGGGAGATACAGTTCACAGTTAAATATGATATTTCAAGCTTTCTTCCCCTTTGGCTTTTTCCTTCAGCGACCTTCAAAGAGAGAAAAGGTAAATATACACGTTGGAACCACTTAGCAATAGAACTGTTACCAGTCAGACTTTGTCCATCTCATTAACACATTCGTCTCTTTCCAGCTGATTCTGTTACGGTTTTACACAACGCAGAGCAACTATTCTCTGTCTGCGTGTGAACACGGGGCCTCCCAGGTGGCCCAGGGGTAAAGAATCCGCCTGCCAATGCAGGAGTCTGCAAGAGACGTGCATTCGATCCCTGGGTCGGGAAGATTCCCTGGGGGAGGAAACGGCAACCAGCTCCAGTATTCTTTCCCAGAGAATGCCATGGACACAGGAGTCTGACGGGCTGCAGTCCATGGGGTCACAGTCAGACACGACTAAAGCAACTGATCGCCCACACAAACACATCTAAGTGAGCAAGATGGGGTGGGAGGCAGGCTCACGAGGGAGTGGATATATGGATACATATGGCTGATTCATGCTGTTGTGCAGCGGAAACCAAAATAATATAATAAAGCAATTATTTTCCAATTTTTCAAAAAATGTGAATAAAAGAACCAGATATCGGTTGTCTCTCCAAATGCCCAACATGTATCCTGACAATTCAGACATATATTCATAGAATTAAGCAATTTCTTATCAATTTCAATGGGACCAGAATCAATACTCCCCCTCCCCCAACTCGTGAAATTAAAACACAGGCTTCTTTGTGTCATTTTCATGTAATTTTGATAACTGTTAATAGCGGATCCCTGTTGTTCATTAGAGAGACTTTTCCATCAATAAAAATCATCACGTACACTCGCAGACATCACTTTATCTGTGAAATTGCTTTAGCAGAATCAATGGAAAACCTTCCCACAAATTGTAAGTGAAGCAACGTGTGAATTACATGTTCATTCCCATAAGATGCTGCTGTTTGATTTCCACTACGACCCGAAATTGTCAGAAGAGGCAGGCCGAGATGGGAATTTTCCCAGGATGGCCACTATATTAACATCTCTCCTCCATCTTTCTGTTTTTATAAAGATTGGGGCTTCCCTAGTGGCTCAGACAGTAGAAGAATCTGCCTACCATGCAGGAGACCCAGGTTCCATTCCTGGGTCGGGAAGATCCCCTGGAGAAGGGAATGGCAACCCACTCCACTGTTCTCGCCTGGAGAATCCCATGGACGGAGGAGCAGGTGGTTTCTTTACCGCTGAGACACCAGGGAAGCCGTGGGTAAGCAAAGAGCGAATTAATGCAGACGGACCTAGATGGCTAGCTCAGGGCTGGGATGCGGATAGCACCCTCAGTCTGCACAAGGACAGGCAGACTGCTTTTCCCGGAGGACCCCAGTCAACTCCTTGCTTCTTCAGCAAATCAGCTCTCTGCGTATTAACCCCAGCAGCCTGTGCTGTTGAAGAAGATAAAATTTAACAGGGCTGGAGGAGAAGGGGGTGACAGAGGCTGAGATGGTTGGATGGCATCACCGACTCGAAGGACGGGAGTCTGAGCAAACTCCGAGAGTTGGTGATGGATAGGGAGGCCCGGCGTGCTGCAGTCCATGGGGTCGCAGAGAGTCGGACATGCCTGAGCAACTGAACAACAACGTCATCTGTATCTGAACAGTATAGAATTACTGACCTCCTAATATTTCAGCTATAAGACCCTAATGACCTTGCCTTTAACTCTTGGAAAATTATTGATGAACACTGAATGAAGTTGCCATTTTCCTTATTGTTGGTCGTAGGACATGAAGAGTTAGACACGCGCGCGCACACACATAAACACACGCATGCACGCACTCGCCAGGAAGGAGATTCTGCTATAAAACCTCCTTGTTATTAGTCTTGAGTCTGGTTCCTATTTTTGTGCCCAACCCACCCATCCTCCATGCACTATTTTTGTTGGTGAGCCTGTCGCATGGATCATATGAGAAAGTTGAACAACTTGGTCTTCTTCAGTTGTGCCCCAGCCTTCAATACATGCAGAATAGATGAGAGAAAGGGGGAAAAAAAGATACCAATATCATGCATTTCCCTAGGCTGCCCTGGCAACTGAAACACTTCCAAGCCACCTTACATTCTGTTAGCTCTGTGTCAATAAAATACTGCAGAAGCCTTCAATGTTATCCCGGTTCCATAATTTAGGGAACACTCGTTACAGAGAATCTCAAGTTAGGTGACGTCTCCTGAATCCATCAGCGTGGGGTTTCTCAAATCCTCAGGGTGCCTGTTCTCAGCGTAAAATTCAAGACACAAGTATGACGCGTGAAGTTGTCCAGAATTATGTGATGTGGGAGTCTCCTTACAAGAGAATCCCTTAAAGATGCGGATGCAATGGAATACTCCTCAGCCATAGACAAGAATGAAATCATGCCCTTTGCGGTCACATGGATGAACCTAGACAGGACCGTACAAAGCTAAGTAAGCCAAACATCCCAGGATATCACTTATATGTGGACTCTAAAATACGACACAAATGAACTTATCTATGAAACAGGCTCACAAAGATGACAGATATGTGGTTGCCTATGGGGAGAGGGTAGGGGCTTCCCCTGGTGGCTCAGAGGATAAAAAAAAAAAAAAAAAAGGAAAAATCCACCTGCAATGTGGGAGAGACCTGGGTTCCATCCCTGAGTGGGGAAGATCCCCTGGAGGAGGGCATGGTAACCCACTCCACTATTGTTGCCTGGAGAATCCCCACGGGCAGAGGAGCCTGGCGGGCTACAGTCCATGGGGTCTCAGACAGTCGGACACGACTGACCATACAGAGGGAAAGGAAGGGATTGGCTAGGAGTTTGCAATTAGCAGAGACAAACTAGTAGATATGGATAAACAACGAGGTCCTACTTGAAGAGCAGCAGGAACTATACCCAGTAGCATGTGATAAACCATCATGGAAAAGAATATGAAAAGCAATATATATATATTTATTTAAAATATATATATATATATAAACAATCAATTTTCTGCAGAGCAGAAATGAACACAACACTGCAGATCCACTATATTCCAATAAAATTTAAAATAAGGGAATCCCTGCTTTGGGAGCCCTTATCAAAGACCTTAAACAGCTGAAACATATATCAGAGGTGATAGAGTTTGAGACAACTACCTGTGATTATATCATCTTTGAGACTGTTATCTCAGGATCCATGGTATTTTTCACACCCACAAAACTGCTGAAATATGTAATTCTTGCCTATCCATTGTTACAGGACTGACTACAGGAAACAGTCATTTATTAATGAGGTTAGACTCACTACTTTATGTTTTTTAAAAAAAACAGTATTTTATGGGCCTTCAATTCTTTGTTGAATCAAAACATTCTGTTTTATATATGTATTCACTCACATGATGTACTAAAACGAAAAATCAATGTTTCACAAATATATGGTTTGACAACTTTGAAAGCTCCAAGCAGCTAAACAAACAGGGCATGTGAAGGATTCTATTACACTGTCACGGAAAATCTTCTTAGCCATTTCATTTTGCTCCTCTTTCCTGACTAATGGAAAGAATTATCCTTTATCTAATTACCTTCATTGGTCCTTTAATCCTTTAAGGACCTCTGAGTCCTCATTACTCAGCCAAGCAGAAGAAAGACAAGGAGGAAAGGGAAGGAGAAAAGAAGAAATAAAAGAAGGAAAATCCACAATACATATGGAGAAATGGGAAGCAGTGATACACACGTGAATTAAATACCTTAACAACCTTCTCATGATGATTTACACACACAGGCAAGCTTTTTTCAAGAAATGTGGTGTTGGAAAAGACTCTTGAGAGTCCCTTGGACTGCAAGGAGACCCAACCAGTCAATCTGAAAGAAAATCAGTCCTGAATATTCATTGGAAGGACTGATGCTGAAGCTGAAACTCCAATAGTTTGACCACTTGATGCAAAGAGCTGACTCACTGGAAAAGACCCTGATGCTGGGAAAGATTGAAGGTGGGAGGAGAAAGGGACGAAGGAGGATGAGACGGTTGGATGGCATCACCGACTCGATGGACATGAGTCTGGGTGAACTCTGGGAGTTGGTGATGGACAGGGAGGCCTGGAGTGCTGCAGTCCATGGGGTTGCAGAGAGTCAGACAGGACTGAGGCGAATGAACTGAACTGAACTGATGCCTAATTCCCCTCTACAATAGAAGGACTAAGTTTTCTTCCAGACTTGCACCTTGGATGTGCTCAACAAAAGTGGTGAAGGGAAGAAGGAAGAGGCGTCAGAAACCAGTTTCTAGGAAGAAAGATGCGTACTTGTTAATCGCCCAATTTCTTTTCCTGCCAGTGCCTTCAGATCTCCATTCCTGAGCCACCATACTGACTTCCCACCTGGAAGAATACCCCAAAAGACACCTCGCCAAGAGAAGCTACTCAGATTGAGAGCCACCAGCATCGTCCTGGGTCCGCAGGGCCCAGCACTGATTTCCTGTGGCTTCTGTCCAGGCTGACATAGATTTTGGGTCTTGCATTCCAAAGGCAGAAGATGCCTATCACGCTTGACTTGATACATAGGTTCCCCCTGACATGAGGTTGCCCACTAAGTATCAATTAGTTATGTTTCAGCGAGGGCTGTAATAAGCCTGTTCCCATAGCAACACTCCTCAACTTCACTTGAGTGGGAAGTGGGAAGTTTCTGGGGACCATTAAATGTTGATTCTGGGGACCAGCCTGGAAATGGACTGACCACATATGACACAGTTTCTCCTGGAAGATGCCCATCAAACTATCCATGCATCCATCTCTCTCTATAATCCATGTCAATTTTGTATATTTATATTAATTCCTTATATAGGCTAAATTTCACTTACATTATATAATACAGCTATATTTCTAAAACACATTGTTTAGTTTTTAAGTCATGTTAGACTCTTGTGACCCCAGGGATTGCAGTCCAACAGGCTCCCGTCCATGGAGTTTTCTAGGCATGAATACTGGAATGGGTTGACATTTCCTTCTCTCTACTATACATTATGTAGCTAAATGAATTTTACTCATTATGTGTAAAAAAGGCTTTCCAATAGATGTTGAAATAAAGCATGTTTTGATGAGTTTTTTTTTTATCAGTTGTGTAAACTATATACAAATTCAATTTTACATATGCATAACACAGACTATATATAAAGCAGACAACCAATGAGGACCTACTGTATAGCGTGGAGAACTTTCGTTAATGTTTTGTAGTAACTTAACAGGGTAAAGAATCTGAAAAGGTAATCATATATATGTGTGTATGTACACACACACACATACATACATGTATGCATGGCTGCTAAGTCGCTTCAGTCATATCTGACACTTTGGAACCCCACGGCCTGCAGCACACGCCAGGATCCTCTGTCCCGCATAATCTCCTGGGGTTTACCCAAGTTCACGTATATGCATGAGTGCTCATTCACTTCAGCCGTGTCTGACTCTGTACGACCCCATGGACTGCAGCCCGCCAGGCTCCTCCGTCCATGGGATTCTCCAGGCAAGAATACCGGAGTGGGTTGACATTCCCTTCTCCAGGGGATCTTCCCGACCCAGGGATCAAACCTGGATCTCCTGCACTGCAGACAGATTCTTCACCATCTGAGCCACAGGAGAAGCCCCAAGTTCATATATACATACGTATAGGTGTGTGTATATATATATAGACATATGTATGTATATATATAGGTTCATGTACACATATATATACACACACCCATATATATGTATATAAATATATATGCATATCTGAATCACTTATCTGTATACACTAATGCAACATTGCACATCAACCAAACAAATTTAAAAATGCAGTGTATAAATATAATTATATAAATACATAAACGCAACACAGCAGTAATTATAGACACATATACTCAAATTAACTTTAGCTAGTTTACTGGATGAAGCCTTTCTAGATCCGATTTGCCCATGGAATGATTTTGCACGAGAGATGGCTCTGTGATGTCATCTGTAACTGTCCTGAGACCCCCCTGTACCCACCTGGCAATGGAAAGACACGTCAGGGACTTAAGTCTATTTAAGTCTATTTGCTATTTAGGTCTTTGCTATATATATATATATGTGTAGCTATATGCTATACAGCTATTTATATATTTGCTATATAAGTCTATTTGCTATTATGTGCAGTCCGATTTCCAAAGAACCCGCTGCTGCAGGCCCAGTGACAACGTGGGTCTGGAAACCCTGCAGCGTTAATTCAGCGCTGCCCTGGCTTTCCCAGGGCCTGGGTGCTGTCCACGCTTCTCGGTAGGTGCGCTGTGGGTGAGCGGAACTGGGATGCATGGGAACGGCAGGAAGGCAGGGACCCCAAGGCCACAAAGAGATGCTCATGAGTTGTTCCACTCTGGGGACTTGCAGCTTCTCAGGGTTTAGGGAACATGAACCTCGGCTTCGTCCGCTGTGCTGATACAAAGCTCCTCGGACCGTGCCAGTCGAAGTGAATGGCCACAGCCTCTCATCAGAGCCCTTGCGCACGAAGACACAAAGGCTGGCATCTCCTACCAGACAGATAAAAGGGCTATTTAGTTTTGTCTTTTAAAAAAAAAAAGAGTGTCTGGTTTGATCCTCGGGGGAAAAAAAGAAAAAGTCAATTTCTGCATCCCAGTTATGCAAGCTGGCGGAATATGGAAGAACACGAAGGGGCTGTCTGATTTCACTCCTACCACACAGGGGGGCTCACCCTGGGTGTGGATAATGATACCCTGTTGGAAAACATTGCTCACATCTGAAGAGAAAGCTTCCTGGAAAATTAGAAAAAGTTACATGTGTGCCCCTCAACGTACACTCGCAAACTCTTTAGGTTTCATGACGGAGGTCTCAGCATCCCGTAATAAATCCTAACAGCAAAGCACATGAAACAGAATCTGTATGTGCATAAACGGACCACTGTGTTGTACTTGAAAGGAACACCACATTGTAAACCAACAAAATCCCAATAAAATAAATAGATACACGTGTATGTATAGGTGGATCACTCTGGTGTACACTTAAAACTCGGGAAACATTGCAAGTCAACAAAACTCCAATAGAAAATAGATACATGTACACATATCGCTGGATCACTATGCTGTCCATCTGAAGCTAACGCAACATTGTAAATCAGCTACGCTTGAATAAAACACATAGATACAGGTATATGAAAGACGCCTCCTCCAGGGAAGAAAAACTAGGACAAACCTAGACAGCAAGATGGAGAGTCAATACGACAAACACACTACCCTCCCACAAGTGCCTCCTACAGGCACAGAAAAAGAGACTCGATGCCAGAAACTAAGAGAGATGCAGATCAGAGCCGCAGTGAGATGTCAACTCCAAAGGGCCATCAAAAAGTCTTGCAAACGGTAACAGGCGTGAGGAGAAGGGAGCTCTCCCACACTGCTGGACGGAATGTACATTGCTACAGCCCCGATAGTGAACAGGAAGGAGGTTTCTCAGAAAACTTAGAAAAAAGAACCACCATATGACCCAGCAATCCCACTCCTGGGCGTATCTTCAGAAAAGACAAAAACTTTTAATTCAAAAAGAGACATGCATCATCCCCTTGCCACAATATTCACCGCAGCACTATTTACAGTAGCCAAGATATGGAAACAGCCTAGGTGTCCATGGATGGCTGAATGGGTAAAGAAGATGCAGTGTATACATACATACACATATACACACACAATCGAATAGGACTCAGCCATAAAAAAAAGAATGAAACAAGGCCATTTGCAACAGCCTGGCCCTAGAGATGACCATGCCAAGCGAGGTAGGGGAGAAACAGAAAGGCAAATATCATGACATCACTTACACGTGGGACGGAAAGAAAGGGCACAGATGAACTCATCTGCAAAACAGACTCACAGACGTAGAAAACAAACAGATACGCTTTGCTATAGACCTGAAACTACCACAACACAGTAAACCAACTATGAAGCTGCAAGTGTGAGTCGCTCAGCTGGTCCAACTCTCTGCGACCCCACGGACTGAGGCTCCTTTGTCCATGGGATTCTCCAGGCAAGAATAACCGAGTGGGTAGCCTTTCTCTTCTCCAGGGGATCGTCCTGGCCCAGTGATCGAACCAGGGTCTCCTGCATTGCAGGCAGATTTTTTTAACCATCTGAGCCACCCGGAAGCAGGTAAATCAACTATACTTCAATTTTTTTTTTTTTTTTTAAAGAGGGATAAACTGCTGTTTATAAAAGAAATAAGGATATACTGACCAGCACATGGACCTAGGCTGCATTAATGTGTAAACATACCGAATCACTGTGTTGTCCATGGGAAACTAGGAAAATTATGCAAGTCAACATAAATTTCTTTAAAAACGTGCTTATGCTTTCCCACCATCCAGCGCATTCACAGAGGATGCTCATGCAGGAAAAAACCTGAAAGCAATGCAGCTACCCAACCTCAGTGGGTTCTGGACTCCTCAGCCACTAACCACCAGCCCCACCCCCCAGCCCGTTGGTGGAGACCACAGTCTGACGCCACGGGCTGAGGTTTCAAAGCTGGCAGACCATCAAGGTAACCCAATCCATGTCCCTAGCCGTGACTGTGGACCAAACACCGGTGATCCAGACAAACGAGACCTGGAAAATGACACCACGTTCCAATCCCATCACCGCTGTAACAACACAAGCAAGGAATTCTTTTCCGTGCTTTGCAAAAAATAATCACGGGCCCCAGGTGCACACCTCTCATCACTGCCAATCACAGTTCCTGTCACCTTGATTCTTCTTTTTTTAAGGATTCCAAAGCTTAAGCAAGTTTACTTTTTAATGTCAGAAAAATCGGAAGTGAAATTCCACATTTGCAAGGACGGCACTTGGCAGAATACGATTTCTTTCCCCCATTATCGACCTTCGCTAAAAAAAAAAATAAAAGTCGTACTAATCAGCCAAACAAAAACAAAAGTGGTTAGCAAAGGGAAAAGGGGATGGGGGTAAATTGGAAGTTTGGGATTGACAGATACACACTAAAGTGAAAGTTGCTCAGCCATGTCTGACTCTTTTCGACCCCATGAAGTAGCCTTTCCCTTCTCCAGGGGGTCTTCCCAACCCAGGGATCGAACCTGGGTCTCCTGCTTTGCAGGCAGATTCTTTATCATCTGAGCCACCAGGGAAGCCCTGCAAATCGACCATATTTCAAATCGAACCCAGGTCTCCCCCATTGCAGGCATATTCTTTCCCAGCTGACCCACAAGGGAAGCCCCGTAGATTCACACTACTATATATAAAATAGATAAACAAGAAGGATAGATAGATAAACAAGTTGCTACTGACAAGTGCATGGAACTGTACTCAATTATTTTGTAATCATCTGCAAAAGAATAAATATATGTATATAAATATATGTATGTATGCATAACTGAACCACTTTGATGTACACTTGAAACACAACTTTGTAAATCAACCAGGAAAGTGAAAAGTGAAACTGTTAGTCGCTTTAGTCTTGTCTGATTCTCTGTCACCCCCCTGGACTGTAGCCCTCCAAGCTCCTCTGTCCATGGGATTCTCCAGGCAAGAATACTGGAGTGGGTGGCCTTTCCCTTCTCCAGGGGATCTTCCCCACCCAGGGACTGAACCCAGGTCTCCTGCATTGCAGGTAGATTCTTTACCATCCAAATCACCAGGGAAGCCGTACAAATCAACCATATTTCAATTTTTTAAAAAAAGAGGAAGATGAGTCAGGATGAAGCCCATCCTGACTCATCTTCCTCTTTTTTAGGTGGGGGGTGGCAAGGGGGAAATGGCAAGTAACGAATCAATAGTCATAAAGTTTAGGTCAAGCATTCTTGCCTGGAGAATCCCATGGACAGAAGAGCCTGGCGGACTATGCTCCATGGGGTTGCAAAGAGTCAGACATGACTGGGTGACTAACACTCACTTTTAAAGCAAGGTGACTACATTCTAGACCTGCTGTGTAATATTGTAGCTATAAGCCCACAGGGCCGTACAATACCCTGAAACCTGAGCTAAAAGGGTACATCTGTTTTCACATGTTCTTACCACAGTGCTAGAAGATGAAAAGGTCTTTCCCTGGTGGCTTGGACGGTAAAGAATCTGCCCCCAATGTGGGAGACTTGGGTTCTAAGCCTGGGTTGGGAAGATCTCCTGGAGAAAGGCATGGCAACCCACTCCAGTATTCTTGCCTGGAACATCCCAGGGACAGAGGAGCCTGGTGGGCTACATACAGTCCATGGGGGTCACAAAGCGTCATACACAACTGAGCTACTAACAGTTTCCTAAGATTAAAAAGATAGGCCTGGGGTGGTGGCTTCAAGATCAAAAATAATGACTTCATCAGCCAATGGGATATCAGCCACCGGAAACCAAAATGTTCACCAATATCGACATGTCAAACCAAGAAGTTCCAACTGCCACCCGAAACACTGTCATCTGTTAATGGGAAACCACTAGACACAACGCACATTTTAAAGAAAAGCAGCAGACAGAGCTCTGGGTTCTTTGCCCTCATTTCTGAAGACTTGTAAAAGCACCTTGCCATTTCCTGAACACCATTCTGAAATATGGGCTTCCCCGGTGCCTCAGACAATAAAGAATCCGCCTACAATGCAGGAGATCTGAGTTCGATCCCTGGATTGGGAAGATGCCCTGGAGAAGGAAATGGCTTCCCACTGCAGTATTCTGGCCTGGAGAATCCCATGGACAGAGGAGACTGGCGGGCTACAGTCCACGGGGTCGCAAAAAGTCAGAGGTAACTAAGCAAGTAAGCACAGCACATCCTGAGATCAAGACTTGCCTCTCTGAGATGTCTTCCAATAAGGCCTTACGGGGTTTATTCTTTCTCATGCCTTTCCTAAGACAGTTACTCTCTCTCTCCTGGAATCAGTTCAATAATACCTCATCTTAACTGTCTATTTTATGTTTGCTGCGGTTTGGTGTGTGTTCTGTCAGGCATCCCTTCTGGGGAGCAGGGAGGGGAAGGTTGGACCAGATTCAGTTCAGTTTAGTGGCTCAGTCGTGTCTGATTCTTTGCGACCCCATGGACTGCAGCACGCCAGGCCTCCCTGTCCATCACCAACTCGGGGAGTTTACTCAAACTCACGTCCATTGAGTCAGTGATGCCATCCAGCCATCTCATCCTCTGTCGTCCCCTTCTCCTCCTGCCCCCCAATCCCTCCCAGCATCAGGGTCTTTTCAAATGAGTCAGTTCTTTGCATCAGGTGGCCAGAGTATCAGGGGTTTGAGCTTCAGCATCAGTCCCTCCAATGAATATTCGGAACTGATTTAGAGACTCATTCTGGAAACCGATTGGCCCGTTTCCACAGGCAGAAGGCGCTCCAGGGTTCCACACACTCAGGTCAGGTGCTCTCCACAGTGAATGTCTGAAGTTTGAAATTAGAGCCCCAAGTGGCCCGGATATATTCTCCACTCGTGCACCGATTTTACGAGCCTTTTATTTCATTTTTGTGTCATATGCCCACCGCAGACATAAATCCTTCTCACAGCCTAGATCTTTGTTCGCAGCCTACAAATTTCTAACTTCTTTCCTTGGGCTTCGAAAATCACTGCGGATGGTGACCGCAGCCACGAAATTAAAAGATGCTCGCTCCTTGGAAGGAAACCTATGACAAACCTAGGTGCCACATTAAAAGGCAGAGACATCCCTTTTCCGACAAAGGTCCATATACTCAAAGCTATGGTTTTGCCAGTAGTCATGTATGGATGTGAGAGCTAAACCATAAGGAAGGCTGAGCACCAGAGAATTGATGCTTTTGAACTGTGGTGCTGGAGAAGACTCTTCAGAGTCCCTTGGACTTCAAGGAGATCAAACCAGTCAATCTTAAAGAAAATCAACTCTGAATACTCATTAGAAGGACTGCTGCTGAAGGTCCAATACTTTGGCCACCTGATGTGAAGAACTGACTCGCTGGAAAAGACCCCGATGCTGGGAAACAATGAAGGCCGGAGGAGAAGGGCATGAAAGAGGATGAGATGGTTGGATGGCATCACTGACTCGATGGACATGAGTTTGAACAAACTTGGGGAGACAGTGGAGGACAGGGAAGCCTGGTGTGCTGCAGTCCATGGGGTCACAGGGTCGAGCACGACTTAGCAAATAAACAACAACCACCACCACTTTTTTCCCCCCTCTCCTTTATTCATTTGTGCTAATCTGCCCCTCTCCAAGAAAAAAAGAGGAAGGATTTCCCATCCTGCCATCCACTGAACAAAGAACAGAAGAGGCTTTGAAAAGCCAAATGTAGGTTGTTTAGAGAGAAGAAAAAAAAAAATGACAAAACTGGAAAATATTCATGCCATGAATGGCCCATGAATGGTTTACAGGCCACAACAGATGACCTAATTGCCTACAACCACGTGGGCTCAATTTTGAGAGCCTCACTGTCTCCCCATCTCTGCGCACAAGCTGAATATTTTATCTGAAACTGGTAGTTGACATGCTGAAGAAATCAGCTGTGGCTATGTTAGAAGGCATAGTCTGTCTCAGAATTTTTTTAAAGTCCTTAAGCAGATGATGAAGTGTTATTTCTGAAAAGATAACAGCATCCAGAATTTTGTTTTTTTAATTGAGCAACTGATTTAAAGCCAAACATATTCCTCTCATTTGAAAATAAAGGCATACTGGGAAGGATGGAGAACATACAGAAAGAATACGGTGGTGGTTGATAGATTAAAAATCTGGTCCTTGCCCTTGACTTTCACATACAAAAAAAAAAAAAAATCAACTGTCATCAAGTTTGGGATTTAAACCTGTTTTCATCAGAGAAGCCTGTCTTCAGAGTGAGGGCATTTAAAGGACTTTTAAGTATTTTCACAGGGTCGCTTCATTTGAATCACATAAATTCTGTCAACAGGTTGCACCGTGGACAATACCCAGCCTGTAACAAAGGTTGAGAATCTGGAGTACCAATTAAAACGGAAGAACGGTGAGCCCCCTGCCAGATTCCATGCACTCGAATATTTACTTTTGTGAGAACCGTCTCTGGGTTTTTGTTCTGTGGTCCAGGCATCAAAGCCCAATATTCTAAAGAGTTCTTACAGACTGGCCTGCGCATTCTGAGAGCAACAAAATGTGTATAGACAGGAAACACTCTTGTCTTTGTACGGAAACCAGAAGCTTTCCACAAATTACTGCAAAGAAAAAAAAAAATGAAAAGGCCAAGTTCAAAAATAAAAGAAAAACAGCCATATACTTGCTGTTGGTCTACACTCCAGGCCAGAGAAATAACTTGACAATTCTGCACATGTATTCACTTGTGAATTTCATAGGATCATACTAGCTTTACGCTTCTTATGGAACAATTCCTCACTTATCAAGCACGTTATCTATTCTTAAGACTGGGATAAAAAATTAGCTGGATAGCTGGATTTAGGGCTAAATGTACATTCAGCATTCTTTTATTAAGGGGGGGAAAATATTACAAAGGAATGTAACAATTCTTCCACCAAAGAAAAACATGTCAAAACACCTTGCAAAGGGCATCACAGCACAGCTGCCGCCGTGAAAATGCAATGATCATTAACTCCCCGCTCGAAATCATACTGGTTTCCAAAAAATTTAACGTGTCATTTTAATCCAGTGATTTAAAACTGATGAAGTAATTTTCCACTTGCTACATCCTAGCCCTCATTTTTTTTTTTTTTTCCCCTTCCCTGTCAAGGAAAATACTCTTTAAAACGGTCAGTTACATTTCTTTGGATAATAGAATACTGAGGTTCTCATCTTGGGGGTGGGGGGGTGGGAAATAATTACTTGCAGAGGCCTCTGTGAGATGTTTCTGTTTTTAATTTAGGGGCACAGTTTCTAAAATGCATTTTTTTTTTTTTTAATCTGGACATAAAGGATGAATGCGACCATGTGTCATAAACGCCCGCCTTCCCACACATAACATAGCTTGTGCCGCATTCAAACGCGGGGACCAACCCTGAGTACTTTCGAGATGGCTAGTAACCTCTTCCCAACGCGGATGAGAGGCCTGCAACCGGTCCCCTACCCCACCCACAATGTGCCCCCCACACACATGCAGATTTAGGGGCCATCAAACCCATTTCCCCTGGCTCCGTCAGCCCCGAGGAAAAACGCGAAAGCATCTCCATTCGAATCACGCCGCTCTCCCGAGCAGCTGAGGTTGCTTTGTTCGGCCGGGAAGTCAGGTCTCCACACCCCCAGTCGTTTCATCTCTAGCCGAAGGAGGTGCCCACCAGACGGTGCCCGACGCCTGCGCTTCTGGTCTGGCCTGCAAGAGACCTCCACGGCCTGGAAATTCGGCCCCGTGAGGATCACTAAGTCTCCCCCAAACTTTTTTCTTCCTTTTTCGTTCTCCCCCAGCCCACCTCCTTCTGAGTCCTGTTCTCAAACCAAGGGACAAGCCTGACTCCGAAAAGAAGCTAGGTCTGCAGCACGTCGCATCGGGACACGGGGAAAATGGAACGCGCTCAGAAGGTGGAAGCCGGGCCGGCCAGTGGACCCTTTCCAAAACTGTGGGATATCACAGAAAGCTATTTCACCCCACTGACCAAATAGAAGGGAAAAAAGAAAAAGAAAGCAAATCAAAATGAAAGGAAGAATGCATACTACCACCTTGTGGATCCTCCTCGCAAGGACAGCACCTGCTTACTTCGATACCTCCCCCCACCGCCCCCGACACCCCTCACCCCAAATTTCTTAAGTTGGGCCCACCTGAAAGACGGGCTCGCCCCAGGACCCGCCCGCGCTCCGGGTTTCATTCATTACGCGCGCATCCGGCGCGCGCGTGAGATGCCAGCCTCAGCCCCAGGTTATGGGGAGGGGGGGGGGGGGTGGAGGTCCACCCTCTCCCCGGACCCCCCGAGACGCTGCTTGCTGCCCCCTCCCCCCACGCCATCCCCGAAATAGCAGCCTGTTGGCTCCAGAAATAAATTAAAAAAAAAAAAAAAAAAATGAAAAAGAGGCCCACACCTGGTGGTCGGTTCCGAGGAATGAGTCCGAAGCCGACGAAACCCGCAGCAAAAAAAAAAAAAAAAAAAAAACCCGCTGAGAAAAAGGGGGGCGGAAGAGATGCAGAGGACGTTGTCCGAGCCCCCCTCGCCCTCCGGGACGGACGTCCGTTCCCAGGGTGGTCCCCCTGTGGGAGGCGGGTGGTGCGCTGTCGGGGTTGGGGGGGCCCGGGACCCCGCCGATCGGGGAAGATCGGGTGATGTGTGTGTGTGTGTGTGTGTGTGTGTGTGTGAGAGAGAGAGGCGCCGGAATGGTGCGCCCGGGCCCAGGGCTGCGCGGGGCACCGGCGCCCGGATCTGGGGGTGCAACCTTCCCCCCGCAACCCGGGAAGGCCGCCGGGGAGGATCCGAGGGGAGAAAGCGAGCTTCCCGGGTTCTCGGCGGGAGGAAAAGAGCCGGGGGGTCCAGGTCCGGGGTTGGGGTCGGGGGGAGAGGGGCGCGTCTGGGAGACGGGAGGCTGCGTGCGCGCCGGGAGGAGGCGACGGGCGTCCTGGGGAGCCGGAGGGGGGCATGCAACAGTCGTGGTTGGGGGCTGGCGTGGGGGGGCGGGGGGGCGGTTTGCAGCCGGGGAACCTCAGCCTCTCCTCCTTGAGCTCGCGACCCCCCCGCACCGTCTGCAGCCGACCGGCACACACACACACACACACCACCACCATCAACACCTCCCCAGCCCGGGTCCCCACCCCGCGCGCCCGCAGGTCCGGCCACGCAGGCCCGGGGCGGGGGCAGGGGGGGGCAGCCCGTCGCCACCGCCGCCTTGGGGAGGGGGCTGGCTTTTGCCAGGCTCTCCCAGCCCCTCACCCACCTCCGGGTACCCCCCTCCCCGCCGCCCATCTCCAGCCCCCCCCACAGGCGGCGGATCTTGGCCACCAGTTCCGTCCGCTGGAGGTGGCGGCGGAACCAGGCCGAGGCGCGCGGGAATGCCTTGGGGGTGGGGTTGGGGGGGGATTTGCGGGGCGGGAAGGGGGACTACGGGGAGGTGGTCCGGACGAGATCGGAGAGAAAGCGTGCGGAGGGGAGGGCGGGAGGAGAGCAGCCGGCTTTTAGGACGGGGTGTGGGGCGCTTCTGTGGGCCCCAGGCTGTGGGGCTGGTCCTCAGATCCCACAGACTCCCCAGCCCCCCCGCCCCCCACCTGGGACGAAAGGACTGGCCCGCCGCGCGCCCAGCGGTGGAGATGGTGGTGCTGTTAGGGGGCGCGGGGGGAAGCTCTGCTCTCGAGAATCGGGGTCCTCCAAGGGGCACGGATGGGGGTCCGTCCTCACCCCCCGCCCCGAGACCCAGGCCCGGGGCGCCCCGCGCGGGTGCCCGCCGCTAAAGCAACTTTTGTGGTTCCTGGGGCCAAGCGGGCAGCCTTGGGGATCGTGCGCGCGCGGGAGCCGCGTGCCCCTCGCGCAGGTCCAGGCCAGACCCCCCCAGCCCCCGCGACCCCGCTCCCCGAAGCAGCGAAACCAGCTTACCCCCCCACCCCGCCAACTAGCCGCCCCCGACTCGCTTCCCCCCAACACCCTCCATCTCGCGCCGCTGGCTTTTTCTCCCAGCCCACACGCACGGGAAGAGGAAGATTGGGGGGTGCAGGTAGCCGGCCCCCCCTCTTCCCCCACCCCCACCCCCCAGCTTGGCAGAAACCGCGCGGAGCTAACCATCAATCCGTCTTCACCCCGGGGTCTCCAGCGCGCCCCGGGTCGCTGCCCAGCAAACCCCAGCCCGGTCCTAATCAGTCACGTGCGTTATCCAGTGCATCACACTAGCCCGTCATCTGCTCCCAAGGCCAGCAGAGGAACGAGGGGAGAAAAAAAAAAAAAAAAAAAACGAAAATCGGTTAATGCAAACCCAGCCAAGCCTGTTTTGTGTGTGTGTGTGTTTTTTTCCCTCTCCCTGGTTAACCCCCCCCCCCAAAAAAAAATGCACCCCAGGAGGTAGCAGCTGACAGTTTTCCTTAAAGAAGAAGGAGGGAGGGGAAAAAAAAAAAAAAAAAAGGCCGTGGTTGCTCACAGTTTCCATAAGTGCTCCAGGCTGCCTCGCCAGTCCCGCTTTGCAGGGAGCTGGCGCTTCGGTCTTTCTCTCCTTGTACTGCAGATATATATATTTTTTCTCCCCCTTCCTCTCTCGGCCACACTCTTCTGTTTATTTGTATGTAACAGAGCGCTACTTTGTAAACACCTAAACGCGGCCCCAGCGCCGTTCAAAGAGCTGATTGCAGCCAAAAGGCTTCCAGCCCCACGGTGGTTTATCGCGATTTTTCTAAGTCAAAAGAAAAAAAAAAAATAATAATGTAACGTTTGTGTCGAGATATGCACGGAGCTGGCAGACGACACGCATGTCCACACTCCCACCCACACCTAAGAAATGGAGCGACAGATGAAAGTCCTACTAGAATTTTCAAAATTAGTAAAAAAAATAATAATTTTTAAAAATGTCGGATGTAGTGAAGCGCAAACGTTAGCAATCAGGCTTATTAGCATGTTTTGCTGGGAAGCACACACGAGTCCAATCGTTAAATTTAAAAAAAAAAAAAAAAAAAAGAGGCTTTAAATGAAAAATAACCCAGAGACGTATATCTTAAAACGGCACCTACCTCAGCCGTGGAGAAGCCGCATCGGTTATGAGCGTTCCTGTTAGACATCCAGATTTTTCCAGGGAACCCTGACCGATGGTTATGATTCAGGAGGATGTGTATAAGTCCAGCAGCCTGGGGTTTTGTCGAATTCCAACCAGATTGGCACACCGTCCCCCACCCCCAACCCCCGCCCCCGAAGGAATGCGAGGACCACCGACCCCGGCCGCCGGCAGGAAAATTCGGTGTTTCTGGCGTAAATAGTCTGATGGGGAGGAAGAAACGGGGACGCAGGCGGAGCTCGAAGGGCAACGTGAGGTCTGAATAAGCGCTCTGTACCGAGAGACAGAGACCCGGGCTGCAAGAAAGAGAGAGAGACTGAAGCGAAAGGTCCTGACGGCTCCCAGCTCGCCCTCTGCTATTGGACCAAACTGAATGAAATTTACAAAGCCAGCAGCCAATAGATCTCCGCAGTCGGCCCCGTCACTACAGAAACCACATCCGCGGCTACAAAGCGCTTGCAAAGAGCAGCTAATCCCACTGCAAACCAGCTGGAACGGAGAGATTCCCCGGGTGTGCCTGGGGGGGGTGGTGGAACAGGTGAGCCGCGTCTCCCCGGGCCCCCAGTGTGCCCAAAGCACCGGGATTGGGGGTTTGGGGGGGGGGGGAGGTGAGAGCTTCCTGCGCTCCTAGGGGCACCCTTCGGAGATAGAAAACGTGTCACCGTATTTGCAAACAGCTTTAACCCTTTACTGCCGGGCTAGGCCAGAGCGAGAGCGCCGGCGGTGGGAGCGATGCCCTGGGCGTCAGGCCGACAAACGTGTTCCTGTTTCCTGACTGATGGTAACGGGAAGCGATGACAGGTAGAGAGATACATGCATACATACACATGGATACATACACATGGTCACAAATACATAGATTAACTTATATATATATATATATATATATATATACATGGTCACAAATAGATACATAGATTAACATATATATACATACCCGTAGATACATAGGTAGATACAAAGATGCGCAGGCAGAGAGACTGACAAGTATGTTACCGTTTCTGCATGGTACTGGGAAGCAATGACATATAGATAGATACATAGATAGATATCTGGGTAGGAAAAACAGACTGACAAAACCTGTTACTGTTTCTGGATGGTGTTGGGTTTGTCTTTCTCTCTTTCTCTTTAGTCGCTAAGTCGTGTCCGGCTCTTGCGACCCCATGGGTTGTAGCCCGCCAGCCTCCTCTGTCCATGGGATCCTCCAGGCCAGAATACTGGAGTGGGTTGCCATTTCCTTCTCCAGGAGATCTTCCCCACCCAGGGATCGAACCCAGGTCTCCTGCATTTGCAGGCAGATTCTTTATCGACTGAGCTACCGGGAAGCAGTGACATGTAGATAGAAGCATGGATAGATAACACACAGGAGGATGAATGGATAATAGAAGGATGGATGGATGATAGAAGGATGGATGGATGATAGAAGGATGGATGGATGATAGAAGGAAGGATGGATGGATGGATAATAGAAGGATGGATGGAAAGATGGAAGGTTGGGTAGATGGATGGATTGATGCATGGACAGATAGATAGATACCTACATGCATCCAGTGATACACAGATGGATACATAGATAGCTATCTGTATCTATCTAGATAACAAGATGAGAATGAAGGCCCATAAAGGACAGAACCTCTTTTCTACCCAGGTGATGAGCTAATACTAATCCCTTTTGGGGTTGGTTTGTTTCTTATATGTAAGAACGTGTGGTTTTGATGAACAAAATACGTGATGATTCTGATGAATAAAATATTGAGGACATTGGTGGCGTCTGTCAGTTACTCTGAAACGTCCCTCTTCACGTTTGCGACCCAGGAGTTCATCTTTTCCGGCCAACTACACGTGTGGTGAGAGGACCTGGCTTTCGTCACTGGGTTGGGGTGAGTTGGCTGCCCACTGGGGGATAGCTGAGGCTTACTGCCCACGAAGTGGAGAAAGCTGTAGAGTGTTGTGGCAAAAAGCTGCACACAGATTCTGAAACTTGATTCCTTGGGTTCCAGTGGCCTGTGACCTTTGGGGTGTGCGCTGAGATGCTCTGTCTGGATTTCTGCCTCTGCGATGTGGAGCCGATGAAAGTAATCACATCATGGTATCCTTGTGATGTGATAAGTGATACAGGGTTCAGGCATGGAAGATGCTGTAAATAAATGTTTGCCTCTATTAGTAACCTTCTTTTGTAGACCTATGGCTTTATGTCTTGGAGGAAAAAGATGATGTCTCCTAGCCATAGGCCGTGCTCACAAGTGCTCCCGAATCCCATCTGCTGTCATATTTGGTGTGATGGCATAGTTAGGGATTCCTCACAAGTTTTAAGAGAAAGACACTTGGGGGACATAGCCAATAGAGAGGAAGGTGATGTACACGGACTCAGGGGACCCGGTTTAAGATCAAGTGTCTGATCTGTGCTCGCTTTGACCTACTGGGAAGTCTGCTAGGGTCTGTGAACTTTAGGGAATAGATCCTTTAAACAGAGATTAAAATAGCTCTCCTGTGGGTCCCTCGGGATGGCTAAATGAGATAATATGCATGAAACACCCTTTACCAAAAAGAGCTGTACATACATATATATCACATGCATAGATATAAAGAGGTTACTATTTTAATCGCTGCTATATATACATTCTATGTACACAAAATAGATACGCAATCTAATAATAGAAGAAACTTACATATGGTTTATATAAATATTTATTTTCTTCTATCACTGAATAGATATTTAAGTTCCACTAACATAACAGTATCACTAATAATAGCTTTCCTTCCAAAGGAGTAAAACATGGAACTTCAGATACGAAAGGCTTCCTTTGCGGCTCAGCTGGTAAAGAATCCGCCTGCGATGTGGGAGACTAGGGTTTGATCCCTGGGTTGGGAAGATTCCCCTGGAGAAGGGAAAGGCTGCCCACTCCACTGTTCTGGCCTGGAGAATTCCACGGACTGTATAGTCCATGGGGAAGCAAAGAGTTGGACACGACTGAGCCACTTTCACTTTCAGATATGAAAATATAGATACATACAGAGGTGTAGTTATAAGCAAGGAGGGCATGGCAACCCACTCCAGTATTCCTGCCTGGAGAATCCCATGGACAGAGGAACCTGGCGGGGGCTAAAGTCCACGGGGTCGCAAAGAGTTGGACATGACTAAGCGTGCACGCACACCGGCATAGATATAAACGTACATCCTTCCTAAAGTGAAGTTTAGAAGCAGAGCCTCAAGGTAAACACAAAACTTACAGCAGGCCAGAAAGTCATTGGCTTTGCCAAGAAAGTGTGAATTAACTGATTTGTTTATAAATTTATCAAGTGTATCCTGAGCACAGGCCTAAGGAAAAATGCATGTGTGAGTAACACCCATTCATTTATTTCGGAGGACACAAACAGTCCAGTGGATAAGGCAGCCAACAGCATAAGAAATGCAAAAAAAAAAAAAAAAAGTGAGTAGCTGAAGTTGTGGAAATACCTCTGATGCATGAATTCACAGGGATCCATGGAGGTGGAAATGAAGGAGAAAGCTGGGAAGGGGCTGCAGCAGACTAGAACAGGCCTGACTCCAGGTTGAATCTAGTCCTTCGGGTTTAATCTCTGTGGTCTAGTTCCTGGGCTCTGTCAGCTGACTCCGGTGAAAGAATCCTGCCTAGCGCCTGAAATATACACGACAGGGCATCCGCAAGGCTCTGCCTTCCAGGCCTGAACCTTTAAAGGTATCACCAAAGTTGCAGAATGGAAACGTTTGCATATAATAAAATATGGAAACTTTTGCATATAATCAAAGTTGCAGAATGGGAACAGGGGTGGGGGCTTGCTGGCAGTCTAGTGGTGAGGACTGGGCGTTTTCAAGGCCGCGGAAGGATTCCATCCCTAGCTTGGGGAACTGAGATCCCATGAGCTGTGCTGGGGGATCGAAAGGGACAGAGAGAAAGGAAGGAAGGAAAAAAGAAAAAAAAAAAAACAATCGTCTTGTTGGAATTTCGTAGGAACACTGTGACCAGGCCTACTTACTTGGACAGCTCTATGAAACAAGGATTCTGTCACCAAAAAGTTTGCAAGAAGCGGGAACACCCAGTCCTCATTTAGTAGAACACATATAGATATATATAGAGAGAGCTAGTGGGAAGCTGCTCTATGCCACAAGGAGCTCAGCTGATGCTCTGTGATGACCTGGGGGGCGGAGAGGGAGGAGATGTATGTGTGTGTCTGTGTGTGTGTATACACATTATGACTGGTAGGCCTTCCCTGGGGGCTCAGACACTACAGAATCTGCCTGCAGTGCGGGAGACCCGGGTTCGATCCCTGGGTCGGGAAGATACCCTGGAGAAGGGCATGGCAACCCACTTCAGTATTCTGGCCTGGAGAGCCCCATGGACAGAGGAGTCTGCAGGGCTACAGTCCATGGGGTCACAAAGAGTCGAAAACGATCGAGCATGCACACACATACTGTATTATATAATATAATGTTATAATATTATATAATAGGGTTATATATTACGTATAAGTTTGTATTTTAACATATAAATATTTATCATTTTAATATATTTATATAATGGCAATGGTTATATATAATATATAGGCATTCAGTTTGGTTTAGTCGCTCAGTCGTGTCTGACTCTTTGTGACCCCATGGACTGCAGCGCGCCAGGCCTCCCTGTCCATCACCAACTCCCGGAGTTTACTCAAACTCGTGTCCATCGAGTCGGTGATGCCATCCAGCCATCTCATCCTCTGTCGTCCCTTCTCCTCCTGCCTTCAGTCTTTCCCAGCATCATACCTCAGACATATTGCAGGTTCCATTCCAGACCACCAGCATAAAGTGAATGTCTACATAAAGTCAAGAGGTTGTTTGGACTCTTTTTTTTCTCCGACAGAAAAGTTATGTTTACCTTTGAGTGTTGTCTACTAAGTATGCAATAGCATTATGTCTTTGAAAATGTCCATCCTCTCATTAAAAAATACTTGATTGTAAAAAGTGCTCACTGGCCTCTGAGCCTTCACAGTGACATTAATGATCATGAATCAGAGCTACTGTCACAAATATAATAGCAGTGAAAAGGTACAAAATACTCCAAGAAGGACCAAGTGCAGAGGATGAGATGGTTGGATGGCATCGCCGACTCGATGGACATGAGTATGAGCAAACTCCGGGAGTTGGAGATGGACAGGGAGGCCTGGCATGCTGCAGTCCATGGGGTCGCAAAGAGTCGGACACGACTGAGCGACTGAACTGAACTGAAGAAGTACCAAAATGGGACCTGAAATGAGCAAATACTGTTGGAAAAATGCCGCTGATAGATATTCTTGAAGCAGGGTTGCCACAAACCTCCAGTTAGTTAAAAAAAAAGAAAAAGAAAAAAAGCAATATCTATGAAGTAAAATGAAGCAAAGTGCAATAAAATGAGGTATGTCTATACAGCATTATATATGACATATATAGAGTGATGCATATATATGGACATGAGTTTGAGCAAACTCCAGGAGACAGTGAAGGACAGGGAAGCCTGGCATGCTGCAGTCCATGGGGTCACAAAAAGTCAGACATGACTTAGTGACTGAAGAAAAACAGGAGGGAACATATCTGTGTTATATATCAGTTCAGTTCAGTCATGAGCTACTGAACGGAAAAGATGACATAATTATTATGTTATATATAATCCCCCCCTATTGTACACTATATAAATATGTATACATCATATATATGTATGTATATTATACATTGTGGACAGATGTTTATATTTCCATAAAAGTTGGTTGATGGCTGATTCTGTGCCTGTATTGTTTGGTGTATACACACGACCTCCCTTCCTAATTTATACCCTACACTTCAGGTGTGCTGGGCTATGTTTAGTCACTCAGTCGTGTCCGACTCTTTGCGACCCCATGGACTGCAGCCCGCCAGGCTCCTCTGTCCATGGGACTCTCCAGGCAAGAATACTGCGGTGGGTTGCCATGCCCTTCTCCAGGGGATCTTCCCAACCCAGGGATCGAACCCAGGTCTCCCGCACTGCAGGCAGATTCTTGACGATCTGAGCCAGCAGGGAAGCCCAAGAATACTGGAGTGGGTAGCCTCTCCCTTCTCCAGGGGATCTTCCCACCCCAGAAATCGAACCAGGATCTCCTGCATTGCAGGTGAATTCTTTTCCAGCTGAGCCACCCGGAAAGCCCATGCTTCAGAGAGTCATATTCAAAAAGAAAGAAGTTTAACACTGAGGGGAAAAATTAAGAAGTGGCCTACATGTGCCTTATTCATTGACACAAAGAGCTTCCTATCTCATGACCTGTACCCACTACGCCAGTAGGGAAATGGAACAACTCTGGTGAATGCAATATGGTTTAAAATTTTATTGTTAATAAAATGAGGTTGACCACAAAATTATCAGTACCATTGCTCTCTTGACTCTTTCAACCTCAAGGTTCGTTATGGAATCTTTTCTTTAAAATGATCATTTCCTTTTTCAGTCCTTCCTTGGGAAGAGGAGGGAGGTATTCCAAATTGTGCTTTGCATGTGTGGTGGTTTAGCCGCTAAGTTGTGTCCGACTTTGCGACCCCAGGGACTGTAGCCCGCCAGGCGCCTCTGTCCATGGGATTCTCAAGAACACTGGAGTGGGTTGGCATTTCATCCTCCAGGGGACCTTTCTGACCCAGGGATTGAGCCCATGTCTCCTGCAATGGCAGGTGGGTTGTTTACCACCGAGCCACAAGGGAAGTCATCAGCGAAGCTTTGCACTTGACTTGCACACAGAAGTGGATGTGTATGCCTGTGGAATCAAAGCAAGAAGATGTATACTTACACCAACGGACTAGTTTTAAAGAGGGACCAGCTTCTGCTCTAAGACGCTGGTACATGGAAAATAAGGTGGTATTCTCCTGGAACAGTCATGACCCGAATTATACAGAAGACAGCCCGACGTGTGAAATAGCTTCATATCAAGAAACCAATGCAAAATATGGTACAGATGAACATACCTACAAAGCAGAAACAGACTCACATAGCGATCAGACTTGTGGTTTACAAGGAGGAGGTGGGTGGGTAGGGGAGGCAAGGCCTGGGGGTTTGGGATTAACATATGCAAACTATTATATATGGGATGGATGAAAAACGTCCTACTGTACAGCAGAGGGAAGTCTATTCAATGTCCTGTGATCAGCCATCATGGGAAAGAATACAAAAAAGAATGGATGTGCGTGTATAACTGAGTCGCAGTGCTATAGAGCAGAAAAGGACACAAGATTGTAAATCAAAAAAAAAAATGATAATTAAGTAAGAAAAGAAAATAAAAAGATTGTAACTATGCCTCAATTAAAAAACAGAGAGAGAGAGAGAGAGAGAGAAACTGATGTGGCTTTTTGGCTAAATCCTGGTGGAGAGCGGAAATGCTCTGTCCAACAGCCTGTGACGAACTGAATGCCCACGCACAGAACTGCGAGTGTGGGTCCTTCCCCCACTGAGTTCTGCGCTGAGATTCCAGCCTCAACTGTTACCCGGATCGCAGCCTATGAACACAGCCTAGCACCAGGGGACCCCGCAAAGGTATGCTCTGATTGTCGCCAGGGTGCGTCCCAGCCTCCACCGCTGCGAATTTGTTACACTGTGACAGACAGCTGAGTTGTTTCAACACAGAGGGCTGCCTGAACATAGGCAAGGATGGATATGAAGGTGGAGGGCAGTCAACAAGCCGCAGCAAACAGGGATTGTAAAAGAATGCTGAGCTGGGCTTCCCTGGGGGAGCCAGTGGTCAAAGAGTCCTCCTTGCAATGCAGCGAACGCAGGTTCGCTTCCCGGTCCGGGAAGATCCCCCATGTGCTTCAGCACAGCTGAAGCCCCGTAGGCCACAACCGCTGAGCCCGAACTCTAGAGCCCTCGAGCCGCAGCCGCTGAGTCCACGTGCCATCAGGGAAATGGAACAACTCTGGCAAATGCAAAGTGGTTTAAATCTTTATTGTTAATGAAAATGAGGTTGACCATAAAATTATTAGTACCATTGCTCTCTTGCACACTTTTCAACCTCAAGATTCTGGAGCGGGGGACTTCAGCCTCCACTGAAGCCTGTATGCCTAAAACCCATGCCTTGCAACAAGAGAAGTCACCGCAATGAGAAGCCCATGCCTCCCAACTAGAGAAAAGTGCGTGTGCAGCAAAGGAGACCGATTACCACCCAAAAAACAAATAAGAGTAATTATTTTTTTCAAAAGAACGTTGACCAAGTCAAACCAGGATATTAAAGATCTCACAGCTTGCAGCCTGATGGGGGCGGCTCTTTTAAAGGACAGCGCAGATGAACGCACCAGATGAAGAAGTATGTCATCTGCTCGTAAAGCCTGCCAAAAGGTTACCAAATTAGGGTGAGGCGGAACCTGACGAGGAGATCTGTAATTCCTGCAACCGGCAAAATAGACGGTGTGCGCTCCGGCTGAGAGTTGTTTTAACCCTCATCTGTCCACCACGGTCCATTGCGTCATGGGATGACGGAGGACCCCACCCTCTGTTCAGTCAGGTCTGTGTGCTAACCAGCGTGTCGGGGCCTTGGGGATACTTTTCAGTGGCAAAGGATGCATAGTTTCTTGATAGAGTCACTCACTCCCCTCTCCCCCACATCTTCCTGTACAAAAAAGTTACCATTCTACCTCCTCCTCTTTCAACGTAGGTGGACCCTCTGCTAGCTCGTAAACCACCTGCTTTTGGGGGAATCTAGAAAGTACATGTGTGCGTGTGTTTCTGTGTGTGTGTATCTTGTCCCCTGTAGGGAAGTCTATCCTTAATGCCTCACTTTAAAAATGCTTGCTACTTTTTAGAGCTATCAATAGCGATCCAGAAGTCCCACTCCTGAGCATTTATCCAGAAAAGAGAAAAACTGTAAAAAGAGAAAAGACGGGTGCACCCGTGTTCACAGAAGCTCTATGTATAGTCGCCAAGGCCTGGGAGCAACCTACATGTCCAGGGACAGAAGAATGGATAAAGAAGATGTTGTGGTACATATACACAGTAGAATATTACTCAGCCATGAAAAAGGAATGAAATGCCGCCGTGTGCAGCAACATGCAAGGACCTAGAGATGATCACATTGAGTGAAGTAAGTCAGGCAGAGACAGAGAGATGTCAGATGATGTCACTTATACATGTGGAGCCTAAAAATGATACAGTTAAATTTACTTACAAAATAGAAATATGCCCTCAGATTTAGAGAACAAACCTATGATTACCAAAGGGGAAATGGGGAGAGATGAATCAGGAGTTTGCGATGAGCAAATCTAAACTACTACAGAGCATAGAGAACTGTATTCAACATCTTATAAAAACCTAAAGAGTCTGAAAAACCATATATATGTGTATATGAAAGGGAAAGTCACTTTCTGACTCTTTGTGACCCCATGGACTATACAGTCCATGGAATTCTCCAGGCAAGAATACTGGCGTAGGTAGCCTTTCCCTTCTCCAGGGGAATCTTCCTAACCCAGGGATCGAAGCTCTTTGCAGGCAGATTCTTTACTGTCTGAGAAACAAGGGAAGCCCATATATGTGTGTGTGTGTGTGTGTGTGTGTGTGTGTGTGTGTATACATATGTATGTGTGTCTGTGTATATAGGTGAATCACTTTTGTGTACACCTAAAGCTAACACGACATTGTCAATCTGTTGTAAATCAACTATGTTGCTTTTGTCCAATCACTAAGTCCTGTCTGACTCTTGGCAACCCCGTGGACTGCAGCACGCCAGGCTTCCGTGTCCTTCACCATCTCCCGGAGTTTGCTCAAACTCATGTCCATTGAGTCGGTGATGCTATCTAGCCATTTCATTCTTTGCCGCCCCCTTCTCCTTTTGCCTTCAGTCTTTCCCAGTGTCAGAGTCTACAGTTCAGTTAAAAAAAAATAAAAAAAGGTTTGTTATGTTTTGACTTTAGCTCCATCTTTTCCAGTTAGCTTTCGTTTCATAGATTGGGCAGATTCTTCCAAAAACCTCAGTGGAAATCTGCTGGGAAGGATGGATGTTACTCTGTCTTCCAGGAGGGTGGAGGTTTCTCTCTCCCCGGGTGAACCACAGTGAAGTCCTCTGCCAGACTTATCTCATCCCACGTTATAGTCATGAGCCTTCTGATATGAGGGGAAATCACACAACTTTATTAATAATGCAAAAGCGTTGAAGTCTCGGGTGGAGATGCAGTCTTGCCCACCTCATCGCCCATTTGTAGTCAACCTCAAACATAACGAGCATCATCAAGGTGTCTGTCCCTGGATCCTAGACCGCGATTGTAAACAAGTCCTCTCTGAAAGCCACTGGGGATCAACAGTCTTTAACAGCAGCACCCAGCCCGTGGGCTTTGAGACTACAAAGCCATACACGTATCCCAAGTTGGCTGGTTTAAAGAACATAAAGATTACTTACAGATCGTTATTTTTGAAGTTTCTTCTCTGGACCATTTTTAAAGTCTTGGCTGAATCTGTTTTCTGTTTTGTTGGCTTCTTTTTTTTTTTGGTCTCAAGGCATGTGGGTTCTTATCTTCCCAAGCACGGACTGAACCCACGCTCTCTGCATTGGGAGGCGAGGTCTTAACCACCGGACCACCAGGGAAGTCCCTAGATCATCTTTTTAAAAATAAGTGCGTTCTTTCTTTCTGACTCTGCTGGGTGTTTGCTGCTGCGTGGGTTTGTCCCTAGTTGTGCTGAGCTGGGGGGGCGGGGGTGGGGGGCTAATGTCTCGTTATGGTGTGCTGGCTTGTCACTGTGGCGCCTTCCCTTGTTGGGGAGCACGGGGGATCCAGAGCACAGGCTCGGGAGTTGTGGAGCACGGGTTTTCTTTGCTCCGTGGCATGAAGGATCGTCCAGGAGCAGGGACTGAACCTGTTATCTCCTGCATCAGCGGGTGGATTCTTCATCACTGAGCTACCTGGGAAGCCCACCTTGGTTGTATCTTTCTTAACTCACGTGAGAAGCGAGTTGCATCGTACTCAGGGCAAAGGATCGCTCCGTCGCGTTCTCTCTCTCAGTCACACACTCACACACACACCTCACAGGTCCTTCTGGGTTTCAGGCTGAATCACCTCTCCCCCTTGAGAACCACAAGCATCCTCAGTCCTCCTCCTCCCCCGGTCCCGTCCACATGTCCACGGGCACCCGGAGCCGTCCCCTCCCAAGAAAGCCTTCGCTTAACCAGTCTCCAGGCCTCTGCAACACCCCCCTATGAAAAGCTGGGGAGTAGGAGACTCAGAGGTTGAGGAGACCCCCAGCCTGAGACGTTTTGGCCCCAAAACAATCAGTGTGCTGTGTTTCTCTCTTCTGTGGCTGAGAACATTATTTCAATGTGTATAAATTTATGTTTGAAGATTCCATGATCCTTATAAACTATTCCTTTAGTCTCTCTTCTTTCGCTTTTACAGATAGCATGAGCCTCAAACAATGGAGATGTTTTTTAGCCTCGGATGCCCTCGGGTCATTCCGACTGGCTGGTTCCCCCAGGGCTTTGAGACAGTACTTCTAACATTTGCAGAAAGACTGCCCCAGACAAATTTCCCCTTTCATCTATCTGCTCTGTAAGAATGGGACCAGGCAGCCACTTGCAGCCCACAAGATTCCAGCTAGTATGCACAGGGCACTTGAAATGAGAGGGGCAGAGATATCATTTTGCTGACCAAGGTCAGCATTTTCATAGCTATGGTTTTTCCAGGAGTCATGTACCGATGTCAGAGTTGGACTGTAAAGAAAGCGGAGCGCTGAAGAATTGATGCTTTTGAACTGTGGTGTTGGAGAAGGCTCTCGAGAGTCCCTGGGACTGCAAGGAGATCGAACCAGTTCATCCTAAAGGAAACCAACCCTGAATATTTGTTGTAAGGACTGATGCTAAAGCTCCAATACTTCAACCACCTGATGCGATGAGCCAACTCGTTGGATAAGACCCTGATGCTGGGAAAGACTGAAGGCAGGAGGAGAAGGGGACGACAGAGGATGAGATGGTTGAAAGGCATCACCGACTCAATGGACACGAGTTTGAGCAAACTCCGGGAGTTGGTGATGGACGGGGAAGCCTGGCGTGCAGCAGTCCATGGGGTCGCAAAGAGTCGGACACGACTGAGCGACAGAACAGCAAGAGACGCAGCTTTCCTGGGGCTCATCAGCATGCCCCACGAGTGCCTTGTCAGAGTGGCAGAGATGTCTTTTCTCCAGTGCCTCACTCCTCAGTCGGGTGGTTTCTTTCAAGCCACTTTCTTCTCTTTATAAAGAACATGCACTTTCATATCTCACCGAAATCGAATGCCCAGTGGTGGCTTGGAAGCTGCGCAAGACGGTTGGAGAATTCCTAGAAAAAAACAGAAAACTTTTCTTGGCTCATTTCTTAAACTTGCCAGCTATCCACTATACATTTGATTTCCGTTTATTTCCACTGTCAGGGCTTTTGTTAGCCTGGTGTTTGCTGTCTGTGTGCTAAGTCACTCAGTCCTGTCCAACTGTGCGACCCCATGACCTGTAAACCCGACAAGCTCCTCTGTCCGTGGGATTCTCCAGGGAAGAATACTGGAGTGGGTCGCCACAAGGGGGCTTCAGTTCACGGGGTCCCAGAGAGTCGGGCACGACTGAGCAACTAACCGTACAGTGAATAAGAAAAGTGGTGACTTCTACCGGCTTAGAAAAACCGGCACCGGAATGATTCAAATGACATCTCTGCTTTGCATTTCCTATCCTATTAAACCCGGCTTTTTGCATCTATACCCTGTTTGCTGAAGCTCAGTAAACCCCTGTATCTTCCACTCGGGTTATAATCGCTCAGTGCTTAAGCCCTTACTGCAATTGCCCCCAAAAATAACCAAAAAGAGAAACCAAAAAAAAAAAAAAAAAGCTTGGCAGGACAGACAGTAGGAAGAACACAATTTCTTCTTTCATACATTGAGCTCCAAGGATGATCCTGAGCACTCAGGATACTCAAATCTGAGCTGATACAACTTAATAACAAAAAGCTGATACAACTCAATTGAAAAATGGGCAGATCTAAACAGACGTCTCTCCAAAGATAACATACAGATGGCCCACAGGCACAGGAAAAGATGTTCATTGTGGCTAATTATGAAAGAAATGCAAATCAAAGCTACCACGACGTATCAGCTTACATTGGGCAGAATGGCCATCATCAAAAAGTCTACAAGTATGGAGAACGGGCTTCGCTAATAGCTCAGCTGGTAAAGAATCCGCCTGCAATGCAGGAGACCCTGGTTCGATTCCTGGATGGGGAAGATCTCCTGGAGAAGGGATAGGCTCCCGACTCCAGTATTCCTGGGCTTCCATAGTGGCTCAGATGGTAAAGAATCCTCCTACAATGTGGGGAGACCTGGGTTCGATCCCCTGGAGAAGGGAAAGGTTCCCCACTCCAGTATTCTGGCCATGTCTCTTACATCTTCTGCATTGGCAGGTGGATTCTTCACCACTACAGACCCCTGGGAATTCCTAGCCAAGACATGGACGCAGCCTCAGCGTCCGCTGACAAGACAAATGGGCAAAGAACATGTGGTACACAGTGGAATATGGCTCAGCCATAAAAGAATAAAGCAAAGCCACTTGCAGCAGCATGAAGGGACCTAGAGAGGATCGTCCTAAGGGATACTGAGTGAAGCAAGTCAGACAGAGAAAGACAGAGGCCACAGAATATCACTCATATGTGGAATCTAAACCATGACGCAAGGATCCATCGATAAGACAGAAGACTCACAGACAGACATCTGGTGGTCAAGAGCGAGGCACGGAGTGCGGATATGGGGTTAGCGGATGAAAACTATCACACATAGGTTGGATACACAACAAGGACCTACCACAGAGGACAGGAAACTATATCCAATATCCTGTGATAAACCATCGTGGGCAAGGACAAGACAACGCGTGTGTGTGTGTGTGAGCGTATGTGTGTGTCTGTGAGTGTGTCTGTTACCTCTTCAGTCGTGCACGACTCTTCGTGACCCCATGGACTATAACCCACTTGGCTCCTCTGTCCATGGAATTCTCTAAGCAACGATACTAGAGTATACATACATATATATATACACATGTGTATATACGCACGTACATATATAGCTAAATCACTTTGCTGCACCGCAAAAATCAGAAATTAACACACTACTCTAAATCAAGTACACTTCAATCACTTCCAAAAAAAGTGAACGTGTCTTGCAAATGAAACTTCGCCAAACCTGCCCGTGGGAACACGCACATTGGTATTTAAATAAAAACACAGACCTGGTTAGAATACAATTGCTGCCCGGTTCCTGTTCTCTGCTGAGGGCTCCTTTTCCAAAGGAGATGGGGACCAAGTTCTTATCATCTGGGGGTTGAGAGTGAGGATGATATCCCTGCGAAAGAAACCAAAGCATGGGACTTTATTAATAGGTTTACGGGACAGGTATTAAAGTCGGTGGCATTCATCCTTTGATGTGTTAGAGAATATCTTCCCATAACTAATAGAGAACAGTCTTCCTTTTTACTGATAACATTTGATGATTTTATAAGAGCCTGCTTCAGAAATTTTATACATCTTATATATTCTTTTCCTAGCCCAGTGGACAGAATGCAAGCCATACCTGTTCTAGACACACACCCAAGCTCCCTGCCTAATGAAGATTCCAGCATTGGTCCTTCACCCAGGAACCTTATACAAGAACGGGAAAAACCTGACCTGCCTCTCTCCGACCAGACGTGAACCAGGCTCACTTGCGTTAGATATTCTGACTCAGATGGAGTCATCAGGAAAAGATGCTTCATCTGTCAGTCTGATTTGAGGATTAGCAAATGTTTCATTTTTAATTACAAGCCCTGCTCTTTAAGGATAAAGAACAAAGAATTAAAAGCAATTTTTTTTTTTTTTTCTGTGCAATGACAGAGATTGGTTTTGTTGACAGGGTGGAACCCAAACACTGTATCTCACACTCTGAGTACCTGTGTGCTAAGCTGCTTGAGTCGTGTCTGACTCTTTGTGACCCCGTGGACTATATCCCACCAGGCTCCTCTGTCCATGGGATCCTCCAGGCAAGAATACTGGAGTGAGTTGCCATTTCCTCCTCCAGGGAATCTTCCCGACCCAGAAATTGAACCCAGGTCTCCTGTGATGGCAGGTGGATTCTTTAGCACTAGCTCCACCTTGGAAGTCCATCTCCCACCCTAAATGGATTAGTAATGGCTACACAAATTTCAGTTGATTTTAGTAGATTTTGTGAGATTCACTTCTTATTATGTCTCCTGCTTTCTCTTCTTGAAGTAGACATTTCAGTAAAAGTAATATAGTGATTGAATATGAACATTTGCAATAGATGAATATTTCATTTTATGAAAAAGAAAAAGAAAAGACGGGCAGGAGACATTTGGTGAGTCTAACTATAGGAATGTACTAGATTTGATTTCTTCCATTCAGTGATGCAGAGTTAAATCGTAGGAGGCTTTCACAGAGAAGACCAATGCTGTTACACAGATCACAAAGTTTTCGTTCTAAAAACTCACTCATATTTACGTTCACAGAGTGGCAGTTGAAATGTTTCGCTGGTCAAGGTTGATGTTTTAAAAACACTTATGGACATGCTGTTAGATTTTTTTTTTTTTAAGCTGCCCCAAAGCCCTGGGTTTGTCAACTGGAGATGTTTCTGCGAAAGCAAATAACTGATATCAAAGATCTTTCTGCTGATTTTAATGGCTACCTTGAAAGTGTTAGTTGCCCGGTTGTGTCTGACTCTTTGTGACCCTGTGGACGGCAGCCCGCCAGGCTCCTCTGTCCATCGGATTCTCCAGAAAAGCACACTGGAGTGGGTTGCCATGCCCTCCTCCACGGGATCATCCCGACCCAGGGATGGAACTCAGAACTCCTGCGTTGCAGGCAGCTTCTTTACCGTCTAAGCCACCGGAGAAGTCTTGATACTTCTTTAAACGTGTTCTCCCTTATGTGGGACTCACGGGGCATGGCTGACAATTTCCCTAGCGGTGAGCATCAGAGAGCTACAGCTAAGATACTGTGTGTTTACAAAAGATATGCTAGAGGTCACTTTGCCCGTCTCTCTGCATCAATGAAGAACCGCAGTGAATTATAAATATGTGTTGATACTGTGATAAACTGCATGAACCTGCAGTAGCAAATTGTGTGTTAGGAACAGGGAGGTAATGTGCAGTGTGCGTTTCTTTTGGGGTGTGGATAACCTTTCTGGAACAGCATTCTGAGGCTGTCCAGGTGGCTCATTGGTAAAGAATCTGCCTACAAAATGCAGGAGACACAAGAGGTGCGTGTTCAATCCCTGGATCAGGAAGATCCCCTGGAGAAGTGAATGGTAAACCATCCCAGTGTTCTTGCCTGGAGAATCCCATGGACAGAGGAGCCTGGTGGGCTACAGTCGTAAAGTCAGACACCAGTGAGTGACAGATCATGTAGGCACAGCATTTTTCCAGCAAAAGAATCAATCAAGACATAATTCCACTGCTTCCCAAATGCTCAAACCCTTGGTTTAGTGGTGGTGGTTTACTTGTTGTGTCTGACTCTCGTAACCCCATGGACTGTAGCCTTGCCAGGCTCCTCTGTCCATGGAATTCTCCAGGCAAGAATACTGGAATGAGTTGCCATTTCCTTCTCCAGGGGATCTTCCCAACCCGGGGATCGAACCAGGGTCTCTTGCATTGCAGGCAGATTCATTACCATCTGAGCCACCGGGGAAGCTTGCTCAAGGCTTTAACCATCTTGAAATAATGAGCTTCTTGTTATAAAATTGTGTCCATGTCCCTCCCAAACTCCCTGACTATCCCTTTCCCACTATCTCGGCGTCATTTTTAATGTTTGCAAATCAGATGAGGGTTGACCACACTGCTCTATGAATTTTCATGGGACCTTTTCCTACTGAGATAAACAAAATATATAGCTTACTATAGCCAGCTGGAAGACTGTCTTCCCTTGAGATTTGAAAAATAAGGAAGAGAGAGCAAATGACCTCTTACAGTCCTGTTTCACACTCAACTGAGTCTTCTGGCTAAACCATGGGTTGAAAGAGTCAAGTGTTTAATTCCCAAACAAATCCATATATAGCCCATAGAAATATGGCCATGAAAGACAGTACTGTGGATTTATCGAAGAAAACCTGCAGAAAAAGGCAGTTGATTCTGCCTCTGGGTAAGTCAGAGCTCACACAAAGCTGAAATTAAGTTCTTTGTTTTTTTTTTTTAAGAAGTGGATCGGCTGTCCTAATAGGTCTGTAGTCATCTGGATAAAAGACGCACTCAATTTATTTTGGTAGACCTTGAAATTGAACGACCAATTTGGTCTGGCCATTAAGTCAGTTTTGATTTGGTCTGGGCATGAAAGAAAGCTTCTACCAGTTTGAATGATGTAAAAAAAAAAAAAAGAAAGAAAGAAAAAAACTTTTAAAGTCAGTGTTGAGCATCATTTAGAAAAAGTTTTTGCTTTTCATAACATAAAAAGAATGATAAAGCAGATTATAGCTTTTCCTCCTGAAACTCAAATATGAAAATTGTGTGATGAGTTCCATTTAGGAATGCTTACCTTCGCTTTGAGGTCATGGGACTTCCCACCCTTTTTTTTAAAAAAATATTTCCTCCCCCCATTTCACTGTTTTAAAAGTTAGAGGCAAAACAGAAGAAATCTCTCCCACAGTTAGCCCTTAAACCTTAAACAAAGAAGTCATTTACTTAATGAGGGTTATCTTTGTTAAGCGAGATAAGACTATTGTATGTAAAGACTGCTCTGAATACGCCACCTGTTTCATTCTGCAGACAAAACATTCAGCATGAGAAATGGAACGCCCCATCCTTCATTCTCCGTAATTAACATGCACTTCCTGGAAGCAAGGATGTGCAAAGTGCCATAAATTCCCACATGCAGGGTCAGTATAACCACAGTCTTTTGCCCGAGTCCAGTCAGTGATGTGTGTGCCTAAAATATCTAAGCAAGTCGACTGTGGGATTGGGAAGTTTTGTTTTTTTTTTTTCAACCAAAAGAAAAGGGAAATGGGGGGAAATTTTTTTTTCTTTTTACTTAGTAAAAAAAGTGGAATAATTTAAAACAAAAATAACAGAGGTTGAGCCTGATAAACTATCAAAATCATGGTTTTATGCTTAAACCCTTGGGTTGACCATTAGAAGGAGGAGGCTGGCAAGCAGGATTTTTTCTGAAGTCAAGGACAGAGGAAGAGGGAGAAATCTCGAAGGCAATTCTAGGTCCTTCAAGCAGCCCCTTAGCACACAGCCTAAAAGTTAAAAATTATGTTTTGCTCAGTGGACCTGCTGAGTACCTAAGCCAGGAAGGTGGCCCTTCCGAAAGCTCCAAGGGACTGCTCTGAGCGGGTGAGGGAGGAGTCAGCATGTATTGTTCTTGCAAGAAAGATCAGGTATCTGGAAGATGAAAGGATTACTATTTAAAAAACAGGCATTTCGAGGTAATGACTTGAGAGGTTTTCTATGTATGGTAAAATGCAGGAATCTGGGCTCCCTGAAATCATTCCTGGGCTTTCCAGACAGCTCAGCTGTTAAAAAAAGAAAAAAAGAAGAAAATCCACCTGCCAATGCAGGAAGACACCAGGGACATGAGTTCAATCCCTGGGTCAGGTAGATCCCTTGGAGAAGGGAATGAAACCCTTCCTCTGATACACACCTCAGCTCTTCGCGAGGGCCAAGGACCCTGAATCCCCTCAGGGTGTACAGTCAGGGGTGTGGTGAGATGGAATTATCTCTGGCCAGTATCAATAAACATGCATGGAATAGCCATCAGCCGTTGCAAACCTCCAGAAGTGAATGGGGGCTCCCAAAAGGGAATACAATGATGAAGATCCAGTCTGAGATATCAAAACAAAAAACAAAAACAAAAAAACAGGATTTGGCCCCAGATAGCTGAAAGGAATGAATTTGGTGAGCCCAGAGGCTTGCAGCATCCTCCCATGTTAGAGCCAAAAGCTCCGGGAAACCAAGTCGCTCAGAAGGACAGCCTACAGTTTATTACACCGGCAGGTCCGAGGCAGAGTATCCTTTTTAGCCAGGGACCCCGACTGGCTTTTGTGAAAATCTTTTGTACCTTAAGTGTCCGACGTGCTCAAGCCCACAAGCGCAGATTCCTTAAACCTAGCCTGGAACATGTCAAAATGTTAAAGGGAGATGCCATGACTCATAATCACAAGGGTCAGCTGCTTCTACATCGAAACCGACACCAATGGATGCTGTTAAGATTACATAAAGGTTATTGACCACACGGGGGACTGTTACAGTCCTTCTGGTGAAGGGAAATCTTGGTATGGAATCTGGTGTCTGTCAGTCCGGGAGAACTATTTGGCCGTAGGTGTGTGATCTCCATGGCTACCAGGCATGTCGTCCAAAGTTCACTGGGAATGTTAAGATGGAGCTTAGCTTGCTTCTTTTTCAATATGAAGTCAGCTTCAGCCTGTTCCTTTCCTCCTTCACCCAAACACAGAAGAACACTGAATTCTTTTCCCGGATATCTCATTTCCCTTTTGTTGTTAAGTCACTCAGTCCTGACTCCTTGCGACCCCATGGACCGCAGCACGCCAGGCTTTCCCCGTCCATCACCGACTCCTGGAGTTTGCTCAGCCTCACGTCCATCGAGTCGGTGGTGCCATCCAACCATCTCATCCTCTGTCATCGTCCCCTTCTCCTCCTGCCCTCCATCTTTCCCAGCATCAGGGTCTTCCTCACCTCAGAATAGTCTCTGATGTTCAGGCCGCCTGCTCCCTTTGTTGCAAACGTGTAAACAGACTGACTCCCCAGCAGTTTTCTCAGAGCTACTGAGATGCTGCCTCCAGGGGCTCGGGGGTCCTAAACGTTCCCACCAAGTAAGATAACCCTCTACTTTCAGCGCGAGCCTGCTAAGTCGCTTCAGTCGTGTCTGACTCTCTGCAGGTCGTGACTAATATAGGTAGTTGCAATGGCTTGATGACTGGGATATCCTTTCTTATTGATATAGCAGGTGATTTTTTTTTTTTTTTTGTCCACAGTTTGAAGTCAGTGTGGACAGGGTTGCAGGAAGATGGAGCTATGTAAGGTGTACCCCACCCCCAAATGTTGACTGCCAGAGTCTGCAAGGCTCCTGGACCCCATGAGGATGGTCAAGGGCCACCAAGGCAGAATCTGAAATGCGCCCTGGGTCTCTTAAGAGCTGCTATTACAAGGGAACCTCCAAAGACAGGAGGATTTAGGGTCAGGCCTGTGGGTGACGCTCCGTTACCTTCTGCAGTTAACAGAGTGGAAAGTACTCAGGTATACGACCTGCATGATGACAATTATCACCCAATCTCCTCCAATTATTAACTTTAATTTGACCTAGCCTCTTAGCTATTAGAGGTTTGGGATGCGGACGCCTAGAAATATGCTCTCCAAGCATATTTTTGGATACAGAAAGGAGATAGGAAAAGAAAAAAAATTATCGTGTTTTTGAAAAGTGCCAAATGGATTCTGGGGAAAATCTTATTTCGGAGAAAATAATTAAGTGAATGTTGTTTTCTCTTTAATTGCTTCCTGCTTTAAAACCAAACGTGCTTGGGTTAACACTTTTCGACTTCTAATTGAATCTTCACAGTTCCTTTTATTATGAGATGGGGTTATAAGAAGAGGTGCTGACTTTAATGTGATTATTACTATTGTCACACGGAATTATGCCAGCAAAGAATATGTTGCAACTGTAGTTCTTTATGCTTTTCTCTCTCTTCTCCTTGTGGAATTTTACTCAACACAGCAATGGCTTCAGATGGAAGATAAGATATATCCTTAAGGGCCAGTAGTCAATTTCTATTTCCCAGTTATAAACAACTCTTTTTTAAAAAAAATATTTATTTTAATTAATTACTTTGACTGCGCTGGGTCTTATTTGCAGAGGTCAGGCAGTCTAGCTGTTGCATGCAAACTCTTGGTTGTGGCATGCAAAATCAGGCCCCTTGCATTGGGAGCTGAGGGTCTTAGACATCAGACCACCAGGGAAATCCCCATAAACAACTCTTCAAAGAGTTAAACTGCAGCTACAGAGTTCGAGAAAAATAAAGTGAGACATTTATCTTCTATATGCACCCATTCAATTATTCAACGGGCAGTTTTAAAAAGGACATCTAAAACATATCTGTATATAATGGCACATGTTTCTACGGACTTATCTATAGTTTTTCTATACTTATCTTTCTACAGATTTATCTATAGTTTTATTTGATGAATAGCAGGGTTTTTTTTTTTCCTCTTGGACATTTCTTTAAACCGTTTGTCACATGAGGATGGTTTTGAAAAATGTGCACCTGAAATTTCAGCATCAACAACAACAAAAAAATCCCAATTAGTGAACTCATCTTATTTTTCGTTCTCATGTGATTTCTTTTTTTCACGCTTCATCTCCTGCCTGGAGGTCTCAGGGAAACTGTAAATCAATATATTTCCAGGTACCATATGGTTTCTCTAGACTCTCAGACCATGTTTCAATTGCCCAAAAATGTGTTTCTAAGATGAATGCTTGTTTTGAAAAGGAAGATTCTACAGGTAGACTTGTGAGAAACACAGCCGTCAAGGGTGAATGCTTCTATCATGGAAAAAAAAAAAGAATCAATAACACGAGTAGGGCTTCTTTGATAAAGAATCTGCCTGCCAACGCAGGAGACGGGAGTTCGATGCCTGCTCCGGGAAGATTCCACATGCCTTGGAGCAACTAAGCCCCAGCACTGCAATGAGAGAAAAGTTCACACTGGAAGGAAGACCCAGCACGCCCAAAAATAAATAAGGAAATAATTAACAAATCATAGTCATGGAAGTAGACCCTGACGCTGGGAAAGACCGAAGGCAGGAGGAGAAGGGGACGACAGAGGATGAGATGGCTGGATGGCATCACCGACTCGACGGACATGAGTTTGAGCAAGCTCCGGGAGTTGGTGATGGACAGGGAGGCCTGGCGTGCTGTGGTTCATGGGGTCGCAAAGAGTCAGACACGACTGAGCAACTGAACTGAACTGATTACTCTTGGCTAAAGTGTATCTTTCCACACTGTTTTTATTAAGAATTTTTTGGCAAAACTATTGTGGAGCCGTCTATGCATGAAGAGTGTCTTCGTGTCTCTTATTAACGGTTGCATCATGAACAGCTGTGACTGGTGTTTCATATTCTCAGAAGCCATCCTCAGACATCTAAAACACACTGTGGATGACACCGTGTCTGGCACGTGACCCCCAAGGATTCCTGCTTCCCGGTATTCGTCACTTTGTGTAACCTCCTTCCATAGTGTCCTTGGGGGACAGCAGACCTGTTTCTAGACAGGGAACATATGAAGGCAGACTACACGCGGTTCCATGTTCGTTGACTTTGAGTTCACGGACAAGAAGGTTTCTTTGGGTGGATCTGACCTAACCCAAAGAAGGTTTCTTTTTCATGTTTGTTTATGTTTTTCATATTTGTGAATTTCTTTTATTTTTGGCTGCACTGGGTCTTTCTGCGTGGGTTTTCTATATTTGTCACGAGTGGGAGCTGAATAGTTCCCAGTGAATAGCGGAATAGCTCTAGTTATGGTGTTGAGGCTTCTCATCGCAGGGGCTTCTCTTGTTGCAGAGAAAGGCTCTGGAATGCAGGCTCAGTAGTCGTGGCCTCCAGGCACAGTTTCCCTGCAGCACGTGGGGATTGAACCAGTGTCCCTTGCACAGCAAGGGGGATTCTCAGTCTTCGGACCAACCAGGGAGGCCCCTTAATCTGATGACGCCTTGAAAGAGGGGCTGGGTTCTCCCTGAGATAAAGGCTGTCCCCGTGGGTTGACGAAGTGGAAGGCTGTGCTGGAGACACGCTGGGCTCCGTCTATGTTGGATCCACTGCGAGCCGATGCCAGTGACCCCCACCTTCTGCCTTACCAGCTTGTGTATGTCCCTCTCCTCCGGCATGCCCAGGATCTCAGGGTGGATGTCCATTCCCTGTTTCTCGAGTGCTTCGTCACTCAGTCGTGTCCGACTCTTTGCGACCCCATGGACTGCAGCCCGCCAGGCTCCTCGGTCCATGGGGAGCCTCCAGGCAAAAATGCTGGAGCGGGTTGCCTTGCCCTCCTCCAGGGGATCTTCCCGACCCAGGGATCAAACCCCAGCCTCTCATGTCTCCTGCACTGGCAGGCGGGTTCTTTACCATAGAGCCACCTGGGAAGCCCCTTGTCTCCCGATGCCCCATAAATCTCCATCCTGCTGGGCAGACTTTTAGGGACGTTGTCATGCGGATGCTAAAGAGGTAGGGGTCAGTGTTTGTATTGCAAGGCCCACCCAGTGAGCTAAAGAGATTTCCTTCCAGGATACGAACTCTGCCAGAGAGTCAGAAATGGCCAGAGTATTCAGTTCTGTGGTCACGAGGCATTGCAGTGGATTCTTCTCTCGAAGCCCCAGATGAAAACACAGCTGGTCAAAGACTAATCTGCTGCCTTGTAAGAAGACTGTAAACACCAGATCCACCTAAGCTGTGAACAGATGCCAGACCTGCAACAACGTTGTGGTCATAGCTGATTTCGTTTGATAAATGCTTTAAGGTGCTGTGTGCCGAGGTGACTGTTACACATTTGGCAGTAGCTAAGAAACTTCGTGAAAGACATGCCGCGCCTCCCTGGAGCAAGGAACTATATTAATATTAGAGGAGGACCCAAATTTGAAAGGTTTACAGGGACCCTACTGGAAGTTGACAAAATAGAACAGTAGTCTCTAAAAGAAAACCAGGCTCTTTAGATAGGAATCTAAATTTGCTTTCCCCAGCAAGATTTTATTGTTTTCTGGAAGACACAATTATGGGGTTTCCCAGATAGCTCAGTGGAAAAGAATCCGCCAGCAATGCAGGGGACCCAGGAGATGTGGATTTGATTCCTGGGTTGGAAAGATGCGTTGGAGGAGGAAATGGCAACCCACTCCAGTATTCTGGCCTGGAGAATTCCACGGACTATAATGTCCCTGGGGTTGCAAAGAGTCAAGCCCTGTGAGAGGGATCTAAAATATATATATATATATATTTAATAAAGCTATCACTGTTATTTTTGTTGTACTGATTCTTTTCCCAGGAACTGAACGTGCAGAGAGGTGAATGTTGCTCAGCTAGTATTATTATATATTTTTTTCCCTGCTTCTCAGATCTGATAGGAATCCTGTTCAGAGAGGAAGGACTTGCCTGAAGAGCCATTCTTTCCAGAACACGGGACCCTCTCTGGGTTGTGTGACAGGTTTAAATATCAGGCCTCTCCTCTAGCAAGGTCTCTGTAATTATCTGCCTGCTATGCTCATTCCCAAACCTCAACAAGCTATTGATGTCTGAGGTGAGCACATTGATTTTTCTCTCTCTCTCTTGTATTACAATGCCAAGAGCCTTTAATACATGGGGGAGAGGGGGGGTTGGCCTTTATGTGAGCTCAGTCAAGTCTCCCTGACGGAGTGTCTGCTAAGATACCCTGCAGACATCTAAGCTGATCACCGATAAGGCCTGACTGTTGAACCATTGCTCATCTCTGCTTGGACTGCAATCTCCAACCAAAATTCAAGCCGTAAAGCTCTCCCCTAGTTATGTAACTCTTCACATCATACTTTAAAAAAAAAATATTCTAGTTGTTTGTGTGTGACAAGCCTTTGTGATTTGTGACCGTTTCTTCTGGGCTCAGTTTACTTGATTTTAGTAAAAGGAAATCTCAACTTCTGCTTATGTAAAGTGGTGCAGTCACTGTGCGGAAGAGGATGGAAGGTTCTGAAAAAAATAAAAATGCAAATACCATATGATCCAGTACTTCTATTCCTGACTATTCATCGAAACAAACAAACAAAAAAATGCTAATTTTATTGGATTACTTTTTGCCCACAGCGCATGGCTTGCAGGATCTTAGTACCCCCACAATGGATTGAACTCACGCCCTCAGTAGTGAAAGTGCAGAATCCTAACCAGTGGACCACCACGGCATCCCCCTCAAACACTCATTTTAAAAGATGCACGCACTCCGGTATTCACAGCGGCCGTGTTCATGACAGCCAAGACACAGAAGGAACCCAAGTGTCCATCCACAGGTGAATGGATAAAGAAGATGTGGTTCATATACACAACGGAATATTACTCAGCCATGAAAAAGACCAAGGTAATGCCATTCACAGCAACATGAATGGGCTTGGACAGTATTATGCTAAGTGAAATGTCAGAGAAACACGGATACTGTATGACCTCACATATACAGCAAGTCTAAAAAATACCACAAACTAGGGAATATAACAAAAAAGCGGCAGACTCACAGATACAGAGAATAAAGCGGTGATTACCAGTGGGGAGAGGGAAGATGGGGAGGGGCAAAATACAGGTAGGAGACCCAGAAGTACAGACTACTAGGTTTAAAACGAGCTACAAGGATAAATGGTACAACATGGAAAAATGTAGCCAACATCTTATAAAAGTTATAGACGGAGCATAATCTTTAAAAATAATGAATCACTATATTGCACACATGTCCTTATATAATAACACTGAATGTCAACTATGAAGTGAAAGTGAAGTCACTCAGTCGTGTCCGACTCTTTTGTGGCCCCGTGGACTGTAACCCTCCAGCCTCCTCTCTCCGTGGGATTCTCCAGGCAAGAATACTGGAGTGGGTTGCCATGCCCTTCTCAGGGGATCTTCCCAACCCAGCGATCAAATGTGGATCTCCTGAATTACTGGCAGATTCTTTAATGTCTGAGCCAACAGAGAAGCCTCCATACTTCGTTTTTTAAAAAAAAGATCTTTAATGTGAATGGAATCAAGCAACAAAAGGAAAACAAAAGCCTAGGTCTATGGACTAGAAGATGTTTATGGTCGTATTTATCTCTAACCTCCTAGGACACTTACCACTGATACGGTCATAGGTTACTGACTGGAAAAAGAAAATAATAATAGGCATCTTTGCCATTTAGTATGGCGGCTGTAGGAACATACAACTATGACCACCATGAAAAATGTGGGCAGTCCAGTGTGAGAAAAGCTGTGAGTATGACATAGTCAGCAGATTTCAAAGACTTAGAACAAGTCCCTCCAGAAAGACATTGTGGTGTTATCTGTATACAAACTGCATGTGGAAATGATAGAGTCTTCTCTATAGTGGGTTACGTGAATTGTATTACTAAAGTGAACTTCATCTGTTTCAATTTACTTATTTTAAAGTGGGTTCCAGAGAAAGGAGAAGTCACACAGTATCAAGGGAATTTGAGGTCTGGTGAAAGACGTAAGGCAAAAGGAGAGGGGATGACAGAGGATGAGATGGTTGGATGGCATCACCAACTAGATGGGCATGAGTTTGAGCAAGCTTTGGGAGATGGTGAAGGACAGGGAAGCCTTACTGATTACGCCAAAGCCTTTGACTCTGTGGATCACAACAAACTGTGGAAAATTCTTCAAGAGACGGGAATACCAGACCACCTGACCTGCCTCCTGAGAAATCTGTCTGCAGGTCAAGAAGCAACAGTTAAAACCTGACATGGAATGACAAAAATGGCAACCCACTGTGGTATTCTTGCCTGGAGAATCTCATGGACAGAGGAGCCTGGTGGGCTACTGTCCATGGGGTCGCAAAGAGTCGGACACGACTGAGCGACTGAATAACAGCAAAGATCATGAGTTCAACTTTGCTTCATTGTAACTTCCACCTTGGAAACTTTTCCCTTTTTACTGTAGCACAATTAAATAGATGTCAAGCACGTTCTTCTCAGCACATTTCCCGCGTGTCTTCTTAGCAATTACAGCCTGTTTCCTCAGCACCAGCACTGACGATTGTCGGCGCTCAAGAATGTTTTAAGTTTGCCGTGCTTCCTGGCAGAATGTTCAGAACCGGGATTAAAAACCTGCAAGGCTAAGCTCCCAAGTTTTCCTCTTAGTCGTTTTTTCCTGCAAGTTTTATGGTTCATATTTATATTACTACTAATGATTCCTTCCGTTATCTCTAGGCAGAAAACACAGGTTGAAAGGTGTCCTCAGAAATTAAATCAATAGTTACATAACTGTCGCGGTGGGCACGGCAAAGTTTAACCCAGACCTCAAAATGGATTATTTCTTATGTAAAATGTAAACTTGAGATGACTGATCTTAACAACTGGCTGCTTCAAAGATACATCAAACCTTCAGTGAAAGGTTGACGTTTTCTTTGTCCAGACATGAACTCGTGATTAATCTTTATCTAACAAGGAGCTGTATGTGAAGCAGCATTTGGTTTCAAATTACTACTTCAGCAGGGAAAGATGTAAATGAGCCGAATCCACCTGCAGAATCCAGTGTTTTACAAGCCTCTTGTGCAAAGCGTCGACTGTCATAGAAAGTCCATGACTGATTAAAACAGAAGCCTAGAAAACAAAAAGAAAAAGAAAAAAAGAAAAGGAAACAACAGCAAATAAAAACAGAACCCTATCTAACATCGTCTTAAGAGAAGTGAAGGAATTCAAGAATATTTAACCGGTGACTTTTCACTGATAGCCAGAGCACACGTGGAAACTTTAAAAGCGTGAGAACGCATAGAGTTCTACGAGCAAGAATCAACCATTCTTGGACAGCCGATTCAGAGTCGCCATTTCCTAGAGGCTGGTACAATGTTCTCTTTTAACCTTCTGCAAATAGTATAGTTTAGTACAAGGTACACCCGTGTACCCTGCCCCCCCCATACACAGGCCCATGCATGCAATCCTTTTCACGGCTGCCTAATATTCCACTTACAAATGGCTGTCATTACGCTTTTGTCAACGGTGATTTCAGCATTTTTCTGCACTTCACAAAGCAACTGTGGGGTATATGCACCCTACCACCCAGATCTGTCTGCCGTAAGGGTGCTTATATACCTGAGTGCACCCCTACATGGAAGTCATGCTGGGTCACAGGCCGGGCGCATTTTAAGTGTGGATCATCTCTGCCAAAGTTCCCCCTTAGGGAGCTGCCTGACTGACACTGTTATCATCAGAACTTACTAGGTGTGATCAAGCTTTTAGATCTCTACTGGAAGGTTTAAAAATATGGGTTCCCATCCATGTTTGTATTTCTTTAATTTTGAGGGAAAAAAGATTTCCCACTTGTTTAAATTTATTTTATAAACTTAAGATATATTATACATAAACTTAATATATAATTAAGTTAATATATATAAATACATATAATTTATGTATTAACTTAATATATATTTATATATAAAAATTTTATATATCTAATACATTTAAATAAGTGAGAATTTATATATATATAAATAACTTATATATATATAAAGTAAGTCTTTTGTATATATCTATAAATTTAAATAAGTGGGAATTTATATATATAAATAACATATATATAAAATAAGGCTTTTGTATATATCTATAAATTTAAATAAGTGGGAATTTATATATGTAAATAACATATATATAAAATAAGGCTTTTGTATATATCTATAAATTTAAATAAGTGGGAATTTATATATGTAAATAACATATATATAAAATAAGGCTTTTGTATATATCTATAAATTTAAATAAGTGGGAATTTATATGTATAAATAACATTATATATATATAATAAGGCTTTTATATATATCTATAAATTTAAATAAGTGGGAAATTTATATAGACACAGACAGTAAAGATTCTGCTTGCAACTGGGGAGACCCAAGTTCGATCCCTGGGTTGGGAAGATCCCCTGGAGATGGGAATGGCAACCCACTCTAGTATTCTTGCCTGGAGAATCCCATGGACGGAGGTACCTGGTGGGCTACAGTCCATGGGGTTGCAGAGAGTCAGACAGGACTATGTGACTAACACTAATGTTATATATATGTATGTAAATTTGTTTCTCTCAAACTCTGTTGTGTTTATTGTTTGGGGTGAATATTCTGGATGTATTTTAAGCATGGTAACCCACAGTCTGTCAGCTCTTTTAAGGGTTAGTTTTACGTGTGGCCTTAGTCTGCAAGGGTTGTCATAACGAAGACGCCAGACTGGGCGGCTTGGAGGAAAGACATTTACCTCTCGAAGTCCTGTAAGCTGGAATTGGAGATCAACCAGTCAGCAGGGCTGGCCTCTCTCCTGGGTGTGTAGACAGCCGTCTCCTCCATGAATGCTCACGTGGCCATCCGTCCACGTGGGTCTGAGTCCTGACCTCCTCTTCTTATAAGGACCTCAGTCCTGTGGGGTCAAGGAGTTCCCCCTCCACAGTGACCTCATTTGACCTTCATCCCCTTTTTAAAGACCGTCATCTCCAAATAAATCACGTTCTGAGGTCCTGGGGGGGGGGTCAGGGCATCAGCACGTGAATGGCGCTGGGGGTGGGAACACAATTCCGTCTGGAACATATCAGCTGGGTTAGGCTATAGTAGCTTAATCAATCACGAGTTTACACGTGGCCGTGACGGTATTTGGTCAGTGTGGTTAACATCCACGATCAGCAGACTTTAAGAAAAGTAGTTGAGTGGGGAGAGAGAAACTGGGAGGATGGGATGAACTTGTACACATTCCTACACATAAAATAGATGACCAGTTAGGACCTCTCTATTCAGTGCTCTGTGATGACCTATATGGGTAAAGACTCTAAAAGTGCATACATATACATGCATAATTGAATAAAAAGTAGCTTGTCCTTCATAATGAAAGGGGGTCTTTCCTGGTTAGATGAAAAGCCTTTATATCAGAACTGAGATTTCCCACCAAAAAAAAAAAAAAAAGGAAATTCTGTCTCAGGACTGAAACATCAAATCCTGCCTAACTTTCAAGTCTGTGTTACAGATTTTGAATGTGACAGTTCCTTCCCTTCCAAAGCCCAAATCGTGGGAGCCAATTCATTGAAATAAATCATATGTGTGATTTATTAAAAAAAAAAGTGAATCCAACACAGTACATGATATACTTAAACACATTTGTAATATAAATAGATGTAAATTCAGGAGGTGCAAGAGACATGGGTCAAGAAGATACCGTGGCGGAGGAAAGGGCAACCCACTGCAGTATTCTTGCCTGGAGAATGCCATGGACAGAGGAGCCTGGCGGGCGACGGTCCTTGAGGTTGCAAAGAGTCGGACACGACTGAGCATCTAAACACGACATCCATGCACACACAATGTCCCGGGCATTCTGGAGTGTGTAAAGTGGAGCTGGTGGTTGCTCGGTCTGGTGAGTGACACGTATACAAATCTTTAGCTCGACTGATAGACCTCCCACATAGATATGAACCATGTATTATAGAAGAGACAGATCAAGGCGCCCTTGGGGTTCGTTCCCTGTCCAGGCTGGGAAGGAAGAATGAGTTGCAGACCTCTCCCTTGGGCTTGTGCATGGACGTCTGGTCCCCCTGCTTTCTTCACCTGGCCTTCTCCCTAAGTCTGTGTCTCTGATCCAAATTTCCCCCTTTTCTAAGGACACCGGTCTATCACATCGGCGCCCACTGGGCAGGGATTCATCCCGACTCATCTGCCTCTTCAAATAAGGTCCCATTCCGAGATGCCGAGAGTGGCGACTTCAAACCATCAATGGGAGGGTCAGGGTTCAACTCAGACCAGGAGGGGCGGTGGTCCTTTTTTTTATCAGCACGAAGAAAATATCACCTCCTGTTCCTTTTGTGTGTGTGTGTGTGTGTGTGTGTGTGTGTGTGTGTGTGTGGCTAAAAGCTGAAAGGCAAGCTGGGCGGAGAGAGAGGCTTCTCTGAGCTGCCCCATGGTGCTCAGAAAGGATGACAACTTTGAAACGACACGTGCAGAGCGTTTTGCAATTCCAAAGGGCTGTTCTGAAGACCACAAAAGAGAGCGTGCCGACTTCAAACTAGGCGGAGGGTGGGAGGGAGAATTCAGAGCGGGTTATGAGATGGGGGGGCATTTCAGGACAAGCTGAGAAGCCTCTTAACACCTTCCCCCCAGACAGTAGACATAGAACAGGGGGAAAATAGCAGAGGAGGGCACAGGGCAGGAAGCTGGGTTTTTGCACACCCAATCCTTGTGGCCACTGCAGACATTTGGAAGAGGTTAGCAGAAATCTTTCTGGCTCATGTCTCGACTTTTTATACTCAGGGTGCCGGAACGGGTGACACGTTTTATTACTTGGCCACTCAGAGTTCTCTTCATGGAAAAGTTCTGCAACTCACATACGTGGTAAATGGACAGCTCCTTTTTTTTTTTTTTTTTTCTTTTTTCCTTTTTTTGCAAATTTGCAGCAGGACAAGTTAAAAAAATTCTATGAGATATGACTGGACTATGGAAGTTCTGATGCCTGGTGGCTCAGTGGTAAAGAATCTGCCTGCTGAGCAGGAGAGGCAGGTTTGATCCCTGAGTTGGGAAGATCCCCTGGAGAAGGAAATGGTAACCCACTCCAGTATTCTTAGCTGGAGAATCCCATGGACAGAGGAGCCTGGCGGGCTACGTACAGCCCAAAGGGTTGGAAAGAGTTAGACATGACTGAAAAGACTTGGCAGGCTTGCAAGCACATATATATCCATACATGAAAGTGAAAGTCAAAGTGTTGCTCAGTCGTGTCCAACTCTTTGTGACCCCATGGACTATACAGTCCATGGAATTCTCCAGGCCAGAATACTGTAGTGGGTAGCCTTTCCCTTCTCCAGGGGATCTTCCCAACCCAGGGATTGAGCCCAGGTCTTCCACACTGCAGGTAGATTCTTTACCAGCTGAGCCACCAGGGAAACCCATATGTACATATCTTTAATTTTTATTTCTTGGCTGCAACACATGACATGTGGGATGGTAATTCCATGACCAGGGGTTGAACCTGTGCTCCCCCCCCCCGGCATGGAAAGCATGGAATCTTAACCACTGGACCATCGGGGAAGTCCTCATAGCTAATTTTGCCCATTTATTTAAAATATGTCCCAAAGGGGTTTCCCTTACAAGCAGATGGAGTATTTCCCATATTTTATAAATTCAGAGTGTTAAGTACAGCAGAATAGCATCTCTTTCTCTTATTTCAAAAATAGTTTCAAATATTTATTTGGCCAGGCTGGATCTTAGTCTCAGCACAAGGATCTCTGACCTTCATTCTAGCAGGCAGGGTCGTGACTTTGGGCATGGAGTTCCCCGACCAGAGATTGAACCTGGGTCCCCGCTGCATTGGGAGCTCAGGGCCTTACCCACTGGACTACCAGGGAAGTTCCCGTCTCTTTCTTACTCAGCTCACAGCTATATTTCTCTGCGAGCCTGTCTTTTTAAGATATGCCCTGAAGGGCTTTCCTCACGGGCAGATGGAGTATTTCCCGTATTTTAGAAATTCAAGAACAACCAAAGCGGCAAAACTACAACTTGCAGCCCCAAAGCAGAAACAAATGCCACCATGCATGAAGTCAGAAGAGAAGCAAGCAGACCAGCTTACAAAATTGGGTAAAAATTCGGCAAGTATTTCCTATTTTCTGCACGGCATCTCACTCAAATACAAAGTCAATTTGCTTATTCCGGGGGCGGGGGAGGGGGAGTGCGGAATTCTCAAATGGTTAGAAAGACTTCTCTGGCTGAACACACCAGAGTGAGCTTCCTGACTGTAAGGGAGCTTGTGGGCTGTGAGCTTGTGGGTCTATTGTCTGTTCCAACTGCCAAGCCCTGGGACAGCCGGTACTACTGCGGAGAATTTTGAAGGGAAGATCTGCAGGACCAGGGGGGTCCTGACAGCTGCTAAGACTTCCCCCGGAAATTCCCCCAAATTCCTGCAAGCAACAAGGCACCCTCACTTGGTTTCACCAACATTTGTCATCGACTCCAACCTCGCCACCAGGCGGGCCAACGCCTTGAGAGATGAGGTGTCCAGGCACAGAATTGTAGATGCATTTGTAGACTGAGAAGACGGTGGACTCAGGTATGTTCCAAAAAGCCATCTTTCTCCAGTTAGCATTCTGGCTTTAAAAAAAAAAAAAAATTATATAGTTTTTTTTTTTTTTTTTTTTTTGTGCACCATTACAATATTGCTTCTGTTGTTTATGCTGTGGGGTTTTTTTGTTTGTTTGTTTGTTTTGGCCATGAGGCATTGAGATCCTAGCTCACTGACCAAGATGGAAACCACACCGCTCTGAATTAGAGTGTTAGTCGTTCAGTCCTGCCTGACTCTTTGCAACCCCATGGACTGTAGCCCTCCAGGCTCCTCTGTCCACGGGTTTCTCCAGGCAAGAATACCAGAGTGGGTAGCCATTCCCTCCTCCAGGGGCTATTCCTGACCCAGGCATCATCCGGGACTCCTGAATCACGCAGGTAGATTCTTTACCGTCTGAGCCACCATGGAAGCCCCTTGCGTTAGAGGGTGAGGTCTTAACCACTGGAATCAGGGACATCCCCTGGCTCTTTTATACTAAAAGGGGAGAGGGTAAGACCTTGGTTCCGGCCAGACTCCACAGGGGATGTGTTAATGCTTCCCTTCCTGCAGTCATTCCCAAGTGGCCCTGGGCAGGACATTTATCATGAGCTCGGCAGCAGTATTTTTTACCTTAATGCTCATTACCTGGGAGGCAGGCTTCCCAGAGATGGGCCATGGTGTGTCACTTATGCTTACAGGCAACAACCCTTCTAGTGATGGACTTGGAACACGAAGGTCCTTCCCTGTTACACTCTGTCTGGGTGATGTCACTCGGCCTGACGGCCTCCGGGTTCATCGTTGTGGTCACATACGGCAGGCCTTCCTTCTCTTTAAGGCTGGTTACCCTCCCGCGGTACGGACATGCCGCTTTTCATTATCCATGCATCCTTGATTCGTCCGTGTGTCAGTGGACAGCCGAGTGCGGTTTGCACACCTTGGTTGTTGTGGATAACGGCGCAGTGGACAGGGGAGCGTGCATTTCTCCTGGAGGTCTTGATGTCCCTTTTTCCAGATCCACACACGGAAATCGTAGTAAAGAGAACAGCTTTAGTTCAGCGTTAGTGGTAAAGAACTCGCCTGCCAATCCAAGAGGCAGCATTTCTGTGTTCTTGGATATTTCCCGTGTATATAGAAGGTACACAAGTTACTAAACTTCTGCTTGTTTTTCTCCGGTTAATCTGTCTTTTGGGCTTCTCTGGTGGGTCAGTGGTAAATAATCTGCCTGCCAAGCAGGAGATGCGGGTTTCATCCCTGCATTGGGAAGATCCCCTGGAGGAGGAAATGGTAACCCACTCCAGTATTCTTGCCTGGAGAATCCCATGGATGGAGGAGCCTGGCGGGCTACAGTCCATGGGGTCGCAAAGAGTCAGACACGACTGAGCGACGGATCACATCACACAGCATTCTCAGAGCCTCTTGGGGGCAAGCGGATCTCCCCAAGAGCTACGGGCTTCTTCCTCTCAGGACTTGCAAGGGCAAAAGCCTGCACACCCAGGCAGAGGAGGAAGTCTGTGTGGCATTCCCAGCCCGACAGAGAAAAAGGGCTTCTTCGGTCTCTGGAATCAGAGGAGGGAACCAGTCGCCACAAAAGTCCTCTGGGAATTCTGCCTGCAATGCAGGAGACGCAGGTTCGATCCCTGGGTTTGGAAGATGCACTGGAGGAGGAGGGCATGGCAACCCGCTCCAGTACTCTTGCCTGGAGAATCCCGCAGACAGAGGAGCCTGGCGGGCTACAGTCCGCGGGGTCGCACAGAGTCGGACATGACTGAATGACTAGCACAGGTTTATCGGGCAGCACAGCACCGTATGTGAAATAGACAGCCAGTGGGAACTTGCCCTGTGACTCTGGGAACTCAAACCGGGGCTCTGTGATGACCTAGAGGGGGTGGGAGGTGGCAGGGGGGTTCAAGTGGGAGGGGACATATGTACACCTGTGGCTGATCCATGCCAGTGGATGGCAGAAACCAACGCAATATTGTAAAGCAATTGTCCTTCAACTTAACATCAATAAATTTAATTTTTAAAAAAAGTACTCTGGGAGTCTCCCTGTGTCCTGTTCAGGAGCTATCGTCTGCCAGCAGCTATTGCTACTTGGCACTGTGTTCACCATGAAACTTGCCTCCTTGTGTGATGTGAGATCACCACTCCCACCAGGGGAGTTAGTGTTCCCGTAACATTTATATTAGGGGACACAGTGGAACCTTTTCCCCATCGCATCCTAAAAGGGAATGGCGGCCACAAAACGGCTATGCTGATTAGCTCCTGCCTGATGGCTGGCTGAAAAAAGAAACCAGGCTAGAGATTTGGACCAGGCTAGAGACCTTCACACAGAGTGAAGTCAGTCTGAAAGAGAAAAACAGATATCCTATATGAACACGTATATGCGGACTCTGAAAAAAAAAACTGGTATCGATGATCACATTGGCGAAGTGGAAATAGACATCCAGACGTAGAGAGCAAATGTAGAGAACCAAGGGGATGAACTGGGAGACTGCGCCTGACGTCTATAAACTATTGATACTATGCGTAAAACACATTGGAGGAGGAAATGGCAACCCACTGCAGGATTCTCGCCTGGAGAATCCATGGACAGAGGACCCTGGCGGGCTGAGTCCGTGGGGCCATGAGAGTCAGTGGTTTACGACTAAACCACCACCAACCACCACCATAAAATAGATTACTCATGAAAATCTAATGTACAGTGCGCAGGGAATCTCTACTCTATGCTCCGTGGTGACCTGACTGGGAAGGAAATCCAAAAAAAGAGGGGATCACAAAGTTGGTTCACTTTGTGATACAGCAGAAACCATCACTGTGAAGCAACTATACTCCAAAAAAAAATTTTTTTTATCACAGTGAAGGAAAGAAATCAGGCTTGTCTCCATAGAAAGCAGGCTTCGGGAGAAGGAAAAACAGACAGGACAAGACAAAATTGAAACCTGCAGTCATATTTATAGGTCCCAATCCGTCCTGAATATTCATCGGAAGGACTGATGCTGAAAGGGAAACTCCAATCCTTTGGCCACCTGGTGTGAAGAGCTGACTCATTGGAAAAGACCCTGATGCTGGGAGAGATTGAAGGTGGGAGGAGAAGGGGATGACAGAGGATGAGACGGTTGGATGGCATCACCGACTCGATGGACATGAGTTTGAGTAGGCTCCGGGAGTTGGTGATGGACAGGGGGGCCTGGCGTGCTGCCGTCCATGGGGTCGTAAAGAGTCAGACACGACTGAACGATGGAACTGAACTGACCTTATCTTGAGAAGAGTGACTGCCAGGCAGGTAGAAAAACTTGCCAACAGGAGCACTGGTTGAGCATGCATGCAAGAGAAGACAGGTCCTGGGGACCCCAAACAGGAGATGAAAAACGGTTTCGGAAATTATGGGCAGTCTGAATCAGCAATGTCTCCTTCTGAGAGTGACTCGCAAGCTCAGAATGAAGACGTGAGAACTAGGTGACGTTTGCTTCGCCGATTGCCAGCTATGAAATTCTGTGGTGGAGATAACCCTCTGCAAGCCCGTTCTCCGTGAAGGGGAAGCACCTCCAGCTGCTTATTGAGCTCTGGTGGGTTACAGGGAAGCTAGGCACACATGATTAATTTAATTCTTTCCCTGGTCGCTTTTCACACCGCCGATATGATTCTAAAAATAACCTACAGAATTATGTAACTCGCTTTGCTGTGATACTCTTGATTTCTTTCTTTCTTTCCTTTTTTCTTTTCTTTTTCCCCCTCGTTTTAAAAGAACTTCTAGATAGATCCACCATAAGCAGCTGTGGCTGGAAGCGACAGGAAAGATGTTTATCTCCGTGGATCCTCCTTCTTCATTAAGTTCTCGCATCACACTGCTCCTGGGAACGATGATTTAATCTCTGCAGTCTCGCTAGTGCCCATTGAAGCAGTGGGTTAAGTTGCAAAATGCATGTTTGGACATCTAGAGCTCTAAATGTTTTCACTTCATTTCCACAGCCCAGATTCTCCAAGACAGTTAAAAAGAAAAAAGAAAAAAACAAGGGGATGGGATGAGACAACAAGGTCCTTGTGTTGAGAATGTTTTAGACCAAGCTGGGTTCACAGAAGAAGAAAAACTGCTTGGGGGGAAAGCACCCTCCACCATCACCGAAGCTAATGGGGTTTGAGAATTTTGGAGGGACTGCCGTCTTTTCAAGTCTACTCTTTAATACCCACTGGTATTAAATCCAGACTTTGGGGGTACTGAATGGCTTGGAAATCAAGACAGAGCTTCCCTCACCACGGTTTGTTTTATTTCAAAAAAGGTTTTCTTTCATTCCTTTAATGAAAGGAAAGTACTCAAATGCATCTTATTACAACAAGGCAATCTCAAATTGCCATTCAAATATACTCCGAGGTACACTGTACTGTGGATCTGAGTCATTAATAGAACCAGAATGGGCTGGAAAAAGCAACGAGAAGCCCCCAGGAGTACCTTGAGAGTTACAAACAAGATAATTTACCTTCTCTATTTTTCGGTGATGGGAGGCGGTTTTATCCATCGTGAGTTCCTTTTAAACTCTCCATGAAATGCTCTAGTGAAAACAGGGCTTTAGTTCGTAGACAGCTGATTTATGATTTCTGTGGTTGCTCAGTCTTACTTATCATTGGAATTAAATAATTCAATGGAATGTATTCCGTTTGGTGAGAATCAAAAAAATAGGTGGGGATAAAAACACGAGCTATGTTTGAAATCTGTCTTTCCTAACACTTTAGACTCTAAAGTCCCTGAACAGATCTTGCAGAGGGTTTTGTAATTAAAAAAAAAAAAAATCCCCATCTATATTTAATGTTTGTTTTTAATGTAAAATCATTGAGGGCAGAACTGGATCTTCTTTCACCGATTAAAAAACCAGATTACTGTCATGTTCCTTCTTGAGCAAACCATGAGAGCAATCGAATAACGTTGACCCAGGTACACACAATTCATCCAGAGTTCAGTGTAAGGGGTTAGACGAAAGGGGGGTATGTTGTCCTTACTCATCAATGGGCAAAACAATCTGTTAGAAGCCTCATCTTCAAGAACATGTATTCCAGCGTGATGTGCATGTGAAAAGACACTGGATATCACTGAAAAATCTGGCCCCGTTGATTCAGAGCCAAAAGTGACAACATATGCAAAGCCACCTGGTTTCAATTCTTCCTGTAAGTATTGAAAGATGGGGTTTTTGCTATCAAATTCCTATTCATCTTATAACTGGGAGTGACACTGGTAACTTAGATTAAGGTAACACCCTGTCCAGGCCTTTCCTGGTGGCTCAGCTGGCAAAGAATCTGCCTGTGATACAGGAGACCACAGTTCGATTCCTAAGTGGGGAAGGTCCCCTGGAGAAGGGAAAGGCTACCCACTCCAGTGTTGTTGGACTTCCCTGGTGGCTGAGCTGGTAAAGAATCCACCTGCAATGCGGGAGACCTGGGCTTGATCCCTGGGTTGGGAAGATCCCCGGGAAAAGGGAATGGCTATCCACTCCAGTATTCTGGCCAGGAGACTTCCATGGACTCTATCCATGGGGTCACAGAGAGTCAGACCCAACTGAGCAACTATCACACTTTCACTGGCCAGCTCTGGTCTATCCTTGACCAGTTATGCTGCAGAATTTTGTTTCTGACACAGAATGAAATCAAAGGGAAATGTTAAGGGTCAGAACATTTGAAATGCTTTCAAAACTCAGGGCCAGTTTTCTATGTATTTAATCCACAGAGTCTATTACCACGCTTGGCATCAGTGATGTTCTCAGTATACAGCTGGTCCTTGAACAACACAAGTTTGAACTCTGGGAGTTCAATTACATATTTAAAAAAAAATAAATAAATATTCACTTCAGCCACTCAGTCGTGTCTGACTCTTCGCAACCCCATGAACCACAGCACGCCAGGCCTCCCTATCCATCACCAACTGCGGGAGTTTACCCAAACCCATGTCCATTGAGTCGGTGACACCATCCAACCATCTGATCTTCTGTCGTCCCCTTCTCCTCCTGCCCTCAATCTTTCTTAACATCACGGTCTTTTCCAGTGGGTCAGCTCTTCGCATCAGGTGGCCAAAGTATTGGAGTTTCAGCTTCAGCATCAGTCCTTCCAATGAACACCCAGGACTGATCTCTTTCAAGATGGACTGGTTGGATCTCCTTATAATCCAAGGGACTCTCAAGAGTCTTCTCCAACACCACAGTTTAAAAGCATCAAATATTGGGTTGCCCAAAAAGTCTGTAAGACGTTATGGAAAAGCCCAAACAAATTTTTTGGGCAACCCAATGCTAAAGTTCTAAGTAGTACAAGGTTGCTTGAATTCCAGGATGCAACAGAAAATGCAGAGGTTCAACTATATGTTATATGGAGAGTCTCAACTGTGCAGGTCACTGCCCCTAGCATTGTTCGAGGATCAACCCTATAGTTATCTGATAGGTGGCTGAATGAATGATTCTGGTGAAAGTCACTCAGTCATGTCCGACTCTTTGCGCCCCCACAGACTATACTGTCCGTGGAATTCTCCAGGCCAGAATACTGGAGTGGGTAGCCTTTCCCTTCTCCAGGGAATCTTCCCAACCCAGGGACTGAACCCAGGTCTCCTACATAGCAGATGGATTGGTAAGATGATTGAATGAATGATTCTAACCTATATGCAAAATACTGTGCCCTGTAATTTTAGAAGGAACTTAGTCCTTAAGACCAGAGACAGAAAGAGTTCTCCATCTCTACTGAAACCCCCCCTCATAGCAGAGAGCTCATTGCCTGTGGCCTTTCTGAATGAGTGTAATGAAAATAAGAAAAACAACAGGCTGTATGAATACAGTGCCCCAGATTCATGTTGCTTTCCAGAGAACCATGATGGAGGGTTGGCTACAGTTGATTAATACTGCTCCTGAAGAAAAGGGAACCCTCCTACACTGCTGGTGGGAATGAAAATTAGTACAACCATGATGAAGATAATATGGACATTCCTTAAAAAAAAAAAAAACACTAAAAACAACCACTATATGACCCAGCAATTTCACTCCTGGGCACATATCTGGAGAAAACCATAATCCAAAAATGATATATACCCACCAATGTTCAATGAAGCTCAGTATACAGGAGCCAAGACATGGGGTCAACCTAAGTGTCCATTGTCAGAGGAACGGATCAAGAAGGGGTGGTCTATACATACAATGGAATATTACACAGCCATAAAAAGGAATGAAATCACGCCACTTACAGCAACATCAGTGGTCCTAGAGATTATTATCCTAGTGAAGTAAGTCAGACAGAGAAAGACAAATATCACAAGATATCACTCATATGTGGAATCTAATTTTTTAAAAAAAATATACAAATGAACTTATTTAGAAAACAGAAACAGACAGATACTGAAAACTTATGGTTACCAAAGAGGAAATGTGGAGGGAAGGGATAAATCAGGAGTTTACAATGAACATAATCACACCACTATATATAAAATTGATAACCAATAATAAGGACCTGCAGTATACAGCACAGGGAACTCTACTCAATATTCTGCAATGACTATATGAGAAAAGAATCTAAAAAGAATGGAGATATATATATATACACACACACACATAGGTATATATATATTTGTATGTATATGTGTGTATGTATGTATGTGTGTATATATGTGTGTGTGTGTATATATATTTGCAGGTTGTATATGTTTATATATGTATGTATAACTGACTCACTTTGTTGTACACCAGAAACACAATACTGTAAATCCACCATATGCCAATAAAATTTAAATTAAAGAAGAGATCCGTTATACAACATGATGCCTAGAATTAGCAATATTGTGCAGCACATTTGCTAAGAGGGCAGATTTCATGTTAAGTGTTCTTACCGAGAGAGTCAGTCCCTAGGCAGCTTGATAAGTCTGGGGTCCCCTAGGAGGAGCGAGTGGCCTGGGGCTCTCGAGAAGGATATAGGGGTCTGGAATTCTCGAGGAGGAGGAAAGGACAAACTTTTTTTTTCTACATTCCTTAGTCACGTAAAACTTTTTGTTGTTGTTGTTGTTTTCTCTTTAAGCCCAGAGTTGATGATTACACAACAAAACAACTCAGTTTAAACTCTGTACTAAGGATTATGTTAGTACAGACATTACCAGCAGAGACACTACTTTGCCAACAAAGGTCCGTCTGGTCAAGGCTATGGTTTTTCCAGCAGTCATGTATGGATGTGAGAGTTGGACTATAAAGAAAGCTGAGTGCCGAAGAATTGATGCTTTTGAACTGTGGTGCTGGAGCAGACTCTTGAGAGTCCCTTGGACTGCAGGGAGATCCAACCAGTCCATCTTAAAGGAAATCAGTCCTGGGTGTTCATTGGAAGGACTGATGTTGAAGCTGAAACTCCAATCCTTTGGCCACCTGATGGGAAGAGGTGACTCATTGGAAAAGACCCTGATGCTGGGAGGGATTGGGGGCAGGAGCAGAAGGGGACGACAGAGAATGAGATGGTTGGATTGCATCACCGACTCGATGGACATGAGTTTGGGTAAACTCTGGGAGTTGGTGATGGACAGGGAGGCCTGGTGTGCTGCAGTCCCTGGGGTCGCAAAGAGTCAGACCCAACTGAGTGACTGAACTGAACTGAACTGATCAAGCCTGGTCCTGGTCCTGAAGCTAAATCTTTTTCTTCGGAGATCAGGAATCCAACACTATTCACCGTAAGCTATCATTACTGCAATAAATAAAAACACACAGGTAAATGTTAAAAATTTGCTGCTCCTTAATACTTGTGGGGAGAAAGAGAGCGAATCAGACCATGTTGCTCAAGCTCCTGGGGTGTGGAGAACAAAATCTGGTGCTTTCCACGGAGCGTCTCCATCGCCTACTCTGGTTAATCAACTCTCTGTGAAATTCGCCTATGTTGCCCCATCCCAATAAAGAAGCTGAGAGTGAAGAAGCTTAAGCATGTTGGCAGTTTCAAGTACTTAATAAATGGAAGCACCAGTGTTGTAACCCTTATCTTCCACGCCCAGGTCCAGAGTTGTTCCCTCTTTACTGATATTAGTTCATGCCACAGTTGTCTTCGTTTGAGAGATTTCTCTGGCATCAGGGAGTGTTTGGCAACAAGTTGACGTGGTTTGCAGAATGCAAAGCCATTTGTTTCCAACGCGTGACTTCTCCCTTCTCTCTTTCTTGAAATCATCCTTCCCACAATCCATTCAAGATGCATGATTACCATCCCCTGTGTTCAGGGTTCATCCTGAAGTGAGTCTAGAGCAGTGAGCAGATGGCTCTGTCTTCTCTGAGAGAGACGGTGGCATAGCCCAAACTTAATGTGCATTCCTGATCTCACCGTTTGTGGGAGTCGGGAGTTCAGGCACACATGGATTCTCCTTGTAGAGGTTGGTGAGGCTTCCACAGAGGAGCCGGAATGGGCTGAGACCTCATCTGAAGGACTGACTAGGGAAGAACACACTCCTAAGCTCAGGTGGGTCACTGCAAGATTTTAAAGACCTTTGTAAGATCGTTTATGAAAAGATTGCTTAATGTTTTAGCATTCAGTTCAGTTCAGTCTCTCAGTCATGTCTGACTCTTTGTGACCCCATGGACTGCAGCACGCCAGGCTTCCCTGTCCTTCACCATGTCCCGGAGCTTGCTCAAACTCACGTCCATTGAGTCGGTGATGCCATCCAACCATCTCATCCTCTGTCACCCCCTTCTCTTCCTGCCCTCAATCTTTCCCAGCATGAGGGGCTTTTCCAGTGAGTCAGTCCTTCCCATCAGGTGGCCAAAGCATTGGAGTTTCAGCTTCAGCATCTGTCCTTCCAATGAACATTCAAGACTGGTTTAGAATTGTTTGCTGTGAAAGGGCTTCCCTGGTGACTCAGATAGTAAAGAACCTGCCTGAAATGCGACATACCCCGGTTTGATCCCTGGATCAGGAAGATCCCCTGGAGAACGGAAAGGCAACCCACTTCAGTATTCTTGCCTGGAGAATCCCCATGGACGGAGGAGCCTGGTGGGCTAAATAGTCCACGGGGGTCACAAAGAGTTGGACATGAGTCAGCAACCAACACTTTCAGTTTCACTTATTGGTCAAAGTGTTAAAATTAATTGTGTCCTTGGTAAAAGGTTGGAAAATAGAACTAAGATTTTAAGCGGTGACCAAGTGATCATACTTCCCCTCATGCTTTTGTTGTAGGGAAGAGTAGATAAAGATGCAACAGCAAAGGCGTATCTGAGAATCAAGTTGCACAATTAACGGTTGATGTTTTCTCAGTGGAAAAAAAGCAGGTCTCAATAAAAAAATAAATAAATAAAAAACGTAGGTCTCAGCCTCATCCTCCTCTTACAGTTAATTTCTGATAACTCGAGACACACACTGATAATATAATAACACCCTCTGCATTCAGCAGTCACACACTCCCCCCCCGCCATTGTAGTCTCTCTGATTTTGTTTCCACACTCCACTGAATATATCAAGGGACTCTGGAACTCCGGGGTGGCATGAGCAACACACAGACCCTTCCCGTACCATGAGTGTGTGAGTGTGTCCGTGCATTCTAGGTTTCTTGATTCAGCCTCTAAGCTCATCAAGAGAAATAGGCAGGGCATGTTCACCAGCATAACATGGCTTCCTCCAAACTCCACTTTGGATTCTCAGACTCAAAATTTTGTCAGAGTGCAAGTAGATCAAATATTCACTAGAAGGACTGATATGGAAGCTGAGACTCCAATCCTTCACCTGATGTGAAGAGCTGATTCACTGGAAAAGACCCTGATGCTGGGAAAGGTTGAGGGCGGGAGGAGAAGGGGACGACAGAGGATGAAATGGTTGGGTGGCATTACTGACTCAGTGGACGTGACTTTGAGCAAACTCTGGCGAATGGTGAAGGACAGGGAAGCCTGGCGTGCTGCAGTCCATGGGGTTGCAAAGAGTCGGACACGACTGAGCGATTTAACAAAAACAACAATAGCAAAGAGCTGTTCAACTCTAGAAAACTGCCTGGTTGGAAAAAAACCCTTCAACTTTATCCATCTATTATTTTGGTAGGCCTTCTTTAAAGACTCATAAAAACAGAACAGTATCTGCGTGTCTGGAAATGGCAGAAAATAACAGATAGCCAAGTAGACAAAATTTTAATCAAGTCTTTTGGTGTTTGGATAGGAAAACAAATTGTAAATCATTTAAAGGTTTATTTCTAAAAACACTTAGATGTAAACGGTTCCCTTTGGAGGTCATTCATATTTAATTTTCATGTTTTATAAAACAGAAGCATGTTGTCATTAGTGATACAAACACGGATGAAAATAGTTTTCGTGTGGAGAAATTCAAATTCATTTGGCTTGGTGATGGTGCAATGCCAACTTATAAACCCCTAGTTCTAAGCACAAAAAGGGAATATGGACTTTTCTTAGAGGTGGATTTTTTTGGACATAGCTGAAAACTGGAAATTTTTAATAGGCCTTGAGTGAATTCCTACAGAGCAGGTATTATAATGCTTAGAGTAGCCAGATTTGACTCTTTTCCTTAAGTAGTAATATGAAAGCAGTGTTCACCCATTAGACTGCCCTTACCAAGTTAAATGCACGCACCTAACATACCTATGCTGAAAAAGACTGCAAATATATATTAATATGTAAAGAGTAGGGCACAACTGAACTACTAACACACATCATCTTTGGGCTTCCCTGGTGGCTCAGAAGGTTAAGAATCCGCCTGCAATTAGGAAGACCTGGGTTTAATCCCTGGGTCAGGAAGATCCCCTGGAGGAGGGCATGGCAACCCACTCCAGTGTTCTTGCCTGGAGAAGCCCATGGATGGAAGAGCCTGGAGGGCTATAGTCCATAGGGTCCTGAAAATTGGACACAGTTGAGTGACTAACACACACATATATTAACGTGCAAATATCTGTGCATGGCAGAAGCTGGTTAGATGCTGTGTCTACTGGTCTTCACGGGAACACAGGGAGGCCTTGTTTTCAAGAGATGCAGAGAGCTTTGCTTGTAACATTGTTGTTCAACATCTTTGTTCATGGGCTGCAGCATCAGTATTGTGCGGGAGATTGGTAATAAACAAGGATCTCTAAGTACCTCATAAAAGTGGAATCGTACAGTGTACGTCCTCTTGTGATGGACGTAACATAACACCCCCAAGCTTCATGCACATTGTAGCACCTGTCAGAATCTCCCTCCCTTTTTAAGACTGATTTATAGTCCACTGTGGGCTTCCCACACGGCTCAGCCGTAAAGAAGCTGTCTGCCTGTGCAGGAGACCGGGGGTTCGATCCTTGGGTCGGGAAGATCCGCTGGAGAAGGAAATGGCAACCCACTCGAGTATTGTTGCCTGGAGAATCCCACGGACAGAGGAGCCTGGTCCATGAGGTTGCAAAGAGTCAGGCATGACTTAGGGACTAAAAGCAACAACAGTCCGTTGTCTTTGTAAACCAAATTTAATTCTCCATTCGTCTGTCAATACACACTTGGGTTGCTTCCACCTTCCGGCAACGGTAAATAATGCTGCTATAAACATGGATATACAAATATTCTGCTTGACATTCTTTTAAGGGTATACTCACAAATGGAATTCCTGGATCACATAAAATTTTTACCAACTCCCCTCCCCCCCAAAAGAAAGCAGAATCTCAAGCTCATATGAGACTTGCTCCAAGTTTCCACTGCAACAAAATCCTTGCCGTGACTCCCGTGCACGTGATCATACAAGAAGCTGTGTGCAGAGAAAAATGGCAGACACATTTGCATCCAGGGAGAGTCAGCGTTGGGTGGGTCGAGTCCCTGAGCGGTGGAGATCTTTGATACAACAACTGGTGTTAATCACACTCACAGATACTCCGTGGAAGTTATACCGTCAGGTGACCCATCAATTCTATACTGGTGTTGGGACAAAGACACTTGGGTTTGGGGTGCTTTATTAGTGAAGAATCAAAGCAGAGTTTGGGAGCTCAGAGTCTTAGCCACTGGACCACCAGGGAAGACCCCAGCCATTACATAAATGACTTTTGATTCAAATTAATCAGTATGCCGGGTTATATGAGTGTGGGTCCAAAAGCACACATTCACACACACACTAAATCCTTTTTCCCTTTAGCTGACCTGGCGTTTTGTCTGTATGCATTTTTACGATCCTTACCCACCACGATGCTGGGAAAGACTGAGGGCAGGAGGAGAAGGGGGTGACAGAGGATGAGATGGTTGGATGGCATCACCGACGTGAGTTTTCAGTAAACTCCAGGAGCTGGTGGGGGACAGGGAAGCCTGGCGCATTGCAGTCCGTGGGGTCGCAAAGAGTCGGACACGACTGAGTGGCTGACAGCAACAGCCACACACGCCTTCCCCAAGAGAACCAAAGAGAAACCTTTGACTCTTTTGAAAGTTCTGCAACATGGCATTCATGCCTGTGAGATTTGGAAAAGATGGAGTGTTCATTGCCACGAAGGGAGGCGTCCTTTCTGAAGGTCGTATGAGGGTTCATCCATGAAGTCTCAGATCACTTCAGCGAGAGGCAGTTTCACCTTTCCTAAATTTTTAGGGAGCGGGCAGGAAGCCACATATTCTAAGTGAGCAGTGACCATCACTTTTGATCTGGGGAACAATCCGACCTTCTTAAAAGTGACTAAGGACCTCAGTTCAGTTCAGTTCAGTCACTCAGTCCCATCTGACCCTTTGTGAGCCCATGAACTGCAAATCAGGCTTCCCTGTCCATCAGTATCTCCCAGAGATACTCTCAAATTCATGCCAATTGATTCAGTGATGCCATCCAACCATCTCATCCTCTGTCGTCCCCTTCTCCTCCTGCCTTCAATCTTTCCCAGCATCAGGGTCTTTTCCAATGAGTCAATTCTTCGCGTCAGGTGGCCAAAGGATAGGAGTTTCAGCTTCAGCGTCAGTCCTTCCAATGAATCAGTCCTTCCAATGAATATTCAGGACTGATTTCCTTTAGGATTCACTGGTTTGTTCTCCTTGCAGTCCAAGGGACTCTCAGGAATCCTCTCCAACACCACAGTTCTAAAACATCAATTCTTTGGCACTCAGCTTTCTTGACGGCCCGACTCTCACATCTATTTTTAAAACAATTATTTATTTGGCCGTATTAGGTCTTTTTGGAGAAGGAAGTGGCAGCCCACTCCAGTGTTCTTGCCTGGAGAATCCCAGGGACAGAGGAGCCTGGTGGGCTGCCGTCTATGGGGTCACACAGAGTCAGACACGACTGAAGCGACTTAGCAGCATCATTAGGTCTTTTGTGGTCTTTCGTTGCTGCTGGGTTCCTCTGTAGTTAAGGCGTACAGGCTTAGTTGCCGTGTGGCAGGTGGGATCTTAGTTCCCTGGCCAGGGATCGAACCTGTGCCCCCTGCAGTGGAAACTCGGATGTCTAACCAGTGCACCACCAGGGACGTCCCTCAGAGAACATTTTTCACGTCCATTATATTTATCCATTCTTCTGAAAGTAGAAATGAAATGAAATGAAATGAGAACCCAGACACACTTAAAATGATTGACTCGTTTGTCTTTTTTATACTGTAGCCCACCAGGCTCCTCTGTCCATGGGATTCTCCTGGCAAGAACACTGGAGTGCATTACCATGCCTTCCTCCATGGATCTTCCCGACCCAGGGATTGAACCTGGGTCTCCTGCACTGTGGGCAGATTCCTTACTGATTGAGCCACCAGGGAAGCCCGGAAACATATATAATAAAGCTTTTGTGTGCTAATTAAAACCATTTTTTTTTTTCCATTAAAAAGGACCCTACTTTTAAAAATCGTGATTAGGGACCTACTGCTTCATGTTTGCACAAATCTCCCAACTGAGCTTGAAATAAGACAGCTGAAGCTCTTGTCTGCTTTTGCATTCAATCTGTTATAATACCACGTGGCCTGCAGCCACTGGGATACTTTCCCATAAACTCATGAGAGAATGAGAGGGGGAGGCAAGGAGATCGTGTCTGAGAGTGAGTATGTGAAGGGTTTTGTCCCCGGGACTCCCTGGAAGGGTCACGCCGAAGGTCAGGGTTTCCTGACCATGTATGGATACAGGTCTGCTTGAACTGGTAGGATGGTGGTAACTTGTAGAACCCCCTCGGTCAGCTCCATCATTCTCAGGGATCAGGGCAAAAAAAAAAAAAACGGAAATGTAGAGGTTGTTCATCAAACATCGTCATGCATTTCAAGATGGCCACAGCAGAACGTGAACCCAAGTGGGGAGCCTTCTAAGAATACGCGTGCCAAGTCACTTTCATCGTGTCTGACTCTTTGCGACCCCATGGACTGTAGCCCGCCAGGCTCCTCTGTCCATGGGATTCTCCAGGCGAGAATACTGGAGTGGGTTGCCATTTCCTTCTCCAGGGGATCTTCCCAACCCAGGGATCAAACCCATGTCTCTTAGGTCTCCCGCATTGGCAGGTAGGTTTTTTTTTTTTTTTTACCATAAGCGCCACTGAGTAACAAATGAAGCTGGACCAGGTACAGATGGAAATAAATTGTATTTTCCTCTGTAACTTGGGGGTTGGTTGGAGCTGGGTTTGAGATAACTTCAGGGCACTCAACAGGACTCAAATCCATCTGGTGGTGGAGACTATTCTGTGCTTAGGGAGCGATCAAAGAGACTGAGTTGATTTCTCGTCGTTTCTGGTCTATCTTCAGCTTTTGACTTCCCTACCCTCCTTTCCCTTTGAGGGTATATCTTTGCCGTCATTCAGTTGCTAAGTCGTGACCGACTCTTTACAACCCCGTAAACTGCAGCACGCCAGGCTTCCCTGTCCTTTACTATCTTCCAGAGTTTGCTCAAATTCTCGTCCGTTGAGTCGGTGATGCCATTCAACCATCTCATCCTCTGTCGCCCCCTTCTCCTCCTGCCCTCAGCCTTTCCCACCATCAGGGTCTTTTCCAGTAAGTTGGTTCTTTGCATCAGGTGGCCAAAGTCCTGGAGAGCTCTGCAGTAATTAAATGAATGACAAGCATACAGCACATTATTCAATAACGAGTATTATAGTTATTTTCTGGAATTCATGAATCTAATCAACATATGCTTTCCAGAATCATCCAGTGGTTTCAAGGGGCGGGGGAGAAAGAGGAGAGAAAAGGGTTAGATGTGAAGTGAAGCCAGGATTCGTTTCCATCCCCTGCAGTGTGATGTCTTAAACAGCGGCAGAATGATGCGGGGTTGAGTGCTAGCAATTAACTAAATGTCTATTATTAAAATGGTCACTGATTTTCCTCCACTGATTTTTTTAGCCTCGGGGAATGCCAAGCTCACGGCCCTGTCTGCGTCTCCTGTGTGAAGGACCTGGGATGAGGAGTGCTGTTTTAACGCTCTGAAAACTGTTGATGGGACCAGGGGAGGCAGTCACCCGAGAGGAACGGAGAGTTTGGATACCTTGGATGTGGGCTTCCCTGGTGGATCAGCGGGTCAAAGAACATGCCTGGTGATGCAGGAGATACATCGAGGCCTGGATTCAATCCCTGGGTGGGGAAGATGCCCTGGAGAAAGGCATGGCACCCCACTCCAGTATTCTTGCCTGGAGAATCCCATGGACAGAGGAGCCTAGCGGGCTGCAGTCCACGGGGGCTTGCAAAGAGTCAGACACGACTGAGCACACCTACCTCAGATGTGGGATGGTGTGCAGGGGTGGACCTGGCCAGAAATAATGCCCTTTTCAGAAATCTCAACTGGACAGCTGTTTGCAAATGAGATCTGCAGGGATGGCAGCTGGGTCTGCAAGAATGTCCAAGGAGCAGGAAAGGGTTGATGGCACGCAGGACAGTGAGAAAGGCCAGGAGTAGCAGTTGGCAGGAAGACCAGAGGGCGGACATGAGAAAGGAAAGGAGAGAGAAAGGAAATGGGACTGGTGACCAGGCAGGAAAGGACCAGCGATGAGACAAAAGGGCAGGATCTGGCAGCGTCAGAAGGAATGAAGAAGTGGGCATGGGTGCATCGTGTTAGATCCGTGACGTCCTGACACCCGGGTCCAACTTCCCTTCTAGGCATGGACACCTTGAAAGTAATGTGATCTTCATTTTTATTTCATTATTTCTTTGATGCGGACCATTTTAAAGTCTTTACTGACCTTGATACAATATCGTCCCTGTTTTGTCTTTTGTCTTGCTCTTTGGCCGTGAGACATGTGGGAGTTTCGCTCGCCAACCAGGGATTGAACCCGCAATCCCCTCATTGGAAGACTAAGTCTTAACCACTAGACCGCCAGGGAAGTCCTCAGTTCAGTTCGATTCAGTCGCTCAGTCGTGTCCGACTCTTTGCAACCCCATGAACCCCAGCACGCCAGGCCTCCCTGTCCATCACCTCTCCCGCAGTTTACTCAAACTCATGTCCATGGAGTCGGTGATGCCATCCAACCATCTCATCTTCTGCCATCCCCTTCTCCTCCTGCCCTCAATCTTTCCCAGCATCAGGGTCTTTTCCAATGAGTCAGCTCTTCACATCAGGTGGCCAAAGTATTGGAGTTTCAGCTTCAACATCGGTCCTTCCAGTGAACACCCAGGACTGATTTCCTTTAGGATGGGCTGGTTGGATCTCCATGCAGTCCAAGGGACTCTCAAAGAGTCTTCTCCAACACCACAGTTCAAAAGCATCAATAGGGATCTTTCTTTTGAAGGCCATATGAGCATCTATGAACTGCTGATAAATAAAGCATAAGTAAATCAAATATTAAAGTTCTGTTTTCCTGTATTAAATGAATACAGGTCAAATGTGGAAAGCTTTACATTTCAGATAACTAAGGTGGTGGGGGGGAAGCATCATGGTAAGTCTCCATGAATCAAGCAACTGCTACGTCATGTCTATTTTTCATCCCACCGTATTTGCAAGCCCATATGGATACACTGTCATATTTATAATTGAATGTAATACTTACTATAGTATTTACATTTTCTGACTTTGTATATGCTTTTTGTTTTTCATATATATAACCCTTTGAGTTGATGTGATTTATTCCAATGTGAACCAACAGGCAACATTTAAATTACTGACCTTTCTTTTCACCCTCACTTTATTTTACTTTCACAGATGAACTGAAAATACAAGTGACCCTCCACAACCATTTTCCTTCAAGACTCTGTAATATTTTTAAATTATCTTATGGCATTTGTTGAGGGGGAAAAAAATAAACCTTGAGGATAATCTGTTTTTTTCTTTCCAATTTTTTAGGTTATGTGTGTTTCCGGCTCAAATGCATACAGACAATTCTTGCCTTTTCCATGAAATTCTTGGTAAGCCTTCTTAAGTCACTAAACTCAATTATTTTGTCCACTTAAATGGCTGACTCGTGTGAATGTATGGCCAAAACTACCACGATATTGTAAAGCAATTAGCCTCCAATTAAAATAAATTAAAAAAATTTATTTTGTCAACTTAGGAAAATGTCTTCTATGATGCATTCAATATTTTCCCATCTTCCCTTGGTCTTTATTTTCCTAAGTGCCAACTGTATTATTTGGAGTTTAAAGTGACGGTTCTGGAGGGCTCTTTAGCCTAAAAAAATCTACTAAATTCCTTTCATGTCACTAAAAAAAAAAAAAGAAAAGAAAAAAAAACTGATCCCATTTCTTTGCTTTCACATGAACCGTCTCCAAGTGTCTTCCACATCTCTGAGTTGATTTCTCCAACTTTCGCTGTCTCTTTTCACCTACTCCAAAGCAGATCTTCATGTTGGTGGAGCATTTCTGAATACTGCAAAATCTCTACCTCCTTGTGCTATTCAACCATCCCAGCCTACCCCTTCCTTGCCTGTTGCTATTTTGATGCCTTGTAAGCAATCCGATTCTATATTTAACACCTCAGAGCAGTCATTCAACAACAGTCTCTCTCTGTGGCTCCAGTCCACTCTTGCCCACATTCCTCTGCAGATTGCAACCTTTGCTTAACACGGCAGAGTTTTATCCTAACCCTCGTGTAACCCTCTGAGCCCCCAGCTGTCGACTCCTTCACCCGTGGATCTCTCCAGGTTCACCTTCTGGAGTCCTCCCTTCACACTTTAGGTGTTTTAACTACTTATACTTAGAAAACACATCTGTCATTTGTGAGACCATCTTCCCCCACAACAGGAAGACCTCAGAAAAAGTGGCAGGATCTTCCTCACTTGTACTTACCTCCTTCATATCCAGCCAACTCTTTTATCAGTTGCTCAAAAAACTTCATTAAACCCATAAATGAAGGAACACGTGACTGAGGGCAGAATTCACACTGACATTAAGTTACCATCCTCTGGTCAAGAGTTCTAAGCCTTACAACCAATGGAGGCTTTCCTGGTGTCTCAGCAGTAACGAATCCGCCTGCAATGCAGGAGATGCTCTGGAGACATGGGTTTGAGCCCTGGGGCAGGAAGATCCCTTGGGAGAAGGAAATGGCAACCCACTCCAGGATTCTTGCCTGGAGAATCCCACGGACAGAGGAGCCTTGTGGGCTTCAGTCCATGGGGGTTGCAAAGAGTTGGACGTGACTGAACAGATGACATACACAACCAATAAGGAGGGTAATTCAAGTGGGACCACCCAACTAGGAAGCAGTGAAACTAATACATAATCTCAGGGCCTCTCAGAGGCTTTTCTAAATGCATCACAGTAATAGTTCCTTAGTAATGATTATGGACTTCCCTGGTGGCTCAGACGGTAAAGGTTCTGCCTATAATGTGGGAGACCCGGGTTCAATCCCTGGATTGGGAAGATGTCCTGGAGGAGGAGATGGCAACCCACTCCAGTATTCTTGCCTGGAGAATCACATGGACGGAGGAGCCTGGCAGGCTACAGTCCATGGGGTTGCAAAGAGTCGGACACGACTGAGTGACTTCACTGACTTACTTAATAATGATTATGGGGCTTCCACAGTGGGTCACTGGTCAAGAATCCACCTGCCACTGTAGGAGATTGAATGCGGGCTCCATCCCTGGTCTGGGAAGAGACCATGTGCCTTGGAGCAGCTGAGCCCACACATTGCAACTACTGAGCCTCAGCTCTCGAGCCCATGAGAGGCAACTACTGAGCCCCCGGGCCACAACTACTGAAGCCTGTGTGCCCTGGGGCCCATGCTCCACGACGAAGAGCAGCCCTTGCTGGGGACAGCTGGACAAAGCCCACACACAGCAGTGAAGACCCAGGGCAACCGAAAGTAAAGAAATGACTGTTAATGAGGAAAAGAGGGCAGTGGGAAGTAATGAGCAGAAAAGAGAATAATGATTATGGATGGAAAACCCAAGTGTCCACTGATGGATGAATAAAGGAAATGCATATATAGAGAGAGATATATATATAGTGCACGTGTGTGTGTGTGTGTATATTCAGTCCAGAAAACAGTGAGTAGAAAAAAGAATAATGATTATGGATGGAAAACCCAAGTGTCCACTGATGGATGAATCAAGGAAATGCACACACACACACACACACACACACACACACATATATATATAGTGCATATGTGTGTGTCTCTGTGTGTGTGTGTGTGTGCTCAGTCCAGAAAACAATGAGTAGAAAAAAGAATAATGATTATGGATGGAAAACCCAAGTGTCTGTTGACAGATGAATGGATATCCTTTATACACACATGCGTATATTTATATGTGTATATATATATATATATATAGTGTATATGTGTGTACTCAGTCATGTACAACTCTTTGTGACCCCACAGACTGTAGCCCTTCAAGCTCCTCCGTCCATGGGATTCTCCAGGCAAGAATACTGGAGTGGGTTGCCATGCCCTCCTCCAGGGGATCTTCCTCACCCAGGGATCGAACCCGGGTCTCTTGCCTTTCCTACCTTGCAGTCAGATTGCTTTTACTTCTGAGTTACCAGGGAGGCCACACACACACACACACACACACACACAAGCACACATACACACACACACACACACACACACATATAGCACATAACATACACACACAGGAATATCATTCATGACAAAGAAGAACCACTTCCATTTGAGACTATATGGATGGATGTTCAGGGCAATATGCCAAGTGAAATTAGGTTGGATGGACAAAGACATCTACAGTGGATGAAGGGGGCTAAAAAGACACACTTTCGGTCATAAAATAAGCCAGTCCTGCTGAGAGAAAATGTGCACAAGTGATGGGACCAACAAGGGCTTCATTTCCAAATATATACAAACATCTCATACAACCCAACAACGGCAGCAACAACAGAAACAACGCAATTGAAGAAAGGGCAGAAGAAGACAGGGACAGATGGTCCACGGGCACACGCAAATATGCTCAGATCTTGCAAATTATTAGAGAAAGGCAAACCAAAACTACAGTGAGGTGTTAACTCACGGTGGTGAAAACGGCCGTCGTCGAAAAGACTAGAAATGACAAATGCTAGAGAAGGTGTGGAGAAAAGGGAGCCCTCCTCCACTGTCGGTGGGAAAGAAATGGGTGCAGCCACCATGGAGAAGAGCATGCAGGGTCCTTAAAAATCTAAGAAAGAGAGCTACCGTATGATCCAGCAGGGGCTTCCCGGGTGGTACAAAGGTAAAGAACCCGCCTGCCAATGCAGGAGACACAGGAGACGTGGGTTTGATCCCTGGGTGGGGAAGATCCCCTGGAAGAGGGCGTGGCAACCCACTCCATTATCCTTGCCTGGAAAATCCCATGGACAGAGGAGCCTGGCGGGCTACAGTCCATGGGGTCGCAAAGAGTCGGACGCAGCTGAAGCCTCTGAGTGTGCAAACACATGATTCAGCAAGCCCACTCCTGAACATATATCCTGAAAAAAATTATAGTTCACAAAGATACATTACCCCTATGTTCACAGCTCTGCTATGTGCAACAGCCAGGATACCGCGATACGGAAGCAATCTAAATGTCCATCCCCAGAGACATGAATAAAGAGATGTGGTATCCATAAATATGGTATACATATACAACGGCATACTGCCCACCCATACAAAAGGAATGAAATGTCATTTGTAGCAACATAACTGGACCTAGAGGTGATCGCCCTAATTGAACTAAGTCAGACAAACAGCATACGGTATCATTTATACGTAGAGTGTAAAATATGGCACAAATGAACTTATCTGTGACCTAGGCCATACCCAGTCATTGTTTTATGACTGGCAAAGAGTCGTTGATTTCCATAGGCGGTTGCATTTCAGCCAAAGGAAAAAATATACAGAAGAGCTTTCCAAGACTCACTCTCGCCCGTGACATCCCTAACGTAACGCATGCCGTCAGATCTTAAATTCCTCAGGCATAAAGTATCGTATGCTGGGGATCTGTAGAAATCTACCCACGTCTCAAATGTAACACAGCGAACTCACCTACAAAACAGAAAACAGGCTGTGTGTCAGACATAGAGAATTGACTTGCGTTGGCCAAGGGGATGAGAGTCAGGAGATGGAATAATGGGTGGTTTGGGGTCAGGAAAGGCAAACAATTATACACAATATGGATAAACAATAAGGTCCTACTGTACAGTTCATGGAACCATATTCAATCTGTGGTAAATCACAATGGAAAAGAAAAATAAAAATTATATTTATTGTAACTATATATATATATGAGTCACTTTGCTGTAGAACAGATTTAAAACAACATTGTAAATCCAGTGTCCTTCAACTAAACAAAATTTAAAACACTACATAAATAAAAAAAACTTGTCCTGGAGATGAACTATATAAAGCATGGAGGGAACCGTGAACAAGAGAATTCTGTATCTGAAAGTTGCTAAGACAGGAAGATCATAAAACTTGCCATCACAAGAAAAAGAAAATCTCTAACTGTGTGAGGTGATGGATGCTCACTAGACCTCTTGTGGTGACAATGTCAGAATATATGTACTTCGCCGCTCAGTCGTGTCCGACTCTTTGCGACCCCAAGGACTGTAGCCCACGAGGCTCCTCCGTCCCTGGGGATTCTCCAGGCTAGAATACTGGAGTGGGTTGCCATGCCCTCCTCCAGGGGATCTTCCCAACCTGGGGATCGAGCCCAGGTCTCTGACACTGCAGGCAGATTCTTTACCGTCTGAGCCCCCAGGGAAGTCTGTCACAATATATACACATATCAGATCATCATGGGAACTTCCGTGGTGGGCTAGTGGCAAAGAGTCTGTACTCACAATGCAGGGGGCCTGGGTTCGATCCTTGGTCTGGGAATTAGTTTCCACATGCCACAACTAAAAGTTTGCATGCCACAGCTAAGATCTGGTGGATAGAAATTTGTTGTTGCTCAGTCACTAAGTTGTGTCTGACTCTTTGCGACCCCATGGACTGCAGCACGCCAGGCTTCCCTGTCCATCACCATCTCCCAGAGCTTGCTCAAACTCATGTCCACTGAGTCGATGATGCCATCCACTCATCTCATCCTCTGTCATCCCCTTCTCCTCCTGCCCTCAGTTTTCATAGCATCAGGGTAAATACAAACAAGAAGTCCTTTAAAAAATTATGTTGTAGACCTGATACATTTACAATATGGTGATTATTCCTTGAATTGAAAAAGAAAAAAAAAAAAAAACGAAGACAATATGTTGACTATACCTTGAGCTGAAATGAAAGAAGAAATTCACCCTTTAACATTTTAATCCTGAACATCTGGCTTCCAGAATTGTGAGGAAATGAGTGTCTGTTATTTAAGCTGAAAAAGAAAACAAGAGCAAGGTCCCTTCCATCTAAAGCTTTGGTCCATCTTGCTTTACCACCCGTGTTCCTCAAGACCAGCTCTCTTTTCACTGATGTATCGTCCCTCATGAGACACCTTCCCGCTTATCCCAAGGGGATGTTCCTTAAAGGTGTCTACACCTTTAAGCATGCCACCGATACAGTTTAAGCTCTCCAAAGGCAGAGAAAGCAAGTCGTGATCCTCATTCTGTTTACACACGGCCGAGAGCGTTATCTCAGTGCATTCCAAGCAGGAATGATTCAACGTTTCTCTTGCAGCCATTAATTATTGAAGAACATCCCCTCCGAGGGAGGGAAGATCTTCAGTGAGGTAAGAGCTATAAAAGCCTGATGTCTGCAGAGAGGGTATCAACGCGGAGCCTCATCACGGGGCAAGAAGGTCCGGTTTCAAATCCAATTAGCATCAAGAAAGTACCTGACGCGGCTTCTAAGAATAGGATCAAAGCACATCAGCGTTTCTGAACAGAGTTGCAGGGGGTGTGGGGAAAGAAAACACTTGTACTTGCTAAGCCCGTTGGGGGTGAATGGGAAGCTTCTCAAACACGGGCCGTTTCAACCTTGAGAAATGACCTCTAGGGCTTCCCTGGAGGCTCAGGGAAAGAATCCACCTGCCAATGCAGGAGACAGGAGTTGGATTCCCTGGTCCGGGAAGATCCCACATGCCTTGGAGCAGCTCAACCCGTGGGCCACAACTGTTAAGCCAGTGTTGTAGAGTCCAGGAGTCACGACTACTGAAGCCCGCGAACCCTGGAACTTGCGCTCTGCAACCAGAGAAATCATCTCAGTAAGAAGCCCGCATTCCACAATGAGAGCATCACCACCCCCTACCCCCAGCCACCCCCAACCCCCCAAACCCCCAGCCCTCAGCTCGCTGCAGCTAGAGACAAGCCCGTGCACCAGTGAAGACCCAACACAGCCAAAGAAGAAAAAGAAAGAAAATGATGAACAAGGTAATAATTTGTAAGGGCTTCCCTCATAGCTCAGTCAGTAATGAATCCGCCTGCAATGCAGGAGAGCTGGGTCCGATCCCTGGGTGGGGAAGATGCCCTGGAGAAGGGAATGGCCACCCACTCCAGTGTCCTTGCCTTGGAGAATCCCATGGACAGAGAAGCCTGGTGTGCGTTCATGGGGTCGCCAAGAGTGGGGCACGACTTAGCGACTAAACCAGCAATCATTTGTAAAGAAGACATGCCTGGTTCCGTTTTTGGAAAGAAGGAAACTGAACAATGGGAGAGGCCACCCAGGTGCTTGAGTCCCCTTGCTCTGAGTTACTGGGTGCTGTTTGAAATAGTAAAGTTGGGAGCCCAGACTTTGCACCTCCATGAAAAGTGGGGGTTGCACTTTTTAAAGGAGCTTTCCTTGATTCTGACCACAGTGCGTGCCTTACTGTCTCTCCCTGCTGGAGTTACCGCATCCCTCCAGGCTGTGACTGGTCTGAGAGCAATTACTTTCAGAATGCAAATAAAATCCCACTTTCCCTGGCTCCCTTCATTATGGAGGAGAACATTCCTTCCAGAGGTTGGTTCTTCTGCGTGGAGTGGTACCCACATCACTTCCAACACCCCATGTCTCTCTAAGAATTATCCTGTACAGACTTACAAATATTCATCTCAGCCCCTGCAGTTTGAGCGAAATTCACCTGGAATGAATGAGCCTCTTTCCAGTGAATAACTGTGATGCCAGAAAGAACAAGAACAGGAACGTTGGTCCCTTTAATACTCCTTAAATGTTGCACTCTAGTCCCATCTTTATCACGACTAAACAGGTTCTGTTCAATCCGGGCTTCCCTCGTAGCTCTGTCGGTAATGACTCTGCCTGCGATGCAGAAGACCCGGGCTCGATTCCTGGGTCGGGATGATCCCCTGGAGAAGGAAATGACAACCCACTCCAGTATTCTCGCCTGGAGAATCCCCATGGACAGGGGAGCCTGGTGGGGCTACAGTCCATGGGGTCGCAAGAATCAGACATGACTTAGCAACTAAGCGATGACGATAGAGAAGCATGGAGAATGTGCATTGCGAGGTGGAAATGGTTTTCTCCGTGAACTGGGTACTCATAAGCAATTCCAGAAACAAGACTTCCAGGGACTGCGGTCTTATGTTGGCAGCTGAATCAAGAACAACGCAGCACCTGTAGTCAACTGACGTGTCAACACTGCTGTGGATGTAAAACTCATGTAGTTGTACAGGTGATGGCCAGGGGTCTCCATCTCACACGGCAGAAATGCTGTCTGCTTTCCGCTTAGGGTTGAGCTTGGTGATCTCTGCTTTTGCCCTGATTCTTGATCCTTTCCCAGTTCATAGTGACCGTTTGATCAGACCAGTCCATCCTAAAGGAAATCAGTCCCGAATATTCACCGCAAAGACTGATGCTGAAGCTGAAACTCCAATACTTTGGCCAGCTGATGGGAAGAGCTGACTCATTGCAAAAGACCTTGATGCTGGGAAAGACTGAAGGAGGGAGGAGAAGGGGACGACGGAGGATGAGATGGTTGGATGGCGTCACCAACTTGATGGACATGACTTTGAGCAAACTCTGGGAGTTGGTGATGGACAGGCAAGCCTGGTGTGCTGTGGTCCACAGGGTCACAAGGAGTCAGACACGACTGAACGACTGAACTGAACTGATCTGAACCTTCTCATCCCTTAGGGGCTTCCCTGGTAGCTCAGAATGTAAAGAATCTGCCTGCAGTGCAGGAGACCCAGGTTCGACCCCTGGGTTGGGAAGATCCCCTTGAGAAGGGAATGGCTATGCATTCCAGTATCCTTGCCTGGAGAATTTAGTGGACAGGGGAGCCTGGTGGGGTACAGTCCATGGGGTGACAGAGTCGGACAGGACTGAGTGACTAACACTTTATTTTCTTATCCCTTACTGTTTCAGAGTTGACTTATTGACTGGCAAAGTCTGGTGACATCAATCTCTCTCTCTCTCTCTCTCTCTCTATATATATATATATATACACACACAGAGACACACACACACATATATATGAACTTTGGTGGTCTAGTGGCTAAAACTCTGCACTTCCAATGCAGGGGCCCAGGTTCAATCCCCTGGTCAGAGAAGTGGATCTCACATGCTACAACTACACACCACAACTAAAGATCCTATGTGCTACAAGTAAGCCTGGGTATAGTCAAATTAAATATATATATGTCTCCATGAAAATTCTTTCCTTAACAGAAGTTCTGTGCTGCAAAATAGTTACTAATAATTAGTGCTATTAGCTTTGAATCAGTAATGTATAAATAATGAGCTGAACACCTCATCACTTAGTTCTTTGCTGACCTGCGGACAAAACGCTTTGGCTCGATACGACCCCTAGAATGTGAGGAAGACGAGATATTTACCAAGAGACAGCAAAGGGCGTAGAACACAGAAAATGTGAGCACGTCGCCCCATGACTTCTCTCCTTGGTTCGGTGCAGCTCCCAGCATAGTCATTTAGTAAACAGAGTCACTGTCTTGCCTTACATTTTTTTATTTTTTCTTTTTAAAACACACGCATTGACACCATCGAGAGAATGATGCTTTCTGAAACACAGTCACTGGAAGTTGCACGGGTGAGTAAATAGACAAGGTCATCTGAGTTATCTTTCCTATCACTCAGCTCGGAGATTCGTTCCAATAAAAAGGGGGCCTACGCTCCCAGAGGTCTGGCCCGTGCCAGGAATCTAGACTTTTGAAAGCACTATTTTTAATGAGTTCTTGAGTTTGTGCAAAATGCCTTTGCTCATACGGGTTTGGTTGACGAGCATTTATTAAGTTTCTGGTCAAAGGTGGTTGAGCAAAACACACGTTTCCTGGACCCTCCTTCCTTAAAATTTGCCATAAAAAGACTTGAAATGATGAAAAGCTGGACAGAAGAAGCAACCTCTAGCTTTCATATAAGAAGCTTTCCGCAGACCCTCATCTGCAGACTGAACGTGAAACCTGGATTTAGCAAGAAATGACAGATCCCCTTGTCCTGGGAGAAGGAAGCCTAGAAACGCTAAGGAAATTCTCCAGGGTCGTAAGGCTGGCAAGAGGGGGTCATCACGGAGCTTGACGCCAGGAAGTAGGTGGGGAGAAGGGAGTGGAAAATAAACCATTGAAGAGACGGAAGCCACTTAGCGGGCTCACGCCAGCAGACACGGTCAAGATTCTTTCCCACGCAGAGAGAATCAGCAACACTCTTTTTTTTTTTTTCATTTCTTTCTGCAGCTTCCCCAGTTTTCATGTCATTGCATGTCTACCTTGCCTGTCTCGAGCCTTTGCAAGACCACCTTTTATTTATTCCCTTTCGCGATGGCTAAGAATAGTAATGCTTGATGTTACTGTAGAATTGCTATCGAACGGAACACGTGGGGGAATGAAATAAAATGTTTACTTCTTATAATAAAAGGAAGTGAAGTCAGTATTTTTGGACAGGTTAGTTTTATAACAAACACTTAAGAGAATTAACTGGAAAATTTTAAAAAGGTGATATCAAGACAACAAAAGAACATGGCTATTTATGAAATGAGCACAGGAGTTCAGTATTTCCCCCATATATGACTAATAATACGTTAGAAAATAAACTGGCGGGAAGGTAACTCATTACCAAATAACTAAATAATAAAGCACCTCAAAATCAACTTAATGAGCCATGTACAATATATACAGAGAAAGATGTTGAAACGTTATTGACATAAATAAGAATTAAACAAGTGGAAAAGCCTGTTATTTCTCCCTTGGCAAAGAAGACTCAGGATTATAACGACGTCCATCTCCCTAAATTAATTTGTAAATCGAAGGCGATCTCAACGTAAGTGCCAATAGGATTTCTCGGCAACTAGAAGAGCTGCGTCTCAGATTAATGAGGAAGGACCAGCCCCTCAAGACATTCAGACGTATGATAAAGCTGCATTTATGAGAGCCACTTGGCATTGGCACATGGGTATACACAGAGAGCAACAGACTGGACAGAGGACGTAAGTAGACACACATACAGAACAGAACTGAGTACATGCCAAACAGAACATCCTAAATCAGTGAGGAAGGGAGGGGACACTTAGCAAGTAATTGTGAGACAGTCATATGGCCATCAAGGGAAAATATCTACGTGAATATGTACATACACATACGTGAGTGTATATATATACACATATAAAACTATATTTGTGACTGTATGTGATAACCGATGCTTTGCAACTGTGGCGTTGGAGAAGACTCTTGAGAGTCCCTCGGACTGCAAGGAGATCCAACCAGTCCATCCTAAAGGAAATCAGTCCTGAATATTCATTGGAAGGACTGATGCTGAAGCTGAAACTCCAATCCTTTGGCCACCTGATGCGAAGAACTGACTCATTGGAAAAGACCCTGATGATGGGAAAGACTGAGGGCAGGAGGAGAAGGGGATGACTGAGCATGAGATGGTTGGATGACATCACTGACTCAATGGTCATGAGTTTGAGTAAACTCTAGGAGTTGGTGATGGACAGGGAGTCCTGGCGTGCTGCAGTCCACGGGGGTCACAAAGAGTTGGACACGACTGAGCGACTGAACTGAACTGAACTGATGACTACGTGTAGGCTTTAGGCATGGGCTTTCCTGGTGGCTCAGATAGTAAAGAAGCTGCCTGCAATGCAGGAGACCCGGGTTTGATCCCTGGGTCAGGAAGATCCCCTGGAGGCAACGCACTTCAGTGTTCTTGCCTGGGAAATCCCAAGGAAAGAACAGCCTGGCGGGATAGTCCATGGAGTGGCTAACTCTTCACTACACAAAGACAGATTCCACGCTAAATGGAGCTCAGCTTTCCCTGATGGCTCAGACGGTAAAGAATCTGCCTGCGATGCAGGAGATGCAGGTTTGATCCAGGTTCGAGAAGGAAATGGCAACCCACTCCAGGATTCTTGCCTGGAGAATCCCCTGGACAGAGGATCCTGGCGGGCTACAGTCCATGGGGTCACAAAGAGTCAGACACAACTGAGCGACCAACATACACTAAATAGTATCTGTGTATATTCAGAGAGATGATGGATAGATGGCAGATATTTACATTTCCATTTATTTATCTATGGCTTATATTTTCCTTATAGAGATTTAAATAGGAGGGTAGAAATTCTAGAATAGAAGGGAGCAGGGCTCATTTCACAAATACAAGACTGAAGTGGAGACGGCTTTCAAACCAAGGCAGAATCCCAGGCACCATACTGACTTACTGATTTGGCCGTTCCAGATTTACGATTTGTGCCCTCGAAAATGAACCATAAGGGAAATCAGAGGAGAAATTTTAACAAGACGCATCTCTCAGCCTAGTGATAGTGTATTAGAGGGTGAGGATGCTTCTGTGAGTTGGTTTCCTCATCAAAAGCCCTCAGCACAGCAGGCGGAATAAACAATCACTCTCTACACATATGACCGTCAATTCATCATGTGACTCAACTCCATGCTCTCAAACAGGAAATTTTCCCTCTACATCCAAGCAGGAAAAGAATTGATTCACTTATCCCAAAAAAGGAAAAGAGGCTAAAGTTTCCTAGATTTGTCCTCTGTCTCATCTTAGTATAAACTGCATGCTAGAAGAGGAAAAATTAAACACTGGGAATGGAAATCAACTATAACAAGTGACCAAGCTACTCTGACTTCCATCACGTTTTTTTTTTTTGTTTGTTTTTGAGGGTTCTTTTCTTTTTTTTTTTGGACATCTCTACTGAGATATTAACTCTTAATTGTGTCCGACTCTTGCAATCCCATGGACTACAGAGTCCGTGGAATTCTCCAGCCCAGAAAACTCGAGTGGGTAGCCTTTCCCTTCTCCAGGGAATCTTCCCAACTCAGGGATCGAACCCAGGTTTCCCACATTGCACACAGATTCTTTACCAGCTGAGCCAGAAAGGAAGCCCCTGGAGATATAATTATTGAGATATAATCTGCATGCCACACAAGTCACCCATTTCAAGTACAAATCAATGATTTCTAGTACATCGGAAGAATTGCTCAATCATCACAAGAAATTTTAGAATATGTTCAACATCTTCAAAAGAACACCTATAACCTTTGGCTGGAATTCCTCATTACCCCTCTCCCCAGCCCTAGGCAATCACAAATACACTGCATGTGTCTATGGATTTCCACTCTAGACATTTCCTATCAATAGAATCCCACCATATGTGGTTTTTGGTGACCAGTTTCTTCATTTAGCAGAATGTGGCGAAGACTCATCCAAAGAGTAGCATGAGATAATTCTTCCTTTATTTTTATGGCTGAATAATATTCCACTGCATGTAGAGACCATGAGCTTCTGAGATGGCACTAGTGGTAAAGAACCCGCCTGCTAATGCAGGAGATGTAAGAGACGCAGTTTCATCCCTGGGTTGGGAAGATCTCCTGGAGATGACAACCACTCCGGTATTCTTGCCTGGAGAATCCCCATGGACAGAGGAGCCTGGTGGGCTACAATCCATGGGGTCGCTACATGACTAAGTGACTTACCATGCCTGCAGGGACCACACCTTCTTGCCTATTTGTCTACTGATGGACACACGAGTCCTCCAGCTTTGTTCTTTTTCAAGAATGTTTTATCTATCCTGGCTCCTTACAACTCCAGAGGAATTTTAGAATCAAGCTTTCCATTTCTGAAATGGGCCGTTGGGATTTTGAAGGGGGGTTTCAATGAATCTGCGGATCACTTTGGTGAGTACTCTTTATGCCGATAATATGAAATCTTCTAAATAATGAACACAGATGTCTTTCCACCTACTGGGGTCTTCTTCGCCTTCCATCACCAATGTTTTGTCGTTTTCAGGTTATAAGGTGTATATTTTCTATTGCAAATTATTCCTAGACACTTCATTATTTTTGATGATACAGTAAATGGAAATTGCTTTCCTAAGTTTATGTTTTGCTGCAAATGTATAGAAATTTGATTGAGTTTTTATGTTGATTTAATATCCTTAGGACTTTCTATATATGAGATCATGATATCTGAAAAAAAAAATCATCTTTTACTTCTTTCTTTCATAGCCTGCATGACTTTTGTCTTACTTTCTGCCTTAATTCTGCCCAGGCTGAAATGTTCAGTACAGTGTTAAAGACAACCGGCAAAAAAACCTGTCATATTTCTGACCCTGGGGGGAAGAATCCAGAATTTCACCATTAAGTGAAATGTTACCTCTTGTGTTTTTGCAAATGTCCTGCGGACAATTTTCTATACATGTAAAAAGAGTACTAAATTTGAGTTAATGGTCCATGTTCAAATTTTGACATATATACACCCACTCATTCTTACAAAATATAGCCACTGTGTTGTTTAACAAGTGATCTTAAACTTTCATTAATAAAGTGCAGAAAAATTCCCAGAGAGCATTAGTAGAATTTGATATGTACCAAAATTCAAGTTGCATATTAATACTTTCTCCAAACAAAACAAAACAAAAAAGCTATATAAGATAAAAACAGACATAAGATATATCCTGTCTATCCAAATACAAATTCTAATCATGATATGTGTTAGTAATAGCAATGCTAAAAATATAATTGGTCATCTTAAAAATTACTGAAAATAGGCTGAGAAAAATGTATTTAAAAATTGTACTAAGTAGCTTAATTCACTTGTCAGTTTCAGTTTGAAAATAACAACGCCACTTTGGAAATATAAATTACTTTTTGCAAAGTATTTTCATAACCTTTACCTCATTTTAACTCTCAATCTTTTTTTTTTTAATTAAAAAAGTTTAGTTTTAACTTCAAACTTCTGGTTTAGTTAGGTCTATAAGTGGATATTAAATTAGGACTCAATATTAGTTTCTAGAAAACCCAAGACAATTTTTTTTTGCCAACGTCTCCATATCCTCAAGAAAGGAGAGTAACATGAGTCCTTTATAGATGTGTATGCCTTCTTTTTCATATTCTTTTCCACTGATGGCTTATCACAGGATCCTGAATATCGCTCCTTGCTTGCTACATGAGAACCGCGTTCTGGATCCATCCTGTAGAGGATAGCTGGCATGTGCTAATCCCAACCTCCCACGCCGTCGATGCCTCATGGCAACCTTAAGTCTGTTCTTTCTCTGCGAACTCTCAGTTATGAGACGAGCATAATACATCTTCATCCAAGAAATGAGGAAACTATGTATCACTGACATCCATCAGTCAGTGAGGACAGCATTTTACTGGCGACGTCCGCCCTAGGAATTAAATTTCATCATTCCATTCCCACAGTTCTCATCTCTTTAACGCTCCCTCACTTGACCTGCGATTGGCATAATTGCTCATCAACCTCAGCACCCCCTGAAGTCTTCATCGGCCAGCAAAAATGGGAAAAGTTGAATCTGCTAAGAAAAAAAAGTATATTAAAGCACTGTAACTCAAAAGAGTGATCAATGAAAAATAAAAGCCGCATTTAAAAATATGATTATGGGCTGTTGGCACTAATGAATGTTAATTTATTTTCTGCTCTTCAGGTGCTTCACTGCTGGGGGGAGTTAATGGATGTGGGATACTGGTTCAGAACTTTTCAAAATGTGTATTTCAGGTAAAAAAAAATGCTCAAATTTGCAGGGTGAGATTCTCTTTTCTCAATAGGTGGAAATCAACAATGCATAATTAAATCAATTTAAAAATGTTTAAAGAGAAAGTCGTCAACTCAAGGGAGGATCTAGTACATTGTTCTGTGTCTTTACTTTCAAGGTAACTAGATCATATGCCAAAACTCTAAGATACAAAAAAAAAAAAAAAAAAAAAAAAGAAAGGGGAGATAGAGAGATAGAGAACATTCTCTTTTTTTTCCTGAGAATTTTCCTAGGCATAAAAAAGGAACACATTTGACTCAGTTCTAATGAGATGCGTGAAACTAGAGTCTATTACACAGAGTGAAGTAGGTCGGAAGGAGAAAAACAAATATCGTGTATTAACCCAATACATACGGAATCTATAGAGATGGTGCTGACGAATCCACTTGCAGGGAGCTGCAGACATAAGAGAATACACTTGTGGACACAGTGGGGGAAGGAGCGGGAGAGAGGAATAGAGACAGTGGTATTGAAATATAGATGTATTACCGTATGTTAAATAGAGAGCTAGTGGAAACTTGCTATATGACTCAGGCCACTCAAACCTGGCGCTCTGTGACAACCTAGAGCGGTGGGGTGGGATGGGGTGGGGTGGGGTGGGAGGCAGGTTTAAGAGGGAGGGGACACATGCGTACTTATGGCTGGTTCATGCTGATGTATCGCAGAAAGCACCACAGGCTGCCAACTTTCCCACCATTTAAAACTAAACACAGAGAAGGAATGTCATGAGTCGCCAGGAGCTATCGAGTGAAAACGATCCATCTGGTCAATACACCGGGTTTAAGAGATGGACTCTTTTATCCATCCATGATGGAAGGATTTTCAGCTTGAGGTCCAGGAGGCAATTTTTGAAAGTGACACAGCATGAACTCAAGGACACCTGCTGGTTAACAAAACGGGGAATGATGGCTTTGCACGCTCCGTGACAGTCTCTTAAGCCTCATTTCTTATCACATGCCCCCCCCACACGTCTCATCATCTTCCCAACCCAGGGATCGAACCTGCATCTCCCGCATCTCCTGCGTCGGCAGGCAGGTTCTTCACCATTGAGCCACTAGAGAAGCCCCCATACTATGCTTGATCTTAGCCAAAAGGCCAAGAAGTGATATACATAATATATATATATTAATTGGCTATTTAAATATAGGAGAGAATGGGCTTCCCCGGTGGCGCTAGTGGTAAAGAATCCGCCTGCAATGCAGGAGACGTAAGAGACGCAGTTTCGATCCCTGGGTCTGGAAGATCCCCTGGAGGAGGGAATGGCAACCCACTCCAGTATTCTTGCCTGGAGGATCCCATAGACAGAGGAGCCTGGCGGGTTACAGTCCATGGGGTTGCAAAGAGTTGGATACGACCACAGTGACTCAGCACGCAGGCTCGCACAAGAGAGAATATTCTAATATATGCAATTCTCTCCTATATTTATCTATATATCCAGTTAATACACTATATTGAACAATAAATACTGTGTCATTCAGTGAAAATAAGCATGCTCGACAACTTCTGACTAGAAGTTATTTGTTAACAAACTTTCCAGAAGGAAATAAACGGCAAAAGCTTGAAGCAAATGGAATGCCCTTTGACCTAGCATTTCCATCTGAAGAAACGCATCTTCAGCACATAGTCATTGGTGAGGGCAAATATTTCATCGTGTGTTCCTCAAAGTTCTGAAGCTAAGCACCCCAAAATGAAGAACAGCTAAAATATTGTGCAAAGGAGTTGAATTTCAAGGCACTTATTTAATGACAGTGTTTCAGGACACCTAACCATGAGAATGAAAGGTAGAGTGCCTGAGTTAACAGAATAAGTTAAAACCACTGGATGGATACAAATATACAGAGATACAGACAGAGATACACAGATACAGCGAAAAAACTAAAAGCATATATACTCAATAGGCAACAGTGGCACAATTAAAGCTAATGCAACTTTGTTCTTTGCATCTTTCTGTATCAAATATATCATGAAACAAAAAGCAGTAACTTTACAGTTGTCCAGTCGCTCAGTCGTGTCTGACTCTTTGCGAACCCTTGGACCGCAGCACACCAGACTTCCCTGTCCTTTTCCATCTCCTGGTGTTTGCTCAGACTCAGGTCCATTGCGTCGGTGAGGCCATCCAACCATCTCATCCCCTGCCACTCCCTTCTCCGTTTGCATTCAGTCTTTCCCAGCATCAGGGAAAAATCTAACATCCTATCTCAGCAGGTGATACAGTTTAACAGCATCCCTGGCATCACATTGATACAATGTATCCTTCCTAGCCTGTGATGGAAACTGAAGCTGCCTATCTTTCTGGCAAACCCTATCACCCTGGTTGCAACAGGAGAAAAACCCCAGTTGAGGGATATTCTATAACATATCTGAGCAGTCCTTCTCCAAAGTATCAGCAGTAGTATCCTTAGTCGCTCAAACGTGCCTGACTCTGCAACCCCATGGACTGTAGCCTGCCAGGCTCCTCTGTCCATGGGATTCTCCAGGCAAGAATATTGGAGTGGGTTGCCATGCCCTCCTTCAGGGGATCTTCCCAACCCAAGGATCGAACCCAGGTCTCCCGCTTTGCAGGCAGATTCTTTACCAGCTGAGCTCCCCGGGTGGAACCCCCTCTAGTTCAGAGTTCATCTCCATACCCGAAGGCTTGGTGTGGTCCTGACCACTCACGGTCCGATCTGCGTACATGATTGTTAACTCCAGCCCACATGTTTTCCCTGTTTCCTTTGTTTTTATACCTGACATCCCTTGTCTGTCCCAGGGTCTATTTAGGACACCCTGTGCCAATCCACCCTCGGTCACCTTAGGCTCCCGTTGGCTGTGACAGTCTCTTATGATATCCAAACTATGATGAGACAGGGAGTTGGACACGCTGAGTCTGTTTTCTGATGAGGAGGGGATCTTCCAGCTTCAACCTTTTCCCCCGCATCTCCCCACCCTTCCTCGCAGTCCGATGACAGATGGGACATGGGACTGTCCCCTTTGAAGCTTAGATCCATAATGGAACCCAGTATAAGCATCTTCGATGAGCCTCCAGGCTGGAGCATGTCGATTCCTGGACCAGCCTCCATCCACACACAGTTTCTCTTCACCCCCGTCCCTTTCAGGGTACCCAAGGACGTCCAGTGCCAGCCCTGGGAGGACACGGATGGGCTACACTCCCCGCATCCCACGATGATCACCTTCTGTAGCAGGTCCCCAGTGCAGATGAGCCGACACCTGTCCTCATGTGAGCTGGCTCGGGCAGGACACCAGGCTGGCAGGCCCAGCCCTTCAGGGCTCCACCGGAGCAAGTCCCAGAGCTCCGTGATGTCACGGGGCCGTGGTCCTGCCTGTCTGTGACGTCACAAAGGTTGTCCAGGAGACAGGCCGTGATGCTCGCAGTTAGGGGGGTGGGCACCTTGACGCGGGCTGCTGGGAAGCGCTCTGCACTAAGCAACAGCGGTCAGGGCGCTTTTTCTCTTCCTCCTTTTTCTTTCTCTCCTTGTCTCCTCTTCTCCTCTTGCTTGTCTGGCTCCACCTCCCACTTCAGCTTCTTCTTCTAACTTCCTTTTTTCTCACACTGAATCTGTAAACTGCCTTCTTGGAGACTTGGATCACTCTGGTTGGGTTTAGAAGGTCTTACAACCCAGAGAAGGTTTTTTTCTGGTTCATCTACGAGAAGGGGGCTTTGGGGTACAGCCCACACAGCAGATGTGGGCCCTTGGCACCCCAGGTGTGGGAGCTGCAGGAACATGTGGGACACTGGGAGGGTCTGCAGGGGAGGGGAGAAGGCAGTCAGATGTGAGATAATGGGAAAGAAAATATCAGAGTGTGTTTCAGGGCAAAGGACTCCAACCCTTGCAGTGTCTTATCCTTTTTTTTTTTTTTTTAATTGCAGTATAGTTTCTTTATAATGCTGTGTCAGTTTCTGTTGTATAGCAAAATTAATCAGCTACCTGCTCAGTCACTCAGTCGTGTCTGACTCTGCGACCCCACAGACTGTAGCCCAGCAGGCTCCTCCGTCCATGGGATTCTCCAGGCAAGAACACTGGAGTAGGTGACCATTCCCTTCGCCAGGGAGTCTTCCTAACCCAGGGATGGAACCCAGGTCCCTTGCACTGCAGGCAGATTCTTTACCATCTGAGGCACCAGGGAAGCCCATAAATATGTTAATATATGATATTTGTTTTTCCTCTGCCTGATTTAACTTCCTTCTGTATGAAGGTCTCAACCCTTGCTCCTCAATGATATTTTTGGACCAGTAGCCCCGGGTTTTGGCTCTATGACCAATTTCACCAAGATGCCAGAGACTGGCCCCCTGCCTAAGAGAGACTAAGCCATATTAAGTCAAAAAGGCTGTGTAATGGCCTTATCATGGGATTTGGATAATCTGCTCAGCATCTGGGCCTTAAATCTTGATTGCATGAGAGATGATTGGTCGGAACCTGTGATGAGAAAGGAAGGATTCATGACACATGGGGGTGCCGGGGGGGTGTAGGATGACTGAGCTGTGACTTATGTATTCTTTGATCAAAAAAGGAATTTTCAAATCTTCTGTTCAGCGCCTCCTCTGTGAGGAGCTGAGGGCACATGGAAGGATGAGGAGAGACGGGAGGGAAAAGAAGAGAGGGAGAAAGCGATCCACGGAGTGGAAATGACAGAACGGGACTAAGAGCAGGGTGGTTGGGTCCGAAGAGTAGGACGTGCTTAGCTCTGATGGGAGGGCAGAAGGATTCACACATGCAACAACGATTGGGCTGGATCTTACGGACGTTCTTTCAGGCGAAAAGGTGGGTCAGAGGTTTTCTGGTCCATCACTACATTCATATTCACCATCTGTAAGCTTCAGAGTAGACTCCCTGAAGAGGCTGTAGGGCTTGAAGGTCAACCAGAAGGGTGGGTCAGATCAGAAAGGAGAGAGTATAAGATACGGACGAACTTAAGTGATGCTTTGAAGGTAATGTAGGATTTAAGTGTCCTATGCTTCCCTGGTGGTCACAGGTAAACGAGCCACCTGCCAATACAGGAGATGCAGTGTGATCCCTGGATCAGGAAAGATCCCCTGGAGAAGGAAAGGGCATCCCACTCCAGTATTCTTGCCTGCGAAATCCTATGGACAGAGGATCCTGGTGGGCTACAGGCCATGGGGTAGCAAAGACTCAGAAATGACTTTCTTCAGTTCAGTCCAGTCGCTCAGTCGTGTCCAGCTGTTTGTGAGCCTGTGGACTGCAGCACGCCGGGCCTCCCTGTCCATCACCAACTCCCGGAGTTCACTCAAACTCATGTCCATCGAGTCCGTGATGCCATCCAACCATCTCATCCTCTGTGGTCCCCTTCTCTTCCCACCTTCAATCTTTCCCAGGATCAGGGTCTTTTCAAATCAGTGAGCTCTTCGCATCAGGTGGCCAGAGTATTGGAGTTTCAGCTTCAACAACAGTCCTTCCAATGAATATTCAGGACTGATTTCCTTTAGGATGGATGGGTTGGAACTCTCACATCCATACACGACTCCTGGAAAAAAACATAGCCTCGACTAGACAGGACTTTGCTGGCGAAGTAATGTCTCTGCTTTTTAATATGCTGTCTAGTTATAGAAACAGCTCAGGCAACTTAACAACAACAACAACCTAGAATGATTAGAATTTTATTAAGATTCTCACATAAATGTGGAGGATAACGAAGACCAAGGCTGCAGAGGAGCTGGATATTAAAAATCTATCAATAGAGGAGAAGTCAGCAATGTGAAGAGTTCCTATTCCGCTGATAGCATGATGAGCATGTTGGGCTCAAGGAAGATAGCACGGCTTCAATTGGGTTTACAGGCATATCTGAGAGACACTGTGGGCTTAGTTCTAGACCATGGCAATAAAGAGTCACATCGATGCTTTTGTTCCTCATAAAACTTATGGTTACACCGGACAGAAGTCTATTAAGTGTGCAGTAACATTGTGCCTAAAAGAAAAAAAATGTACAGACCTTAATTAAAAATGTACAGTGTATATTTTTCTATATACCCAAGGGCATATTAATCACCTATAAAAAAAAGAAATAATGCCATTTGCAGCATCACTCACGGTCCCAGAGATTGTCATACGGAGTGAAGTCAGTCTGACAGAGAAAGACAAATATCATAGGATATCTCATGCATGTGGAAACTAGAAAAAGAAAAAAGTAGTTCAAATGAGCTTATTTACCAAACAGGTTCACATACATAGGAAAAAAAATTATGGTTGCCAAAAGGGGAATATGGGGAGGGATAAATGAGGAGTTTGGGATTAGCAGATACAAAGTACTCATATCGAATGTAGGCAAACAGCAACGAACTACTGTTTAGCAGAGGGAAGTATATTCAATACCTTGTAATAACCTAGAATGGAGAAGAATCTGAATAAGAATGTGTGTGTGTGTACACTAGATATAACACAATATTATGACTATTATAAATCAACTATAATTCTATTAAAAGTATACATATACACATATGTCTATGTGTGTATATATATAAAGGAAGAAAGAAAGTGCAAGTCACTCAGTCTTGTCCAACTCTTTGCAGCCCCATGGACTGTACAGTCCATGAAGTTCTCCAGGCCAGAATACTGGAGTGGGTAATTTAGTCGCTCAGACGTATCCAACTCTTGCAACCCAATGGACTATAGCCCGCCAGGCTCCTCTGTCCACGGGATTCTCCAGGCAAGAATACTGGAGTGGGCTGCCATTGCCTTCTCCAGGAGATCTTCCTGACCCAGGGATTGAACCCAGGTCTCCCACATTACAGGCAAATACTTTGCCGTCTAAGCCACCAGGGAAGTCCAGATATATTTATTTCCTTACATATACAGGGCTTCCCTTGTAGTTCAGCTCGTAAAGAATCCACCTGCAATGTGGGAAAACCTGGGTTCAATCCCTGGGTCGGGAAGATCCCCTGGAGAAGGGAACAGCTATCCACTCCAGCATTCTGGCCTGGAGAATCTCCATGGACTGCATGGTCCATGGGGTCACAAAGAGTTGGACACGACTGAGCGACTTTCACCTTCACACATATATACAAGAGCCAGTTTACAGGGGGGTGAGTAAAACGCTGTAAGGTTATACATGAAAATGTTAACAACGGTTATATTTGAGTCATGCCAAATAACTTAAGTTTTGAAAGTGAAAGTTGCTCGGTCTTGTCTGGCTCTTTGTGACCCCACAGACTATACAGTCCATGGAATTCTCCACGCCAGAATACTGGAGTGGGTAGCCTTTCCCTTCTCCAGGGCATCTTCCTAACCCAGGGACTGAACCCAGGTCTCCCGCATTGCAGGCGGATTCTTTACCAGCTGAGCCACAAGGGAAGCCCAAGAATATAGGAGTGTGTAGCCCATCCCTTCTCCAGGGGATCTTCCCGACTCAGGAATTGAACCGGGGTCTCCTGCATTGCAGGCAGATTCTTTACCAACTGACCTATCAGGGAAGCCCAACTTAAGTTTTAATTGCTATTTATCTTTCTCATATATTCTCTCATGATCACGGCAACAACGTAATAAACCCTGAAGATCAGACTGAAGAGAAATGAAGGCAGTGTCTTCTCAACAGCCTCTTTCCTATCCAAAATGGAAAGAAGGAAAAGAAGGCGGCTGCACGATTTTGCCGACTGGTTGTTTCATGGATCTAGCGGACACCGCTTATGAAGATAGAAGCCAGAAAAAAACACATCGCTGAGGTGATGCAAGCGACCTCACTGTCTGCTTAAGCCTACCCCGTCCTACCAGAATCTGTTGGGGAAAGGATGAGATGCAAGATGTGACCTTGTCTCATTCCTTCCTAAGACTGCCTCCTCACATTTTAGTTTATGGCAGCAGGAAGATGGTCACCCCATAGACATCCATGCCGTGATTCCTAAAACATGTGATGATGCAACTTCGTGTGGCAAAAGATACTGCGATTTTGATGACAGTTCAGGATCTTGAGTTGGAGGGAGTATCTTGGATTATGCAGGTAAGAGGGAGGGCAAAGGGGTGACTCACGGTGGAAGCTTCTAATGCTGGTTGTGAAAATGAAGGCAGGTTCCCCTGAGCTTCTTTAGAAGCTGGGAAAGACAAGAGCTGTAAAACCTCCTTGTTGTTGTATTTAGTCCAAAGTCGTGTCTGACTCTTTTGTGACCCTTTGGGCTGTAATTGTCCAGGCTCCTCTGTCCATGGGATTCTCCAGGCGAGAATACTGGAGTGGGTTGCCATTCTCTCCTCCGGGGGATCCTCCCGACCCAGGGATCGAACTCGTGTCTCCTGCATTGGCAAGCGGATTCTTTACCTTTGAGCCACCAGGGAAGTCCAAAATCTCCCTTAGAGACATCAAAATGAATAGTCTCACCAGCACCTTGATTTTTAGTCCGATGAGACCAAGGTCAGAATCTCGACCTCCAGAAAGGTAAGATCATAAAGCTGTGTTGTTTGAAGCCAGTAGGTTCATGAACAGCTTTTATCCCCACTACAAGAAAACTCCCTTTCCTGTAAATGAACAAAACTCTAGAAACCAGTCCTGATAAAGACGGGCCATGTCCAGATAACCAGATAAATGGCATCAGGTGTGTCCTGACCATGATTGCTCTGAAACTTTTTTTTGGATACAACCCCTGCTTTGAATTTCCCCTGGAGCCAACAGATGTAAGAACTGATTGTCCTCATGGTACCCTGGCTGATACTAGATTTCTTCATTGCAAATGGAATATTTTAATACCAAAAGTGGCACATTAGAAGGGGCAACATCCATTCACTCTATTTTTTTTTAAAAAACTGTTTTTGTTTATTTGACTGCATTGGGTATTGGGGCTTCCCAGGTAGCACTATTGGTAAAGAATCCATCTGCCAATGGAGGAGACGGAAAAGACACAGGTTTGATCCCTGAGTGGGGAAGAATCCCTGGAGTAGGAAATGACAACCCACTCCAGTATTCTTGCCTGGAGAATCCCATGGACAGAAGAGCCTGGCAGGCTACAGTCCATAGCATAGCGAGAGTCAGACACCACTGAAGCAACTCAGCACGTGCGTAAAGACCACACTTGTTTACCTATTTATCCATTTGTTATCTATTTATGGGGTATCAGTTGCAGCAAGCAGCATCTTCCATCTTCACTGTGGCTTATCAACTCTTAATTGCAGCATGTGAGATTTAGTTCCCTGACCGGGAATGGAACCTGGGCCCCCTGCATTGGAAGCTTGGAGTTTTAGCCACTGGACCACCAGGGAAGTCCCTCGGTTGTTTTAATATGCAATCAAATCATAACCACCTTTTTCTTAAATGATGACAAATCCTCTGAAAAATTTTCTATGAGTTCTTTCTTCGATAAACACCCTTAGCTATCAATTTATCATACAAAAGCAGGAAGGAGAAAATTAAGAACTTCTCATTGGTAACTAATTCCTGCAAACACACACACACACACACACACACACACACACTTAATAAGAACATTCTAAATAATCAGTTGAAGATACCGTGATATAAACGGGAGCTCCCCAGACGGCTCAGAGGTAAAGAATCCACCTGCAATGCTAGGAGACCTGGGTTTGATCCCTGGGGTGGGAAGATTCCCCTGGAGAAGGGAAAGACTACCCACTCCAGTATTCTGGCCTGGAGAATTCCATGGACTGTATCATCCACGGGGAAGCAAAGAGTCGACACGACGGAGCGACTTTCACTTCACTTCATCACAGACTCGTTGAATGAAAGTCAAAGAATTGAGAGGTAGAAGGAACCGTGGCTATTAACACATGGTGGTGTGACTCCTTGAAAAATAAGGGTCAAATGCGTCATCCACAGTTTAGATGGTGTCATGCCAGTAAAAGAGAAGGAGGAGAAGGGGACGACAAAGGGTGAGATGGTTTGACGGCATCATGAACTCAACGGACATGAGTTTGAGCAAACTCCGGGAGATATCAGAGGACAGAGGAGCCTGGCGTGCTGCCGTCCACGGGTTTGGACAGAACTTAATGACTCGGCAACAACATGCCAGCAAAGTGAAAATTAGTACCCAGTCTTTGATTTTCAAATCTTACACAAATTCCCATCCCCCAAGAATGGGTGCCAACTTAGAATCACATTTCTCTTTACCCTTTAAAAAGAAAAGCTAGATAGTTTAAAAATGTACACATCACAGGTTATTTGCTCTGTGTGGACCTTGATGAAAAATAAAGGATAATTGTGCTTAGTCGTTCAGTCGTGTCTGACTCTTTGCGACCCCATGGACTGTAGTCCACCAGGCTCCTCCGTCCATGGGATTTTTCCAGGCAAGAATACTGGAGTGGGTTGCCATTTCCTTCTCCAGGGGATCTTCCCGACCCAGGTATTGAACCCAAGTCTCCCGCATTGCAGGCAGATTCTTTACCAGCTGAGTCACCAAGAAAGCCCAAAGGATAATTACTTAATGAACAATATCCTCCCTTGAATTACCCTTTCACAGACTTAAATACTGTCACCATTTCGTAAAGAAACATCTCCCCCCCCCTTCTTTCTATCTTGTGTTTACTGCCAACTGCTTGCAAAATAAAACAGAAATTATGGGACTCATGGAAGTATAATTACATTTTCAAAGAAAAAAAAAAATGATGAAGAACTTTCATATTAAAAAAAAAAGGCATTTTTAGGAGTTACTTTAAAATTTTCGTTTTGAATTTAAATCACGGACAGTGCTCGCTTCGGCAGCACATATACTAAAAAAAAAAAAAAAAAAAAAAAAAAAAAATTGGAACGATACAGAGAAGATTAGCATGGCCCCTGCGCAAGGATGACACGCAAATTCGTGAAGCGTTCCATATAAATCACGGACAGATTACAGAAGCAGCCTGGATTGGGTTTGTTTTTATTCTTAATCTATTGCCTTGTTTCTAAATGTCACTATTGTTTGCGAATTTGCTGCCTCTTTTGTCTTTTGCAAACTATACTTGTTTGTTCCCTCCCTTGCTTTTCCAAGGCCAATCTGTTGCTTTTTTCTTATGCTTTCAGCTGCTAATTTGTTTCACGTCAAATTAAGTTGACTTCATAATTCAGGCTTTCAACATGGCTCCCACTTTGAATTAATGGGACAATTGCCAAATTTCCATTTCACTTCAGGGTGTCAGGATGTCACTAAAGAGGGTTTCAAGATCAAATGGGTTCTGTGACCGTTTCTTTTAAACCTTAGTCTTGAGAATTCTGCACGGAGATAGGTAGATAAATTGGCTCCTTAATTGAAGAAAACAGGTATGCATTTTACCATCACTTATGAATAAAACTTTTCCATGCACATCCGAGTCAGCTGCAGAAGTGAAGAATATTCCAGCTCGTCATCGCAGTCACAGATGCTTTATTCCAAAGTCAGCGAGGAAAGTTGTAAAACACTCCTAAAAGCCGTGCCCCCCCCCCAACACTGGCAAATCAATATGTCCTGAAGACACTACTTATGATATAATTTAGTCACCATAAGTAAGTGTTAGTCACTCAGTTGTGTTTAACCCTTTGTGACCCCATGGACTGAAACCTGCCAGGCTCCTCTGTCCATGGGATTCTCCAAGTAAGAATATTGGAGTGGGTTGCCATTCCAACCTCTGGGGGATCTTCCTGACCCAGGGATCGAACTCAGGTTTCCTAAATGGCAGGCAGATTCTTTACAGTCTGAGCCACCAGGGAAGCCCCATACGCCTCACTTAAAAAGAAATGCATTTAATATTTATTTATTTGACAGTGCTGGGTGTTAGCTGTGGCATGTGGGATCTAGCTCCTGGACCAGGGATCAAACCCTGGGCCCCCTGCGTTGGAAGCATGGATTCTTAGCTACTGGACTACCAGGAAAATCTCTCCATGGTCTTTCAGTCCTTCCTCTTAAGAAGTATGCTTCCTGGAGCAGTTGTATTTCATTGCCTGGGACCTCATAGGAGAAGCAGAATCTTGAGAGCTGTCTTCCATCTATCATAGAACACGCATTTGGATAAGCTTTCCATCTATTACAGAATCTGTATTTTTACTCGCACATCCAGTAAAATTGGAGAAAGTATGTGTTAGTCACTCAGTCCTGTCCAACTCTTTGTGACCTTGTGGGCCGTAGCCCACCAGGCTCCTCTGTCCATGGGATTCTCCAGGCCAGAGTACTGGAGTGGGTTGCCATTTCCTCCTCTAGGGGATCTTGTCGAACCAGGAATCAAACCGGAGTCTCCTGCCTTGCAGGCGGGTTCTTTTCCAGCTGAGCTACCAGGGAACCCACTTAAAAGTGCAACTATGCTCTGGAACCCGGGAGATTTGGGGATTCCATTCTTAAAACATCTGACTTAGGTATTTGGGTCTGGTAAGAACCGCTGTGAGTATGAAAACGTCATCCATCTTTGGTGTCAGGGCAAATGAGAAATGTTATCAGAGACAAAAGCTTTGAACTAAAAGCTGCCAGAACACCAAGGGGAAAGAAAGAGATGGTGGCAGGACAAGGAAGCCTGGCGTGCTACAGTCCACGGGGTCGCAAAGAGTCGGACAGGACTTTGCAAGTGGCTGATAACAACAGTTAAAATGATCACCCTAGACCTTACCATATGTGGAGGATACCATCATGGTTGAGAAATCCTGCCATTCTGCCTCCGGTCCTTGGAGAGACACAATATAAATTCAATTTCAGACTGCTCTACAATCAATGGCAAAGGGCAGATCTAAGAACATGTGCTCCCTCCAACCCACCTAAACGCTGAGTTTCTGGACACTGACCTCATTCATTCATGAGATCACTCATCTCCCTTTTAAGGACATGCCCATCCTCTTTCCATACAAATACACAAAGGGGGGAAAAAAAAACCTCTCTGTTTTTTTCATTTCTTTTGTTAGTAACTCGCCGGAGGGCTGGTAATTACTCTATGTATTTAGGAGCAAGTATCATTAGAATTCTGAATTAAAAAATAAGATTAATGATTTAATTTCCATCTTGTCAAGATGACCCATTTTAAAAAAAATACTGATGTGATATAATGCTATGAAAGATTTAAGCATAATTTATTGATAAATCCATTACAATTGGAATGAGAGTGCTATTTGTCTACATAATGGTTTCTGAAATTACAGATAGTACTTTCCCATTATTTTGCTGCAACATTTATAATTCCTTTTTGGATTTACCATTTATTTTTATTTTTTTTTAACAACCACATGTGGTATGGTGCCAGCCACAGTTTCACATGTCTTCCAAACAGGGCTCACAATGGCCTTCCAAGACTTGGCCTTCCAAGTCTTACATTAAGTATCAAGAAATGTAGGTGTGGAAAGTTCTGATACATTCCCCAGCAGAACACAGTCGTTGAGTCTGGGGGCCATGATACAAACCCATAGATTCTGGATCCTGACACTAGCGTTCTAACCCCTAGTCTCCATTCCTGCTCCAAGAGCAGGGGTAGCTAAGCCTGAAGATAGTAGCAAAGACATCTTTGCATTTGAGAAAATAGCCAGGTGGCAATGTTACTGGTGTAAAAAAGAAATGTTCTCAAATAGAGAAGTTCAATAATCCTCACAGCTGGATCAAATGTTATACAGGTCTTCTCATAACAAGGAATTATATAATTTTAGGTGTAGAAAATTAAGACTTCTACTACATTTTAAAAAATTATTATTATTTTATATTGGGGTACAGCTGATTAACAATTTTGTGATGGTTTCAGGGGGACAGCAAAGGGACTCAGCTCTGCATGCGCATGTATCCATTCTCCCGAAAACTCCCCTCGCATCCAGGCTGCCACGTGACATTGAGCAGAGTTCCCTGGGCTGTCCAGCAGGTCCTTGCTGGTTCTCCATGATAAATACAGCAATGTGTCCATGTCCATCCCAGACTCCCTGACTATCCCTTCCTCTCATCCTTCTTTCCAGTAACCACAGGTTCCTTCTCTAAGTCTGTACGTCTCTATCTGTTTTGCAAGTAAGTTCATTAGCACAGTTTCTTTTTAGATTCCACATATAAGGGATAGGATTTCCACTACTTTTTTTTGTTGTTGTTGTTTTGCCTGTGCTACCTAGCCTAGAGGATCTTAGTTCCCTGACCAGGAAGCGAACCCAAAGCCCCTGCATTTGAAATGCATAGTTTTAACCACTGGACTACTACAGAGGTCCCCAAGACTTCTACTTCTTGGAGAGTTACCTTAGCAACAGGAAAAGTAGAACAATGGTTGTCAAGACACTGCGTTTCAAAGAATGGATGACCGTGGCTCCAGAAAGATGGGGAATAAACGAGATTAGCTCTGTGACTCTACAGCTGCTGCAACTGAGTGGAATTCAAGGTCATGGTTCAAGGAGAGGATCCAGGCAGAGCCCAGCAGATGCCTTCATCTGAAGTGAGGGTTTTACAGATAACACGGCAAGGAAAGCTTTCAGACTCGAGTCTGCAGGACAAGGGAAAACTGCACAGAGGATCCCAAAGAATTACAGGGTCCACGCCTGAGTGTTTAGCTGATGAGTAAAGAGCAGTCAGATATGACTAATGCAGGGCACATGCATATGACCCGTGGATGGGGATGGGTTGTGTGTTGTGTTTAGTTGCTCAGTCATCTCCGGCTCTTTGTGACCCCAAGGACGGTAGCCTACCAGGCTCCTCTGTCCATGGGATCCTCCAGGCAAGCATACTGGAGTGGGTTGCCATGCCCTCTTCCAGGGGATCTTCCCAACCCAGGGATGGAACCCGGGTCTCCCACACTGTAAGCAGATTCTCTATCATCTGAGCCACCAGGGAAGCCTGTTGGGGATATACCCATCCAAAAGGATTCAGTAGGACAGCACTCGGACCTCCAAGAGGACCACAAATAGTGCCTGTTCCTCCTCAGTCAGAAAGGAATGAAATTTCACGGTACATAAGACACCGCAGAGTGTTGAGGAAGGTTCAGCCTTCGCAAGGAGGAAATTATTCACCATAGGCTGAGCACAGCTCAGAGTCTGCTCGCCAAACCTCATAAGCCAGACTCCAGGAGACCAGTCTCCCTCCTAAGAGCTCACCTGCATCCCAGAATAAAACCTAAGACCTTCACAGGAATAATTCTCAAACTCAAAGTGGTAAAATTCACAGTGTTCTATATTTAGTTTGAAGCACAGCCACAGAAAATACCCAAAATGAAATAGAGCTGAACCTTGAACAATAGGAGTTTGAACTGTTTGGGGGCCACTTACATGTGGATTTTGTTATTTTTTTCCCCCAAAAATACTACAGTACTACATGATGAGTGATGGACTGAATCTGGATGCAGGACCATGGATATAGAAGAGCAATTATTGATACAAAGTAATGTGGGGTTATCCAGGAGTCAGTTTCCCTAACTCCCAAGTTCTTTAAGGGTCAACTGGACACAGAGGGGGGGGGGGGGAAAAAGCATAAATTCACTGTGGTACAGCATCAAGTATCCTAATATATGGGTGACTGGAATACTCAGAGGACAGGAGAGAGAAGAGGACTGAAAAAATCATTTGAAGAAATAATGGGCAGAAATTTTAAAAACTTAAGGAAAGCTAGGAGACTATAGATTCAAGAATCTCAACAAACTCCAAGTGCAAGAGACGAATACAATTTTACCATCATAATCAAATTGCTCAAAATCAGTGACAGAGATAAAATTTTCACAAGCCCCAGAGGAACGAAACATGTTTTAAACAGAGGACAAAGATCAGCATAACTTTAGACTTCTTGTCACTAGCAAACATGTTCAAGATACTAATTACACACACACACACACACACACACACACGCGCACACACACACACACACACACACGCACACACACACACACCAGAATAAAACTGGTCACTTATGGTTCTACGCCAAGAAAAAATATCTTTAAGCTAAACAACAGTATAGAAAAGACATGCGTACAAATCTGGAAAAAAAAACCATGACCAGAAGACCAGTATTCTAATAAATTTCCAAACAATCTTTCAGATATAAGAAAAATGATATTAGATGGATATCTGCTTTAACATAAGAGTGAAGAACACCATATGAGCTCCTTGATAAATCAATATCTTTCTTATTTAAATATCTTTAAACATAACTGATGGGTTAAATAAAATTATAGGACTGAAATTGTGAAATTTATAATATATGTAAAATTGAAACATGACAATAATAGTATATGCTGTCATATACGACTGGAAAAGTGAAATTGAACTGTTGTACAAAATTAGGCAGAGACAGCACAAGAACAGAAAACTACAAGCCAATATTCTTCATAAACATAGGGTTGGAAAGTCTGAACTCATGGCTTGAAAACTGTATTAAAATAGTCTAAAAAGGATAATATATCATGACCAAGGAGGACCATTTCAAGGATGTAAGCTTGTTTTATTATTCAAAAATCAGTATGCCAATGACCAGTTAAAAAGGAAAATAAAAAAAAAAAGATCATCTTAATACATGCAAAAGAATTATTGAAATTCAATATGCATTCCTGATCTTTTTTAAAGTATGATAAAAAAAGAAGTGAGAAAAGAGAGACTTACTCCACGTCCTAAAAGGCATCTACATAAAATCTACAACTATTAGCATTTTTCAGGGTAAATTCTTCACTGCTAAAATCAGAAACAAGGCAAGTATGTTTGCTCTCAGTACTTCCACTTACCATTGTACTGAAGACTCTAGACAGTAAGATATGGAAAAATAGTTTTTAAACCTTCAGATTAGAAGAGAAGAATTAAAACTGTATTTACACATAACAAGATCATCCGTGTAGAAAAAATCCAATGGTATATACACAAGTACTAGAACCAGTCAGTGCATTTGGCATGGTTGTAAGATAAAATATCAACATCTAAATTTTACTTCTATACATTCAAAAATCAAAACCTAGAAAGCAATCTCAATTATAGTAGCATCAAATGGATGAAACACTTTGGGATGATTCTGACAAAGATGTGCAATACCTGTGTACTGAAAACTACAAAAAATTGCTGGCAGAATTTGAAGGCCATCTAAATAAATGAACAGGTGACTGTGTTTATGGTTTAAAACACCATTTATTGCCAAGATGTTAGCTCTCCTCAAATCAGTCTATAGGTTCAACACAGTCCTAGCCACAACCTCAGCAGGATGGCTTTTTGTCAAAATTGATAAACTTATTCTAAAATTCATATGTAAATTTAAATAGCATAGAAGGGCCAAAAACAAACGAACAAAAAAACTTGGAAAAGAATAAATCCGAAGGTCTCACACGATTTCAACACATACTGAAGTTATAGACATCAGGACAATATAATATTGGTGTTTAGATAAACAGATCAATGGAACAGAATCAGAACTTGAGAAACAGACCTACACATTATATGGCAAACTTCCCTTTTAAACACATACACAAACACAGTCAAGTTGACATTTGAGGGCCACCAGGAGCAGGTGTTTGAGACACTCTTCTGGTTCCCATGTAGACTAAAAGATCAATATTGCTTCCAACTAAGCCTCCATTCCTTCTCATTAAAGAATACAATGGAGCCACTTCTACCTGATGACAGCTCCAAGCCGCCATCTTGGATGCTGCCCAGCCCGCCATCTTGGATGCTGACCAGCCCGCCATCTTGGATGCTGCCCAGCCCGCCATCTTGGATGCTGACCTGCCCACATCGCATTTCACAGGTGAGAACACCAGCCAATGGCGATTGGGGGTGATTAGAGACTGATTCAGAACAAGAAAGCCATTCCCTTGATTCCAACAGAGCATCCCGTAAATGACATGCCAGAGGACAGAATAATTCAAAACTTGGTGTATTAAGTGGAGAAGGCAATAGCACCCCACTCCAGTACTCTTGCCTGGAAAACCCCATGGAAGGAGGAGCCTGGTAGGCTGTGGTCCATGGGGTCGCTAAGAGTTGAACACGACTGAATGACTTCACTTTCACTTTTCACTGTCATGCATTTGAGAAGGAAATGGCAACCCACTCCAGTGTTCTTGCCTGGAGAATCCCAGGGATGGGGGGGCCTGGTAGGCTGCCGTCTATGGGGTCGCACAGAGTCAGACACGACTGAAGTGACTTAGCAGCAGCAGTGTGTTAAGTACAGAGCGCGGTGGCAGATAAATATAAATAGCAAAACTGTCCAAAATTAGATTGGTAGCATAGGACAGTTTTATTCGAGCTATCTTTGTATCCGATGACTTAAGACATTTATTATCTAATTGCAACTTTAACAAGAATGAAACTAGAAAGGTTAATCACGTTTTATCTGAGAAAGACACCTAATTGAAAATGTTCTCTTTTATATTTATTGGCGTATTATATTGAGCTGGCCAAGAAGTTCGTTCGGGTTTTTCCGTAAGCCGTTATAGAAAAGCCGGAATGAACTTTTTGGCCAACTTGGTCTAACTAAAGCAATTTTCTAATTCTATAAGTCATAAGCTCAAGAGTCACTTGTTATTACAAGTGTATTTTTTTTCCCGACTGAACAACTACATGCCACTAATATATGTTCAAATCATGTGTCTAAATCGAATACACTTAATATTCTACAAAAGAAATTAAGATATAAAATGAAGATATGGCCATTCTATGTGTAGTGACAATTCAACAGTGATTAATAGCCACTGGTAATGTTTTTAGAATAAAATTCAGTCTTTATAGAAAAGAAATTGAAACGACTAGGAAAAAGAACAAAATACTTTTTTTAGGTGATTTTTTTAAACCCCTAAAATAGTTCCCCTTTCCTCATAAATGTCATTAAATAAAAAGAAAATATTTCAGTGTTTGACTAGCGGCATTCCATTACTCAGGGTTTTACTGTATTTATGCATTTCTAATCATTCCTAAAGGAAATCAACCCTGAATATTCATTGGAAGGACTGAAGCTGAAGCTGAAGCTCCAATATTTTTGCCACCTGATGCAAAGAGCAGACTCAGTGGAAAAGATCTTGATGCTGGGAAAGATTGAAGGCAAAAGGAGAAGGGGACAACAGAGGATGAGATGGTTTGCTGGCATCACTGACTCAGTGGACATGAGTTTGAGCAAACTCCCAGAGATAGTGAAGGACAGGGAGGCCTGGCATGCTGCAGTCCATGGGCCCGCAAAGAGTCAGACATGACTGAGCGATTGAACATCAACAACAATCATTGTCAACAGAAAACTTGTCAGAAAGCTTTTAATGATTCACTGACTGGGACAATTGAAAAATAAGAATTGAAACACCTTAATTGCAAAGGGATTTTCAAAATTGTCTACTAACAATCTCTTGCAATTATACCTATGGTAATAAACTTGGTAATAAACTAATGGGAGCTTTTAAGACAGCACATTTTGCAGTAAAAAACGTACTCCAAACATCCCTTACACATTTAGAAATTCTTGTGAAATGTCTGGTCTAGACATATGGGCTACTTGGAGACAGAATGTTTGGCTAAAAATGTACTTCTTCATTACAATCAGATGAGGCTATTATTTGATATGACAATACTTACACACTGGCAAGAAGGGACTACAGGAGACAGCCTGTCCCTCCTCCCAAGATTAACTGAACATTAAATTACCTTGGTTTGACAGTGCAATAGAATATCAGCGGGCCTTATAATTCTCCATCATCAGGTCTTCATTGGTTTGTAAAAGACAACACTGAAGTGTTTCCTTCTGAAACCTTAATGCTCATACTGTTCAGTTACAGAGGAGATTTAGCAGCCTGTGTCATCAGTAATGAAGATACCAAGGCGACCCTGTTCCTTTTTTACAAGGCAAATACAGAACACGGGTGTGTATTCCTGAGGACGTACACAAACGCATTCCGAAGTACCGAAGAGTCTGGATTGAAGTGTGTTTGGGTGGGCTGACACCTCTAAAGTGATTTTTTTTTAAAACTCCCAAATTCTATGGAAGCTTTACATCTAAAGGGTCTCACCAATTTTGATTCTTTTCATTAAGAAAAGCACATTTCATCCAATCACCATGGGGGGGGAAAATGGAGGTTCCTCAAAAACTTAAAAAGATGTCTGCCATGTGATGCAGCAATTACAGTACTTGGGGATATACTGAAAGGCAATGAAAACAGTATGTGTATAAATGAGATAACTAATTAGAACCCACTGTACAGGACAGGGAACTCTATTCAGTGCTTTGTGGTGACTGAGCTGGGAAGGAAATCCAAAAAAGAGGGCAAATATATATACATACGGTTGATTCACTTTACCATACGGCAGGAACTGACACCATTGTAAACCTACTATACGCCAGTAAAAGTTAAGGAAAAACAAAGACATGAGTGGACTCCCACACTTATTGTGGCATTTTTCACAACAGCCAAGATACAGAAATCACCTACCTGTCCCTCCATAGGTGACTGAATGAAAAAGGAGCTGATATAAATGAATCATGGGATGTGGTTCAGCCACGAGGAAACAAGATCTATCTGGCCATCTGTGGCATCACAGGTGGACTCTGAGAACACTACGCTCCGTGAGAGAAGTCACACAGAGAAAGACAAGCACCGTATGATTAATCTCACACATGAAACCTAACATCAAGCTCACACAAGTCAGTGAGTAGACCAGCGGTTACCAAGGGACCAGGGCGGGGGATAAGATTGATGTCGTTGAAGGGCTGCGAATCTGCTGTGAGCAGTAAATAAGTCACAGATAGACATCTATTGTACAGTATAATAACTATAGACAATAACACTGTATTATAATCATGGAACGTGATAAATGTCACTACTATGGCAATCACTGGAGAAGGAAATGACAACCCACTCCAGTATTCTTGCCTGGAAAATCCCACGGATGGAAGAGCTACAGTCTGGACTGGCAGGCTACAGTCCGTGGGGTCTCAAAGAGTCAGACACGACTGAGCGACTTCACTTTTCATGGCAATCATGGAGTGGTAAAGAATGTGCCTGCCATGCAGGAGACCCAGATTCTATCCCTGAGTTGGGACGATTCCTTGGAGAAGGGAATGGCAACCTACTCTAGTATTTTTCCCTGAAGAAGTCTATGGACAGACTACGGGACAGACCAACTCACATAGAGTTGGACACAGCTGAGTGACTAACACCTTTACGGCAATCAATCACGGTACATCATAAAGTAACAAGTTGGATACCTTAAATGTACACAGTGTTATATGTCAACTATATTAAATAAAAAATGTTGCAGGGGGAGTGCATTTTACACTGAAAAGGAAGGTCTATGAGGGGAATATAGTCACCCTGAATATTAGAATATACACCAAACTGGCTTCTCTGGTGCCATAGTGGATAAGAATCCACGTGCCAATGCAAGGGACACAGGTTGGATGCCTGTTCCCATGGGGCAGCTAAACCCGTGCTTGACAGCTACTAAGCCCATGCTCTACGGCCGGTGAGCTGCAATTCCTGAAGCTTGTATGCCTAGAGCCCATGCTCTGCAACAAGAGAAGCCAACACAAGGAGAAGCCTGCGAACTACAATGAACACGATGAAGAGTAGTCCCCGCTCACCATAACAATAAAGACACGGCACAGGCAGCCAAAAAAAAAAAAAAAAAAACAACCCCACAACAAAGTCTTTACAGTGATGACTATGTTGATCTGCTAGAAAAAGAGAATGGAATGGAATAGAAAGTCGACAAAGACACCCAAAGATACACAGAAGCTCAATGAATATTCCTTAAATAAGTTAGGATTGTGAAACTAATAAAATTAATATAGAATCTAGATTTATGTGAAGCTGAATTGAAACACGCACACCATAAAATAAACCAGTCTTCAGTAATGTTAGCATGCAATTTTTAAAGCGTATGTCTATGAGGGAACCTCTATTTCCATGTTATCATACGAATAAGAGCCAGAGCTAAGAGTGCCTGTACAAAGGTCTGTCTCATCCAAGCTACGGTTTTTCCAGTGGTCATGTGTGGATGTGAGAGTTGGACTATAAAGAAAGCTGAGTGCCAACGAATTGATGCTTTTGAACTGTGGTGTTGGAGAAGACTCTTGAGAGTCTCTTCAACAGTAAGGAGATCCAACCAGTCAATCCTAAAGGAGATCAGTCCTGAATATTCAGCAGAAGGAATGATGCTGACGCTGAAACTCCAATACTTTGGCCACCTGATGCAAAAAACTGACTCTCTGGAAAAGACCCTCATGCTGGGAAAGATTGAAGGTGGGAGGAGAAGGGATGAGGATGAGATGGTTGATGGCATCACCGACTTGGATGGACATGAGTTTGAGCAAGCTTCAGGAGCTGGTGATGGACAGGAAGCCCTGGTGTGCTGCAGTCCATGGGATCAGAAAGAGTCAGACACGACTGAGCAACTGAACTGAACTGAGCTTATCTTTCCGAGTTACAGACCTCAGAGTCTGTGATGCTCTGAGAAAGGAATGCGTTGAGATCTGAACTCCGCGTGGGGAGGGAAGACACAGCAGTGATCGGAGTCCCTTTTACTGCAGGTTACTTTTCCTGGTTTTATATCAGACCTCATATTTAGGGCAGAGAAGGCAATGGCACCCCACTCCAGTAATCTTGCCTGGAAAATCCCATGGATGGAGGAGCCTGGTGGGCTGCAGTCCATGGGATCGCTAAGAGTTGGACACAACTGAGCGACTTCACTTTCCCTTTTCACTTTCATGCATTGGAGAAGGAAATGGCAACCCACTCCAGTATTCTTGCCTGGAGAATCCCAGGGGCGGGGGAACCTGGTGGGCTGCCGTCTATGGGGTCGCACAGAGTCGGACATGACTGAAGTAACTTAGCAGCCGCAGCATATTTAGGGAGTGGTCAGGAGTATGTGAGCATTACTAACAAAGAAAGATGATGGAAGTGCTATCTCAAGATGACCATCAACGTCATCATGGAATGTTCTATTACAGTCTTAATTTATCATCACCAGAGGCTCTGCTCATCACTGGACCCACCCTTTAACTGGTTCTCTCTCTCTTTTGCCGTTATCACTTTAGTAAAATACTGGCAAATATGATGAGACTTACCCAGGCCCCCGGGACTTCTAAATGCTTGATAGAACTGAAGGTGCAGGGGGAAAGAATTGCGGTCTTCAAGGTTCACTACAGGACTTTCTAAAGAGAGAAAGAAAGAGACAAACTGGAATCGAACTAGGCATATGGTAGAGTGAGAAGCAGACAGAAGAAATTGGAATTAGTCTTATGGAAAAATTCTATGAGTGTCAATCACATATCACCAAGAGTTCATTCAGAGATGCACAATAAATGAAGCACGATAACTTCACAGTCTCACCTCTTGAACTCTCTCTCGTAAAATATTTTGCAAATAGCCAACATCTCCTTTTCAAGACTTCTGCGACTGTGACATTAATTGTCTGTTAAGTATTAGTGGAATGGAGGAAGATTTCCTGTTACCTACTTTTAAACTTGTTTGGCTAAAACCACAGGACAGAACTTTGAATTTTCCTCTGCTTCTTAAATCTTTTTTTGTTTTAAAAACTTAAACAAAATCTTGAACTTTTCATTTTGTATTGGGCTATAGTTTGTTAATAATGATGTGACAATTTCACGTGGACAGTGAAGGGACTTGGCCATACAAGTACATGTATCCAATTGCCCTCAAACTCCCCTCCCATCCCGGCTGCCACGTGACATTGAGCAGAGTTCCCTGTGCTGTCCAGCAGGTCCTTATTGGTTCTCCATGTTAAACGCAGCAGTGTGTCCATGTCCATCCCAGACTCCCTGACTATCCCTTCCCCCGTCCTTCCCCCTGGGAACCATAAGGTTATCACAGAGTATTGAGCAGAGTTCCCTGTGCTGTCCAGCGGGTCCTTGCTGGTTCTCCATGTGAAATACAGCAGTGTGTACACGTCCATCCCAGACTCCCTGACCATCCCTTCCCCCATCCTTCCCCCTTGGTGACCATCAGGTTATTACAGAGTATTGAGCAGAGTTCCCTGTGCTGTCCAGCAGGTCCTTGCTGGTTCTCCCTGTTAAACGCAGCAGTGTGTCCATGTCCATCCCAGACTCCCTGACTATCCCTTCCCCATCCTTCCCCCTGGTGACCATCAGGTTATTACAGAGTATTGAGCAGAGTTCCCTGTGCTGGCCAGCAGATCCTTGCTAGTTCTCCATGGTAAATACAGCAGTGTGTCCATGTCCACCCCAGACTCCCTGACTATCCCTTCCCCCATCCTTCCCCCTGGTGACCATCAGGTTATTACAGAGTATTGAGCAGAGTTCCCTGGGCTGTCCAGCAGGTCCTTGCTAGTTCTCCACGGTAAATACAGCAGTGTGTCCATGTCCACCCCAGACTCCCTTAACTATCCCTTCCCCAATCCTTCCCCCCTGGGAACCATAAGGTTATTACAGAGTATTAAGCAGACTTCCCTGTGCTGGCCAGCAGGTCCTTGTTGGTTCTCCATGTTAAACACAGCAGTGTGTCCATGTCCATCCCAGACTCCCTGACTCTTCCTTCCCTCCAGCAGCCATACGTTTGTTCTCTAAATCTGTGAGTCTCCTTCTGCTTTGTAAGTTCATTTCTGTCACTTTTTTTTTTTTAGATTCCACATGTAAGTGATACCATATAATATTTTTCCCCTCTGTCTTACTTCAATTAATATGATAATTTCTAGGTCCATTCATGTTGCTGCAAATGGCATCATTTCATCCCTTTTCGTGGCTGAGTAATATTCCATCATCTCTATGTACCACGTCTTCTTTATCCATTCCCCCACTGATGGACACTCAGGTTGCTTCTGTGTCTCGATTGCGGTAAACAGTGCTGCAATGAACACTGGGCTGCATGAATCCTTTCGGATCATGAGTTTTTTATATTTGGATTTTCTTCTCAAATCTTGGACCTACTTTGTGTTTGGAGAAGTGCCATCTTTCAGAAAAAGAGAGGCTGAAAGTCCAACCAGCAGAACCACCAACAACACTTGCAATTCTAGCTGTGGGTGGGAGCATGCTTGCTGTTAGGTGATGTTCTCAGGAAACCAGAATACTGGGATGCTGTGGGGGATTTTTGCCAGCCTGGGGAAGGTCAATGACCACATGGGGCTTCGGTGGAAGTACTGTGTCCTGGATATTCCCAGGATTAGGGTGAGCTGGAGGGTTTTGCTTTTCTGCTTTGGGTGAGAATGTTCATCACCTGGTTCTCATCTCCTGTTTTCTTCATGATGGTTTAGTCACTAAGTCAAGTCCAACTTTTGAGACCCCATGGACTGTAGTCTGCTAGGCTCCTCTGTCCATGCAATTCTCCAGGCAAGAATCCTGGAGTGGGTTGCCTTTTCCTTCTCTTGTTTTCTTGGGACAGTACCATTGTTTTGCTTGATTTTTCTTCCTTTTCCTTGACATGCTGTGAACACAGTTTCTGGGTCAAGACTACATTTTACTGTGACTGCAGTAAATGTGGTCTGTTTAATCAATGACTGTGATGGGGGTGGTAACCTGTGGGGAGTGGAATCTTAATTTTTCCTCCTTGTTTCCATTTTTCCCTAGATGGACACGCCTTTAACAGGATTTTTTTTTTTGTTGTTGTTAATTATTTACTTATTTTTGGCTTGCTTGTTAGCTCTGTTGCTAAAGAATCCACCTGCCCTTCAGGAGATTCTGGTTCTATTCCCAGGTTGGGAAGATCCACTGGAGAAGGGACAGGCTACCCACTCCAGTATTAATACTTTGGCTTCCCTGCTGGCTTAGCTGGTAAAGAATCCACCTGCAATATGGGAGACCTGGGTTCGATCCTTGGGTTGGGAATTTCCCCTGGGGAAGGGAACGGCTATCCACTGCAGTATTCAGGCCTGGAGAATTCCATGGGCTGTGTAGTCTATTGGGGTCGCAGAGTTGGACACGACTGAGCGACTTTCACATTTTTGGCTGCACTAGGTCTTTGTTATTCCTTGGGGGCTACTCTCTAGTTGTGGTGTGTAGGCTTCTCATTGCTGTGGCTTCTCTTGTTGCGGAGCACAGGCTCTTGGACATGTGGGCCTCAGTTGTTGTGGCACATGGCTTGAGTTGCCCTGTGACATGTGGAATCTTCCTGGTACAGGGGTGGAACCTGGGTTCCCCTGCATTGGCAAGTGGATTCTTAACCACTGGGCCCCCAGGGAAATCCCTGAACACATTATTTTTATTGTTTCCCCAGATGCTACCCCCACCTTCCTCACTCTGAAGTCTTTTCCCTCTTAGCACATATCATGAGTCACAAAAACTCATGCTCCATATTTGGGTGCTTATAATTTTCATAACTTATACAATTTTTATAAAGTATACAGCATTTATGTAAAATATTAATTTTTAAAATTTATATAATGTTCATATAAAATGTGGAGAAGGAAATGGCAACCCACTGCAGTACTCTTGCCTGGAAAATCCCATGGATGGAGGAGCCTGGTAGGTTACAGTCCATGGGGTTGTGAAGAGTCAGACACGGCTGAGCAACTTCACTTTCACTTTTCACTTTCATGCATTGGAGAAGGAAATGGCAAACCACTCCAGTGTCCTTGCCTGGAGGATCCCAGGGATGGGGGAGGCTGGTGGGCTGTCATCTATGGGGTCGCACAGAGTTGGACACGACTGAAGTGACTTAGCAGCAGTAGCATATAAAATGTAAAATCTTTGTTTTGGAATTTATATAATAGTCACATAACATGCAATGATATGTAAAATCTTTGTTTTGGAATTTATATAATAGTCACATAACATGCAATGTGTATATTTACCTTTAAATATTTGCAGCTACACTGTAGGTTTTCAATTCATATTACAAAGAATTTTAACGGGAGTAGAAGTCATACAGTCTCAAATACCAAATTCTTTGATAGCATAGTTGCGAATTTCTTTTTCATTTCAGAGTCAGTAAAATCTCTCACATTATTGAAGCTAGTAGATTACAAATGCTTGGATCAATCAAATTCATTTTTGATTCAAAATTGAAAGAAAAGGACAAGTGACTTAGACTAGCATGAGCTTATGAATCTGCAGTGGCCTGGCTTACCTAGGAAAAGAAAGTCATACTTTAAGAAATAAAATCAGAATGATGTATTACCACTCATTCTCTAGGAAAACTAGGGAAGCAAGACATGTACAAAAACATAAGCAAATGTGAAAGGACATCAAAGAAAGAGCGACTGACTCCACAGCCAGGCTAGCATAATACTGTCAACCGCATAATATGACAAACAGAGAATCACTGATTTTTCAAGTGAAACATTCCAGTAATATTTGGGTTCCAATATTTTGACAACTGCCAACGATGGCAATTGCTTATAAAACTAGAAGGAATGCTGTCATAATACATCGTTGAAATTAGATATGTATTTTTTCACAGATTAGAGATGTGCTGTGGCATTTTCCAAACAGAAAGCCAAATATTCATTAATCCTATATTTGCCATCAGAAGGAAGACAAGGAAGGCAACCTCAGCCAATGGGGGTCATTGCCTGAACATCTCTGGCCCATCCAGTAAGCAAGACACAAATCAATGGTCTTGGGTTATTGTCTCCCCCATCACCAGCCTCCTTCTGCCCTCTGTTAGGGAAATTAAAATGGAAGAAGTCTTGCACAGGTTTCAGAAGCAGGAGAGGAGGCCTCTGATCTGCCTGGACACGGCTCAGATTGCATGCCCGCCCCCAAGCACAGCAAGTCAGGCGGCACTGTGGATAAGAAAGCGAGTGGGTCTCGGAATTCTTGAGCCCCTGGAGGTCTGGCCAGCCCCCCGAGGGTCTAAGACGTCTTATGACTCCCAAGGTGAGACAAACAGCATGGTAAAAGTTAAGACAACCAGAGATGAATTTCTCAGCACAAACTGATGATGTCAGCAGTCTGCACCCTGGGATGACAAGCGGGAGTCGCTTAAACTGCAGTTTGAAGTCTCACCCACAGGGTAGATGCGCCACTTGGGACATTTTCCCCAGTGGGACTCCAGTTTGCTGTTATATTGGACTTCCCAATGCCGTTTATGTCCGCATGTAGACTGTCAGCCCAACTGAGTAATGTATATGTTGTTGTGCATGCATGCTAAGCCCGCTTTAGCTCTGTCCAGTTCTTTGCGACCCTATGGATTGTAAACTGCCAGGCTCCTCTGTCCATGGGATTCTCCAGGCAAGAATAGTGGAGTGGTATTTCTAGTGCTTCTGTTCCTTTTCTTTTAATGCCTGTATACTGAAATTCAGTCAAAGAATCTTCAAGTAAAAAAACTGAAATCGCTTACTTGTGTGTAACGAGTGGTATCTTTTGTTAACAAATCCTTCAATTCTAAAAAGGAAAGTAAAACTTTTGGCAAAACACCCTCAGCCACTTTCCCCCGCTCAAACTGGATGCCCACGTATATGAATTCCAAAATGCATTCCTAGTTTTCATACCCGGGGTGATCTATAATAAATTCAATAACCCTCAGGTGCCACCTATACCTGTAGTGAGTGTCATACTGAACACAGCCAAGCTGTAGCATCATTGATAAACACCAAGGGTTGCCATAGTGTTGAAGGGGGAAAAGATCAGTTTCTCAGACTGCATCTCTAAACGTTTTATTGCGTGTTAGTCTCTCAGCCCTGTCTGACTTTGCAACCACATGGACTGTGGGCAACCAGGCGCCTCTGTCCATGGGATTTCCCAGGCCAAGAATACTGGAGTGGGTTGCCAACCCCTTCTCCAGGGATCCTCCCGACCTAGGGATCAAACTCGGGTCTCCTGGGTAGCAGGCAGATTCTTTATCATCTGAGCCACAAGGGAAGTCCTAACATTATAGAGAGAACATTTCAACTCCAAGAAGGCATCTTCTAATGTTATAGAGAACTCTTTAACTCTAGTATATGACTTCACGAAGGGATCCCTAAGCACTCAGTCAGGTGTTGCTTTGCAAAGATGCTGGCTTTGTATAGGGTGGGGGGAGGGAAGGCCAATGTGTAGGCAAGCACCCCCGGTTGGAGCCGTGAAAGTCATTCCATCGAGACACTTCCTAGGGTTTCCGTGGTGACTCAGTCCTAGAGAGTCTGCTTGCTGATGCCGGAGACAGAGCTTCTATCCCTGGTCTGGGAAGATTCCCACATTCCTCAGAGCAACGAAACCCCTGTGCCACAACTACTGAGTCTGTGCTCTAGACCCCAGGAGCCACAATGACTGAGCTCACGGGCTGCAACTACTGAAGCCCGCACACCCTAGAGACTGTGCTCTGCAACCAGAAAAACCTCTGCAATGAGAACAGTCCAGCCCGACTCACCTAAAAATCATTTACTCTGCACATCAACATCCACGGCATTTCCTCTTTTGGGAAAAGTGCTCTGCATGTCTTTGACCTAAAACAGGTTTCATCACCCTTAAATAAAACAATGTGTGCTTCCCTCGTGGCTCAGATGATAAATAATCTGCCTGTAATGAGGGAGACCAGGGTTCAATCACTGGGTCTGGAAGATTCCCTGGAGAAGAAAATGGCAACCCACTTCGGTATGCCTGCCTGGAGAATCCCATGGACAGAGAAGCCTGGCGGGCTACAGTCCATGGAGCAGCAAAAAGTCAGACAGGGCTGAGAGCGACTGACACTTTCTGTGAGGGGAAGAGAGGGCCTGAGAAAATAAAACAAACATTGCCTCTTACTACCTACAGCAAGTTTTGCAAGAGTTAAACTTTCAAAAACTCCACAAGCACTCTGAAACATACCTGAGAGGAGTCTCAAATCTTCAACGTGCTCTAAACAACAAAGACTATGATTTCAAGGCCTTTTGACATTAGAGAATCACAAGCCAAAATTTACGTCTGCAATGCTCAAGATCTGAGATCCATGACCTCCACAACATCCAAGTGTCTCTGCATCAATTTTTCCCTGGGAAAGGAGATAGGGTAACAGAAGATTGATCTCCTTCTACTGATTCAGTATAAAATGGGAAGCAAAACAAAACAAAGGTCATTAAAGAGGTGTAGGGTAAGTATCGATCGCTCTTGGAAAGTTTGAGGAGGCAGTAAGTCATGACTGACTTTGACAAAACAGTGGTATTAGAGAAACCTAGTTCCTGGCTCTGGTGTAATTCCAAGATTCCAGACCCAGGACACGTTCCCGGAAGTCGGAAAGGTGACAGTGTTATGAGAAATAGGAGCGTTGGCTGTTTCCACGGCAGGTAGGAAGGATGCCGAACTCATTTCTGGAAGGATCTATCCCCGATGGGGAGGGCAAGCAGGCACAGAAGGATCCTGGTAAAATCAGAGAAGGTGAATCACAGAGGAGGTAGAAAAGGAGGGATGATTTATATTCATAGGCTTTATCTATCGATCGATAGATGTGATACGACATAGGATGTTTGCTTCATCTAAGCGAGAGAGACTCCACACGACTGTTTTCTTCATCTAATCGAGGGAGACTCTACACAAGTGTCCAAGAAGGAACACCCCAGGTCTTGTGTATTTGGTCTCAATGAGGACCCTGTGGGGGCTACTGTTCACTGTGATGCCTGGGCTTCTCACTGCGGTGTCTTCTCTGGTTGCAGAGCACGGGGTCTAGGCGTGCAGGCTTCAGTAGTTGCACCATGAGGGTACAGGAGTTTGTGGCTCCCAGGCTCCAGAGCACACACTCAACAGCTGTGGTGCACAGGCTTACGTATCCCATATCATGTGGGATCCTCCGGGACCAGTGGCCGAAGCCAAGCCTCCTGCGTTGGAAGGTGGATTCTCTACCGCTAAGCAACCAGGGGAGCCCTCCTGCTATCTATTCTAAAGGAGTGTCTGTTACCACCCTTCTTCAAAATTCCTATGCATTTTTATTTTTTTTTTCAGTAGAAATGTTGCTTTGGCATAAGCAGCCTGCCATGCTGGTGGGAATGAAAAGACCACAATTCTTCCTGTCCAAGCACCCTGCCTTTAGTTCTCTGGCTCACCTTCTTGGCCGAATGATGCCAACAACCTCCTGATGAGCTTCACTGACTGCAGGCTTTTTCTTGTTTTTGTCCACTGGCAATGGCTTCCACCAGTGTCATTGTGCTGAAGTGTTTTCTTTATATTCCAGGTCCCTGCTCCAAACCTCATCATGCTCTTCTGTTGTCCAATTATGGGCTTCCTTGGTGGCTCAGCTGGTAAAGAATCCGCCTGCAATGCGGGAGACCTGGGTTCGATCCCTGGGTTGGGAAGATCCCCTGGAGAAGAGAAAGGCTACCCACTCCAGTATCCTGGCCTGGAGAATTCCATGGACTGTATAGTCCATGGGGTCACAAAGAGTCAGACACAACTGAGAGACTTTCACTTAAGTTTCCTTGTCCAATTATGGATCTAAATTTCAGAATTTCTAGGTCTCTTTTATTTTTTCACCAGTCTACCTGGACAAACTCAAGTTGACTGCTCACCACTAAGCAGGCTCTTTTTTCCATCAGTATGACTTAAACAAGGTCTCTCAAAACATTCTCTTCTAAATCTCAGTGCCTTTTCTGATTTTATCCTTTTCAACTTCTCTTCCTCTTTCCTTTGGAGATTTGTTGTTCAGTCACTCAGTCGTATCTGACTCTTTGCAACCCCATGGACTGCAGCACACCAGGCTTCCATGACCTTCACCAACTCCTGGAGCTTGCTCAAACTCATGTCCATCGAGTCGGTGATGCCATCCAACCATCTCATCCTTTGTCACCCCTTTTTCCTTCTGCCCTCAATCTTTCCCAGCATCAGGGTCTTTTCCAATGAGATGGCTCTTTGCAGCAGGTGGCCAAAGTGTTGGAGCTTCACATCTCAGATAAATTCAAATAATTATGCATATCCATCCTTGTTTATGAGGCTTTTTACCAATCGGTGTGTCTCTGACTCCAATAACACCCGGAAGCACTTATTGTAATTGCCACAAAAGAACAGGTAAATACTTAGACTTTTATTGTTTGTTGTTTTATGGGTATTTGCATCATCCACCCAATTAGTTTTCATTGTAACAAAGATTTTAATAGATGATACATTCATCCCCAAGTGCCTATCCTAATGTTCATTATACTTAATAGAAGAATCACATAAGGCATGCTTTAAGAATGGTCTATTTAAAGCAGATGAAAGCTAATGAAGGGAAGTGAAAGTCGTTCCGTCATGTCCGGCTCTTTGCACCAACCCCATGGACTATACAGTTCATGGAATTCTCCCGGCCAGAATACTGGAGTTTGGTGCCACCCAAAAAAAGTGTCCAGATAAATGGAGGACAACAAATTTCTTGACGTGTAAGACATCTAAATGGGACATGAGCTGGTTCTCCTTCAGTTAGTCCCCATTAAGGAAAATTACTCAGCAATTAAAAATAATGAGAGAATGGCATTTGTGGGCAACATGGATGAACCTAGAGATAATCATACTAAGTGAAGAAAGACAAAAAAATACCATATGATATTACTTACACGTGGATTCTGAAGAAATGAGAGAAATGAATTTATTTATAAAACAGAAACAGACTCACAAACTCAGAGAAGGAATTCATGGTTACCAGGGGGGAAAGATAGGGGAAGGGATAGTTAGGGAGTTTGGGATGGATATTTACACACCGATACATCTGAAGTGGATAGTCAATAAGGACCTGCTGTCCAGCACAGGGAAATCTGCTCAATACTCTGTAATAACCTTATGGTCACCAGGGGGAAGGATGGGGGAAGGGATAGTTAGGGAGTCTGGGATGGACACGGACACACTGCTGTATTTAACATGGAGAACCAGCAAGGACCTGCTGGACGGCTCAGGGAAGTCTGCTCAATGTCACTTGGCAGCCTGGATGGAAGGGGATTTGGGGGAGAATGGATGCACATATATGTACGGCTGAGTCCATCACAACATTGTTAACTGGCTATATTCCAAAATAAAATAAAATGCTTAAATTATTTAAAGTATATTCCCCATGAAGTTAAGTGTTCAGAATTGGTTTGATGAGAACTTGGGCGGGAGATACAGTGGAATTATTTCCTTTCTGACGTGTAACTTGATACTGAAAGTGAGTGGATCTATATAACGTGAGGCCCATGAAGGGCTTCCCAGGTGGATCTAGGGTAAAGGAGCCACCTGCCAATGCAGGAGATATAAGAGACGAGAGTTCGATCCCGGGGTGGAGACGATCCCTTGGAGAAGGGAACAGCAACCCACTCCAGTATTCTTGTCTGCAGAATCCACTGGACAGAGGAGCCTGGCGGGATGCAGTCCACGGTGTCGCAAAAGAGTCAGACCCGACTGAAGCGACTTAGCACAACAGCACGCAAGGATCATGAAATACGGAATAGTATGCACGTCCTGTATTACAACTTATGGATTCTAAGGGAGACCAATTTTAGGGCAGAGGGAAGGCAAATAGGCACTCGTTAAGCTGGTGAGAACCGAAGAATAAGAAAAAAAAAATGGAAGCAACCTGTATTCCTGCAGGAAGGGGGATACACACAATGAATATAATTCCTTGTGAACCCTAACAGTTCTATTCCCTGAAACAGAGCCAAGAAAATTTAGCATGACTTGACTTTTTTTTTTTTTTACAAGAAGTTATTAAATCCACACCATTTCTCAGAATCTCTTTGCTCTCAAGGCTGCCAAATTTAACCAGCAGAAATCAAAGATCATATTTGCTTCTCAGAAAGAAAGTCTGTGCAACATCAGCATGATGAAATATCACCATTTGATGGGTTGGAGGTGCTGGGGACCCTGGGAGAGAATGATTGATCTTAATACGCTGTTGATGGGCAAGCTTGCAAACGCCAATGAGGCAAACAGACAGGAACTCAGAGACTTCCTGAATAGCCCCCAGGAAAGAAAAGTGGAGTGGCCATGGTTTCCAGGGGACTCCAGGAAGTTCCTTTTGTTGGAGCAAAACTGGTTTTTGATCGTGGAGGCAAAAGTCATCACTAGAAATCACAACCTTTTCAATCAATGCTTAGTGCATGACAGGGAAATAGACCCATGTCCTCAGTCAAAGGAGGAATGTTTAATTGATCGCAAATCATACTTAAAAAATAGGATTTCCTTTCTAGGTGTCAGGAATGTGTCACGGATGCCAAGAACAAAACAAATTTCAGGAAAGTGGAGTAAAGCCTGCCTGTCTTTTCAAAGGTAGAACTTAAAATTAAACCTCTCACTTGTAGGCCATTTTCCTAAACCTCTGAATATGGGTTTACGAAAATTTTAGGAACAATGGTTCTAAACCTTAAGAGACACAATGGCTCAGACAGTAAAGAATTTGCCTGCAGTGTGGGAGAATGCCATTCGATCCAAGGGTCGGAAAGATCCCCTAAAGAAGGTAACGGAAACCTACTTCAATGTCCTTGACAGGAAAAATCCCACGGACAGAGAAAACTGGCAGGCTAGAGTCCATGGGGTTGCAGAGAGTCAGACACGACTGAGCCAGTCACATTCGAAGAGACACAGATATCCTATGTAGGCAAAGATATTTTATATATTGATTATATATTGCTACATAACAAATATTTGAAACATGTCTTATGCTCACACTCACATTTTAATGTGTATTAATAACCAACAGTGATGGTAATCATGATAGCTAACTTTATATGGTTTCAGGCACAAATAATTCACGCACAAAATAAGTGACTCAGTTCTCAAAAGTTCTAAGATGTTAGCGATTTTCATAACTGTCCTGTAAATCGGGAAACCAAGGCACAAAAGTCAGAAAACTGCTCAACATCACAAAGCTTATAAATGATGAGATATGAAACCAGCACTCTTACTTATTATAGTAATAATGAATTTCTTAATTACGGTACAGACAAGAAACAAATGGAAAGTAATATGAAATAATATAATACATATTTTCACAATTTTCGGGTTACAATGAAGTGGTCCAAAGCATTAGGGGATGAATTGCTCATGCAAGTGACTCAGATACCAGGAGCAGTGTTGGAATTCTTCTAAAATTGCTAACAGCTCTTGGTAAGTTTCCAAACAAATAAACTACAATTTTCCCTCTAATTCCTTGGCAGCTGTGTTCCTGGAAAATTCAGTGCCTATTATAACTGTGCAAAAGAAAAAGTACCCCTTCAGTTCAGACGTAAAATGAAATTAGGTTCTAGGTTCACATAATTACGGAGAATTTTTTTTTTCTTTTAATGTAAACAAACACTCGGTGGGATATTTCAAAATTGTATGGGAAATGGTCATATATGGATGTGAGAGCTGGACTATATAAAGAACGCTGAGTGCTGAAGAATTGATGCTTTTGAGCTGTGGTGTTAGAGAAGACTCTTGAGAGTCCCTCAGACTGCAAGGAGATCCAACCAGTCCATCCTAAAGGGGATCAGTCCAGAATATTCATTGGAAGGGCTGATGTTGAAGGTGAAACTCCAATACTTTGGCCACCTGATGCAAAGAGCTGACTCCTTGGGAAAGACCCTGATGCTGGGAAAGATTGAAGGCGGGAGGAGAAGGGGATGACAGAGGATGAGATGGTTGGATGGCATCACTGACTCGATGGACATGGGTTTGGGTGGACTCCGGGAGTTGGTGATGGACAGGGAGGCCTGGTGTGCTGCAGTCCATGGGGTTGCAAAGAGTCAGACACGACTGAGCGACTGAACTGATGGGAAATGGTACAGTCTTTTTGCTGTTTTAAAATTATGTTTGTTTCAATGTTAAGGACACTGCTGAACTTTTTTTTTTTTTTCCTATCATTCCTGGCTGCCACCCACTACACGAGCGTAGTGAAACTAAATTATGATAATAACTGTAAGAACAACAAAATCCCACAATGACCCCTGAAGAGTGACCGTTCTAAGGACTCTGTGGACAGAGTTCAGAATCACCTCGGACTCTGCAGTTCTAGGCAAAACATTGAGCGTAGGATCATTCTTCTTCAGGAGCTACTGGTTGGCAACTTTTCAGCAAATTCTGAAATCTTACATACTATCTATTCCACCAAGGTAAAGAACCACCAGTCCTAGGTATTCCATGACGCTGTGAACTACTTTCTTCCAATCCGTTTTCTGTTTGGTAACCGCTCTTTGTGGTTTGCTCGGGACACTGTGCATATTCCAAACCTGCATTATTTTGCTGATCCCTCAGCATCCTTCTCAGCATAGTATCCCTCACAGACTTTTTATTTGCAGTAAGCGATGCCAAACATTGGGCTTCCCAGGTGGTGCTAGTGGGAAAGAACCCGCCTGCCAATGCAGAAGACCTGAGTTCGATCCCTGGGTCGGAAAGATTCCCTGGAGGAGGAAACGGCAACCCATTCCAGTATTCTTGCCTGGGAAATCCCATGGACAGAGAAGCCTGGTGGGCTACAGTCCATGGGGTCTCAAAGAGTTGGAAATGACTAAAGGGACTTCATACTCATGCATGCCAAACACTGCCCTTAGCTGCATTAAAATGAGCTCACACGAGTGGATCCGAGCATCACCCTTAAGTTCTCAGATCCTGCAATGACTTTTCTCTGGTGCTGTGTGCAAAGCACCAGTGGTCTCCAGGGTTCCTGCTTAAACATATGGTTACGTCTCAAGTGCAAGCTATACAACCTCCTTCCCCAGCCCTTCCCGGGTGCAAAGTCACGAGCATCTCATTTGAAGGGCAGGAGGCAGGAGGCTGACTGATCAAACAACTGGAGTTGGTGCAGAGGAAGCCGGTTCTCTGGACTCTTTCTGGCCTCTGAGGATGGTGGCCAGTGGTACTGGTTCATATACCAAACGAGCCACAGCTGGTGCCAGGACCCAAAATAAACCATCAGGGCACATTGCACGGGAGAAACAGGACATTACTGGTCAAGAATATGGCAAACGTGTGCTGGAAAAGAAGGTCCAATAGTACTACCTCAGTGCCTATCAATCGTTATGTGATATTCTGTGATGGCAGCTTTGCCATTAATGTCCTTGCTCTTGTTCAGGGGCTCAGTCATGTCTGGCTCTTTGTGGTCCCATGGACTGCAGCATGTCAGGCCTCCCTGTCCTTCACCATCTCCAGGAACTTGCTCAAATTCATGTCCACTGAGTCAGTGATGGCATCCGACCATCCCATCCTCTGTCGTCCCCTTCTCCTCCTGCCTTCAATCTTTCCCAGCATCGCGGGCTCTTCCAACGAGCCGGCTCCTTGCATCAGGGGGCCAAAGTTTTGGAGCTTCAGCTTCAGCAATCAGCCCTTTCGGTGAATATTCAGGGTGGGTTTCCTTTAGGATGGGCTGGTTGGATCTCCTTACTGTCCAAGGGATGCTGTAGTGCAAATCCACTGCTGTGTATTTGAGTTTGGCCATTCTGATAGATAGACGCTGTCCAGCTCAGGGTTCAGTTCACTTCAGTTCAGTCGCTCAGTCGTGTCCGACTCTTTGCGACCCCATGAACCGCAGCATGCCAGGCCTCCCTGTCCATCACCAACTCCCGGAGTTTACTCAAACTCATGTCCATCGAGTCAGTGATGCCATCCAGCCATCTCATCCTCTGTCGCCCCCTTCTCCTCCTGTCCCCAATCCCTCCCAGCATCAGGGTCTTTTCAAATGAGTCAACTCTTCACATCAGGTGGTCAAAGTATTGGAGTTTCAGCTTCAACATCAGTCCTTCCAATGAACACTCAGGACTGATCTTTAGGATGGTCTGGTTGGATCTCCTTGCAGTCCAAGGGACTCTCAAGAGTCTTCTCCAACACCACAGTTCAAAAGCATCAATTCTTCAGCGCTCAGCTTTCTTCACTGTCCAACTCTCACACCAATACATGACCACTGGAAAAACCATAGCCTTGACTAGACGGACTTTTGTTGGCAAAGTAATGTCTCTGCTTTTTAATATGCTGTCTAGGTTGGTCATAACTTTCCTTCTAAGGAGTAAGCGTCTTTTAATTTCATGGCTGCAGTCACCATCTGCCGTGATTTTGGAGCCCAGAAAACTAAAGTCTGACGCTGTTTCCACTGTTTCCCCATCGATTTCCCATGAAGTGATGGGACCAGATGCCCTGATCTTAGTTTTCTGAATGCTGAGCTTTAAGCCAACTTTTTCACCCTCCTTTTTTCGCTTTCATCAAGGGTTAGGATCTCTCAAGTCTCTGTCCAGATTTTGAAGCTGCATTGCGTGTGGTATACAATGTACTGTTTCCATGTGCTGCATGTCCCTGATATAACTGTGAGTGGAGATAGAGCCCCCAAGGTAAAATGAGGTCCCTAGAGTGGGCCCTGATCCCCCAGGACTGGGGTCCTAATAAGCAGAGGAGATCAGGTCACACGTCCACAGGGAGACACGTGTCTCCCTGTGAAGACATAGGGAGCAGACGGCCGTCTACACGCCCAGGAGAGAGGCCTCCGGAGAAACCAGGCCTGCCCGCACCTGCATCTCAGAGTCCAGCCTCCAGGACTAGTGAGAAAAAAAAAAAAAAGAAGTTTCTATTATTTAAGGCACCCTGTCTAAGGTGTTTTATTATGGCAACTGAAGAAGGAGAAAACACCGTTTTATACAGAATGAGAATGCAAGAAATTCCCAGGTGGCTCAGCGGTATAGAATCTGCCTTTCAAGCAGGGAGCCAGACTCCCTGGAGAAGGGAATGGAAACCCACTCCAGTATTTGTGCCTGGAGAATCCCATGGACAGAGGAGCCTGGTGGGCTACATGACACGGGCTTGTAAAGAGTTGGACACGACTGAGCATATGTATATACACACACACACACACATATACATATATATATACACACATATATACACGTATACACAGACATATATGGGGCTTTCCTGATGACTCAGATGGTAAAGAATCTGCATGTAATACAGGAAGCCCAGGTTTGCTCCCTGGTTTGGGAAGATCCCCTGGAGAAGGACATGGCAACCCACTCCAGTGTTCTTGCCTGGAGAATGTCATGGACAGAGGAGCCTGGCGGGCTACAGTCCAGTGGGTCACAAAGAGTCAGACAGGACTGAGTGACTGACCACCCACACACATATATACATATATACATACATATATATATGTATATATGTATATATATATGAGAACTTTCCTCGAGATGAGAACTGTTACAATTACTCTCTGCTTAGAAATATTTTTCTTAATAAGTGTGAGTAGAAATTCCTTCTAAGAGCACTAATGTATAGCTCCTGATTCAATAAAGTTTATTTTTCAGTCAATAATTTTTAAAAAGTTACAAAATATATGAATTTATATACTTGGGTTTGTGTCCCTACGTCTCTCAAGATGCCTGGTAAAATGATGAAAGTCTATAGTCACCTTATTCACATTCCTCTTGACTCAGACACTCCTGAACTCCAATTCCTTTCCTCCTCATTCCTCTTTTTTTTCAAACGGTGAGTCATTTACAAAGAATATCGAATGCCGTTTCTCCGACAGTCCCCTGGCGCGTGGCTTTCCCATCATGGCATTAATCGTTGATTAAAATTTTAAAACGTCACCCTAATGTTTCACAATATTAACGAAGTCTTTAATCCCTTCTGGAAAATTAAATCCATACTTCTTCCCAGCGGCTGTGTGACAGCGATCGAACCAGCGCCCCGGTTGCCAGGCTCCCGGGACTGTTCCCCGGGCACGTCTGTTCATTCCTGTCGATGCCAACAGGAGCATCGTCCCCGAGACATGACGTGTAGGGCCGACTGTACAAGGGCTTTGTGCGGTGGCTGTGCGTTCTTTACACACCGATTCTTCGCAGGATGATGGAGGGGGGTGCAAACGAGTGGAATGCCAGAGTTTTCACCTGCAGTGGGAATTCTGGTGTGTGAAGACTTGAAAGGAGATCGGAGTTGTCCTAGAGAGAGTTTTCCCCAGCAGTGACCATTCAGGCCCACCCTCAAGCACTGTGCGTGTGAGAATTAGAACATAAAGAAGGCTGAGCACCAAGGAACTGATGCTTTTGAACTATGGTCCTGGAGAAGACTCTTGAGAGTCCCTTGGACTGCAGGGAGATCCAACCAGTCCATCCGAGAGGAAATCAGTCCTGGGTGTTCATTGGAAGGACTGATGCTGAACCTGAAACTCCAACTCTTTGGCCACCCAATGCGAAGAGCTGACTCATTGGAAAAGACCCTGATGCTGGGAAAGATTGGGGGCAGGAGGAGAAGGGGACGACAGAGGATGAGATGGTTGGATGGCATCACCGGCTCGATGGACGTGAGTTTGAGTGAACTCCAGGAGATGGTGTTGGACAGAGGAGCCTGGTGTGCTGGACTCCAAGGGGTCGCAGAGAGTCGGACATCACTAAGCAGATAAACAGCCACAATAAAGTATGTGGAAGTGAGAGCCTTGTGAGCCCTGGAGGTCAGGCCTTGCAGCAAGGAGACCATCTCGGTGACCTTGGGGGAATGCCTTGAGCAGCAGAGCCTTGGTTTCATCCATTTGTCTGCGAAAGGCATTAGAGGCACCCTGCCTGCCTCCTTGTGTCAGGACGAAATAAAGAGGCAGGCAGAACGCTGTTAAGCCCATTAGAGAACGTGATACGATGATCAAGTTGAATGACTCCCTCCTAAGAATAATTACTAAATGCTGCCTTTCTGAGAGGACAAGCTGAGCTGTTTTAACTTCTGCTTTATCCTTTACGTCGGGGACTCGGTATTATTATGGTACATTTTTCATGCATTCTTTAGCTGATTGCCTTAGTTATCCTCCGTAACTGTTAATATGCGGGCAGGCTTCCAAAACCTCTCCAAATGAAGGCATTTAGGATAACCATAAATCGACAGATATTTACTGAAATAATGAGTTCTAATTATGGATATGGAATGGATTTAAAGACAAGCCACATCTACCCAGCAGTTGACTGGATTAGTGGGGAAAAAAAAAAAAAAAAACAGGACTTTATGGATACTCATACTCACGATTTATTGCAAGGATACATAAATCTGTGCTTTAGGAGTTTAAACTATATATTTTGCACTTGATTTACAAAACCTGCTAATAAATCCAGTTCGACTTCTCATTGAGAAATCATTACTCTCGGCGTCAACTCTAGCTAAGTATGAGGATTTATAAGCCGGGAAAATTCATGTACAAAATGAACCCCAGGATTTGAAAGCATGCCAATAAATCTTAAAAAGAAATCCTTACCTTACACATAGGATATAGGTGAAAGATTGAGAAATCATGAACTTAAATGTACACCAATATTCCCTGGTGGCTCAGATGGTAAAGTGTCTACCTGCAACGCGGGAGACCCGGGTTCGATCCCTGGGTCTGGAAGATCCCCTGGAGAAGGGAATGGCAACCCACTCCAGTACCCTTGCCTAGAAAACTCCATGGTTGGAGGAGCCTGGTGGGCTACAGTCCATGGGGTCTCAAAGAGTCAGACACGACCGAGCGACTCCAGGGTATCCTCCCGACTCAGGGATCGAACACAGGTCTCCTGCATTGGCAGGCAGATTCTCTACGGTCTGAGACACCAAGGAAGCCCAATAAGCCATTAGATATCTTAATTTAACAGGGCAATTTTGGAGTGGTACCTATTAGGAATCACCTCCTGAGGAACAGTATTATTTAATTTTTTTAAAGATGTTTTGATATAGATAATTTTTAAAGTCTTTACTGAATTTGTTACAGTATTGCTTCTATTTTAGAGTTCTGGTCTTTTGGCCAGGAAGCCTGTGGCATCTTAGTTTCCTAAGTGGGAATTGGACCCACAGCTCCCGGAAGGTGACGTCCTAACCATTGGGCCCACCAGGGAAGTTCCACCAACTCTCATTTAAGCCACGCAGGGTCACCTTTCAAGTCACAATACAACCTTTCATGTCTAGCGAAGCTCCTTGGTCAGAGTCTCTGCATCAGAACGCATCAAGGATATCGCTTCCTGTTTTTCCATCTTGCAATCGCTCATACAAAATTCAGAGGTGACTGTAAGTGCAGTTATCTTGAAAAGGGACATTGGTATTTCATCTGGTTTCAGGAACCAAAGTGACGTCTTGGTCATCTGAGCTTTATGTACTGATTTGAGATGGGAGGGACTCTCTCCACCTGGAGACATGGGCTTTCTGACTGCCAGAGCCCCTGTTCCCCATCTCCACTTGGAACCGTCCTTCAGAAACGCATTAGGAGCACAAGACATTCAGCACTTTGGGAGCTAGCAAAACATTTCTCATTACTTGGCCGACAATGACGAGTATGGGATGCTAATGACGGTGATAAAGGGGCTTAAGATATTCAGTACATAAAGAACGTTCCATAGAGGAGCTACTTAAGTAGATCCAAGGCTATTAGTGACTCCTTGGGCGAGTAACTCAGATGCATACCAAACTTTTCCTTTGCAATATTTGCATGTCTCGCCAAAGAAACATGATCTACAGAGCATCTTTTGCCAGCCTCTTTTGGCTCTGAGGTGCACACGTGGCTATTATGTAGAAGAGATTATGGCCGTGTACACACAAGAGCGAGAATAGATGTTGCAAGTATTTTCTGTTTAGCCGCTCAGGCGTGTCTGACTCTGTGCAACTCCATGGACTGTAGCCCGCCAGGCTCCCTCTGTCCATGGAACTCTCCAGGCCAGAATACTGGAGTGGGTTGCCATTCCTCCTCCAGGGGATCTTTCCCACCCAGGGTGATGATGAACCTTGAATGCGAAATTTGACATGGCGGATTTCTGGGGATATCTGTCTCCTGTTGAGATGCCATCTTGCTCTTGGGGATAAGCGGTGACTTCCCACAGGGCCTACCGCCTGGGAGAGGATCTCTGGACCATACTGACGAGAATCAAAACACTGCTTGCACCCAGCACTTCTTGCTTGGTACGGCCACCTCACCGGGCAAGAGGATTCCCTGCAAAAATGGGTGCAATAACGCCTTTCCGCTCATGGCTGCTGTGAAGTTCAAATTCTAAAGTTGACAAAGTATGGTACTTAGAAAGCTGCCTGATGTGAAACACTCCAGATAATCCTCTGCAAATACATTATTCATCAATATATCCATAGATTTATTACAGATACATAATTATTTATTATATTACCTACACACATACAATTTTATATATGTTATATAGATGATACATATATTTATAACATATTTTATATAGCATATATAAGTTTACATATAAAATATATATGCATATACATAACATGCAATACACACACAATTACATATCATATGTTATATATATGATACATATATTTACAACATAATTTTTTATATAACATATATAATAACAATTTATATATACAGTATATGTGTGTATCATAACATGAAATACACATACAATTATATATTATATGTTATATATATGATACATTTATTTATAACATAATTTTATATATTATATATAATTTTATATTTTAATATATAATTTTATATATTTATAACACAATTATATGTAATATATAATTTTATATTTTAATATATAATTATATATATAATTTACATATTTATAACATAATTATATGTGTATTATATATAAATATAAATATATATTTTTATATTATAATATAATTTTTATATAATAACAATTTACACATAAAATATATATGCATATATATAACATGCAATACATATATAACATATAACATATATATGATGACATAGTATATAATATATAACAATAATATATGTAATATATATCATATTATATAACAAAGTTTATATATAACATTATACATTATGTGCTATATAATAAATGCAACATAATACATTATTACAACATAAGAATGATCAATATGTTAATATCCAATAATATAAACTGTAATTATATAATAATTGTGTATATATATATGTAGAGAAAGAGAGGTGTGTTGCATATATATATATAGAGAGAGAGTTGTGTTGCATATATATATATAGAGAGAGAGACAGAGGTGTGTTGCATATATATATATATAGAGAGAGAGAGGTGTGTTGCATATATATATAGAGAGAGGTGTGCTGCGTATATATATATATATATATATATATATAGAGAGAGAGAGAGAGAGAGAGAGAGGTGTGTTGCATATATATATACATATATATAGAGAGAGAGGTGTGTTGCGTATATATATATATATATATATATATATATAGAGAGAGAGAGAGAGAGAGAGAGAGAGAGGTGTGTTGCATATATATATACATATATAGAGAGAGAGAGGTGTGTTGCGTATATATATATATATATATATAGAGAGAGAGAGAGAGAGAGAGAGGTGTGTTGCATATATATATATATAGACAGAGAGAGAGAGACAGAGGTGTGTTGCATATATATATATATAGAGAGAGAGAGGTGTGTTGCATATATATATAGAGAGAGGTGTGCTGCGTATATATATATATATATATATATAGAGAGAGAGAGAGAGAGAGAGAGAGAGAGGTGTGTTGCATATATATATACATATATATAGAGAGAGAGGTGTGTTGCGTATATATATATATATATATATATATATATATATATATAGAGAGAGAGAGAGAGAGAGAGGTGTGTTGCATATATATATACATATATAGAGAGAGAGAGGTGTGTTGCGTATATATATATATATATATAGAGAGAGAGAGAGAGAGAGAGAGAGGTGTGTTGCATATATATATATATAGACAGAGAGAGAGAGACAGAGGTGTGTTGCGTATATATATATATATATAGAGAGAGAGAGGTGTGTTGCATATATATATATATAGAGAGAGAGAGGTGTGTTGCATATATATATATAGAGAGAGGTGTGCTGTGTATATATATATATATATATATATATAGAGAGAGAGAGAGAGAGAGAGGTGTGTTGCATATATATATATATATATAGAGAGAGAGAGAGGTGTTGCATATATATATAGAGAGAGAGGTGTGCTGTGTATATATATATATATATATATATATATAGAGAGAGAGAGAGGTGTGTTGCATATATATATATATATATAGAGAGAGAGAGGTGTGTTGCATATATATATATATATAGAGAGAGAGGTGTGTTGCATATATATATATATATATATATATAGAGAGAGAGAGAGAGAGAGGTGTGTTGCATATATATATATATATAGAGAGAGAGAGAGGTGTGTTGCATATATATATATATAGAGAGGTGTGCTGTGTATATATATATATATATATATAGAGAGAGAGAGAGAGGTGTGTTGCATATATATATATATATATAGAGAGAGAGAGGTGTGTTGCATATATATATATATAGAGAGAGAGGTGTGTTGCATATATATATATATATATAGAGAGAGAGAGAGAGAGAGAGAGAGAGGTGTGTTGCATATATATATATATATATAGAGAGAGAGGTGTGTTGCATATATATATATATAGAGAGAGAGAGGTGTGTTGCGTATATATATATAGAGAGAGAGGGAGAGAGAGAGGTATGTTGCTAGTGGTAAAGAGTCTGCCTGCCAATACAGCAGACACACAAGAGGTGGGTTCGATCCCTGGGTGGGGAAGATGGCCTGGAGGAGGAAATGATAACCCACTCCAGCGTTCTTGCCTGGAAAATGCCATGGACAGAGGAGACTGGCAGGCTACCATCCATGAGGTCACAAAAAGTCAGCCATGATTCAGCAACCAAGCATGCACACACAGATACAGAAACAGTCAGAAAGGATATATATATATATGACACATACACACATATGTGTACACGTGAGCCTGCCTGATGTGTATAAATGGTCTCTGTTGTTCAGTTGCTCAATCATGTCCAGCTCTTGCAAGCCCGTGGACTGCAGCACGCCAGGCCTCCCTGTTCATCACCAACTCCCGAATTTTGCTCAAGCTCATGTCCATTGAGTCGGTGATGCCATCCAACCATCTCATCCTCTGTCGTCCCCTTCTCCTCCTGCCTTCCATCGTTCCCAAGCATCAGGGTCTTTTCCAGCGAGTCAGCTCTCATATCACGTGGCCAAAGTATTGGAGCTTCAGCTTCAGCATCAGTCCTTCCGGTGACCATTCAGGGCTGATATCCTTTAAGATGGACTGGTTGGATCTCTGTATAGTCTTGGCAGCAAATCATGAAACCTTCCTTTTCCAACAACAGTGGCCTGACAAGGACCCACGTGAGCCGGCAGCATGTCGATGCTCCTTCTCATAGGTGCTCCCTGAGACATCCAGTTGTGTACCACCTGGATATATTCATCACCCCCTGCCTCAGGACTACCCCACCCAGAGACAGGAAGAGAAAGTCCAGGCTAGAACATCTGAGAGTGGCCAGGAAAGACAGAAAGAAAGAGTTGGCAAGGACAGAAACACAGCACGCAGAAGGATGCAGGTCTGTTCAATCCAAAGATAATCGGTGCTTTGCCCCGGTAACTGATGCTGGGAATGGAGTTGGTGCAAGTTGACTGCCATGACTGAATCTCTTCATCTAAATGCAGGAGCGTATGCCCGTGTGTTCTAACATATGTCCAAGATTTCCCAGGGCCTTAATCCTTAAAAAAAAAAAAAACTTTATATTTTTCTAATGGGAAGGGCTCTACTATTTGTTGATTGATAGTGTTTGCTGATATATAAAAGTGACATTTAAACAGAAAGAAAACGTGAAATGGATGAAAGAGGAAAGCAGGAAATTAATTGGATATTTCTCATCACCGCGGAAATGTAGGAGAAACAATGTCACAGGAGGAGAATAATGTCTGCAATTTTCCACCTGTCTTAAAAAGATGGTTTTGAAATGAGGATGTGAGCTGTCGAATGCAGCCTTGCAGCTTATGCGGAAGGGCCTGGAAAGATTCCTGTATGCGCTAGAGGAAGTGGAAGAGAAGAGTACGGTAAATGATTGTGCCGTAGTCCCATCATGTCTTCTTCATGCTGGTTTGTAGAACATAAGGACACATTAGAGAAATATTTTTAAGTCGCTTGTTTACCTGCTTGTCTTCTCTTCCCAGCAAACTCAATTAGGTTTCAACAGTGTTCTGGATCCCTGAGTTTTCTTATCATTCGAACACACATGTGTCTATCATCTTTCTATCGACATCTATCTCTGCATCCTCTGTCTATATATCTGTCTGCCCTTCTGTCATCTTTATCTCTCTCTGCAATCTACCTACCTCCTTATATCTCTCCATCCTTTGTGTATCTATTTCTCCATTCATTCATCTCTCTTACTTTCTCTTCCTTTCCTTCTAGGTATCTATCCATCATCCAGCATCCATTTCATTCTCTCTATGTTATCAGGAGACCCGGGTTCAATCTCTGGGTCAGGAAGATCCCCTGGAGAAGGAAATGGCCACCTACTCCAGGACTGTGGCCTGGGAAGAGGAGCCTTGCCAGGCTACAGTCCACGGGGTTGCAAGAGAATCGGACACAACTGAGTGACTAATACATCTATCTTTATATCTAAGACCTACCTATCTAATCTACCTATCTACATCTATCCATCCATCATGCATATATCTAACCATGTCTTTCTTTCTCTTTCCTTCCATATATCTACCCCTCTATCATCTATCCTAATCATTTATCTCACTCATCATCTGTTTATATCTACCCACCTACCTACACGTATCCATCACCTACCTACCACTTATCAAGCTACTCATTTTTAACACTTAAGCAAATAGCATCATGCTGAAGGTCACTTCTTTTACTGACACTTCAGCTTGAGATCAATTAGACTGATACTTGTATCTTCAGTTTATTCATTGAACTTTATAATTAACTATTCCAATGTGGGTAGTTTCTAAGTTTTCATTATTATGAGCAAGTTAACTGTGAACACCCTTGTCCACACTCTGTACTCATGGCCTGAGATTCAGTGGAGCAGACAGCTGGCTGGAGAGCTGACCACGTCTTCAATCCCATGGATGCTTTCAGAAGTCTTCCCAAAGAGGTGTGATCAGTCTGTGTACCCTCTAACAGGAAGGTGGGGACACCTTCCTGCTTCACAATTTCGTTGGTGCTTCATGCTCTCTGAGTTAAATTTTGCCCCAACTTAAGGTAGTCTTATGATGTTTTAACTTGAATGCCCCTGTCCATAGTAAAGGACATTGAATATCACTGCCCTTCAGGTTTTAGTCTTCTAAGTGCTATTCATTCCCTATTTTCTACAGAGTTTTTTTTTTTTAACCCCTCCTTTTTGGTTTCTTGAGATCTGTGTGTGTGTCTCAGAACGTGTTTTTGTGTGTACTTCTATATACCCTTATAAACAGGTATATCCATTTACTGTGATTTTACGCTTTATATATGCCGAGACTCTTGTCACCATCAGAACGCAAGTTTGAGCTTATCTGGGATTTTTTTCTTTTAATTTTATTTGATATTGCAGCATAGTTGATGAACAACTTTGTATTAGTTTCAGATGTCCAGCAAAGTCAGTTATACATGTATCTATTTTTTTTCATTTTTTAAAATTAATTACTTTAATTGGAGGTTAGTCACTTTACAATATTGTGGTGGTTTTTGCCATACAGTCACATGAATCAGCCATGGGTGTACATGTGTCTCCCATCCTGAAATCCCTCCCACCTCCCTCCCCCACCCCACCCATCTGGGTTGTCCCAGAGCACCAGCTTTGGTGCCCAGCTTCATGCATCCAATTTGCAAGGGTCACCTATTTTACATATTTATCCAGGCATTTTGGTGGCATGTTTTGGGACAATATAATATCCATAACCTCTGTCTTCTGCTTTGGTCTTCACGGCAAATGTACATCTTCATCTCAGTTGTGACTGACGCTCTGCGACCCCATGGACTGTAGCCCTCCAGGCTCCTCTGTCCACGGGATTTTCCAGGCAAGAATACTGGGATGGGTTGTCATTTCCTTCTCCAGGAGATCTTTCCGACCCAGGGATTGAGCACAGGTCTTCTGCATTGCAGGCAGGCTCTTTACCATCTGAGCCACCAGCGAAGCAAATATCCGTAACCTCTATTTCCTGCTTTGGTCTTCAAATGTACGTCATAGCCAGAGAATATACATATATTCCTATATATGGGAGGGTTATCTTTGAGGGTTATAATAATATATTCTTGATACTAATCATAAACTCATGTAAACATTTGGGGTGAAGAGGTTTCATAGATTCTTTATTTTTTGTTGATGGTATACTTTATTTTTAGAACTTTTTATCATCTGGATATTCAAAGTAGTTAACACTGTTTTAAAATAACTGGTTCTTTGGTTGGATAGATATAGATACATGATGGATGAACAGTTGTAGGTAGGTAGATAAGATGTGGCTAGATTAGATATATTAGACACATAGATATAAATAGGTGATAGAGAGATGGATATATAGATACACGGAAGGAAAGAATATACCTTCAGGATGCCACTGAACTGGAGGCGCTCCATTTCTCTCTTAAATAACCTGCCTAATGAGGCTTTTCCTATCACATGAAGACAAAAACGGGATGACCACTTAAGCAGGTAACTGATATGGAGGGCGTGCTAGGCTGTTGTTCTAGGCTGAGTACATCTGGCTATTATTGGAAGCCAGTTCCCCATAAATACCAGGCTCACCATTACCACATTACACGGATACATCAGAGTATGCTTCCAAAGGACATTTAAATCACTTTTATTCCTTATTACCCCATGCCCTAGTTTTTTTTTTTTTTAATTGGAAAGCATTCCCTCCCAGTACTAAATTCCTAATTAAATCCCCAGATTAAACTATGAAGCCATTCCCCCATCTTTTTTTTTTTTAATAGGAAATGGACACTATTTGAAGGAGGAATACATGTGTTTTAATTATGTTGTTCATCTCGGCACAACAAGGACCCCATCACTGGATCTTAGAAGAATAAATGCTACCCCAGCTTGTTCTAAACGGTTCTAAATCGGGTTGATTGTATTCTGTAACTCTACGTCTTGTGGAACAAGCTTTACAAAACTCCCTTTGCTAAGCCTGGGTAATAACACAGCTACAAAAGGACATACTGGTTTGATTCCACTTATATGAGGCGCCGAGAATCACGAAAACCATATAGGCAAAGAGCAGAGTGGTGAGTGCCAGGGCCCAGGGGGCAGGAAATGTGGAGTTAGTGTTTCATGGGGACACAGCTTCAGTTCAGTGACAGGAGAGGTCTGCAATGGTGGTGATGGTTGTAAAACAGTTCAGTTCAGTTCCTCAGTCGTGTCTGACTCTTTGCGACTCCATGGACTGCAGCACACCAGGCCTCTCTGTCCATCACCAGCTCCAAGAGTTTACCCAAACTCATGTCCGTTGAGTCGGTGATGCCATCCAACCATCTCATCCTCCGTCCCCTTCTCCTCCTGCCCTCAATCTTTCCCAGCATCAGGGTCTTTTCCAATGAGTCAGCTCTTTGCATCAGGTGGTCAAAGTATTGGAGTTTCAGCTTCAACATCAGTTCTTCCAATGAATATTCAGGGATGATTTCCTTTAGGATGGATTGGTTGGATCTCCTTGCAGTCCAAGGGACTCTCAAGGGTCTTCTCCAACACCACAGTTCAAAAGCATCAATTCTTTGGCACTCTTTGTAGTGAGAGTGCCAATGGGAAAAACCATAGCCTTGACTAGACAGACCTTTGTTGGCAAAGTAATGTCTCTGCTTTTTAATATGCTATCTAGATTGGTCATAACTTCTCTTCCAAGGAGCAAGCATCTTTTTATTTCATGGCTACAATCACCATCTGCAGTGATTCTGGAGCCCAAAAAAATAAAGTCTGACACTGTTTCCACTGTTTTCCCATCTATTTCCTATGAGGTGAGGGGACCAGATGCCATGATCTTAGTTTTCTGAATGTGGAGCTTTAAGCCAACTTTTTCACTCTCCTCTTTCACTTTCATCAAGAGACTTTTTAGTTCCTCTTCACTTTCTGCCATAAGGGTGGTGTCATCTGCATATCTACCAGCAATCTTGATTCCAGCTTGTGCTTCCTCCAGCTCAGCGTTTTTCATGATGTACTCTGCATATAAGTTAAATAAGCAGGGTGACAATATACAGCCTTGACGTACTCCTTTTCCTATTTGGAACCAATCTGTTGGTCCATGTCCAGTTCTAACTGTTGCTTCCTGACCTGCATCCAGGTTTACTGTTTGTAAAACAGGATACAGTGAATAACAACTGCAACGAAAACTTAAAAACAATTACAATGGTAAGTTTCCTGTTACCTGTATCTTGCCACAATTTAAAATATTTTGTGTTAGTCACTCAGTCGTGTCCAATTCTTTGCCATTCCATGGACTGTAGCCCACCAGCCTCCTCTGTCCGTGGGATTCTCCAGGCGAGAATATTGGAATTGGTGGCCATGCCCTCCTCCAGGGAATCTTCCCAACCCAGTGATCAAACCCAAGAATTCTGCACTGCAGGCAGATTCTTTACCACCTGAGCCACGTAACTCCCTTTAAAACTGATCAGTGAACCCTTATTATACAAAGATAGTATCAGTGAGCCAAAGAAGAAATAACATTGCCTAAAGGAGTGATTTCCATTGGCCATTCCTCTTTGGGATTAATGTTGGTCCGTGTTTATATGAATTGCATGTAAAAAAGAACACTTATGAAGTTAAAAAAAATTTTTTTATTGTTTAAGTTATGAAAGTATGGTAAGACATTTATAGGCGACAAGGAAAATACAGAACAAAGTCACATAGTGTTCCCCAACAGATGACAAGATTCTTAGTTGGAGTTTCAGTATCAACTAACAGAAATTAATAGAATGGATAGAAAAGTAGAAGGATATCGTAGACTTGAAAAGCACCGTGAACCACTTCAACATAATTAAGATTTAGAAGACTTTCACACAGCGGCAGGGTACAAATTCTATTCAAGTTCCCATAGACTATAAACCAGGAGACACTGGAACATGCTAAGTCACTTTAGTCGTGTCTGACTCTTTGCAACCCTAGGAACCATAGGGACCATAGTCCACCAGGCTCCTGCATCCACGGGAGTCTCCAGGCAAGAATACTGGAGTGGGTTGCCATGCCCTCTTCCAGGGGATCTTCCCGACCCAGGGATGGAACCTGAGTCTCCCGCATTGTAGGTGGGATTCTTTACCATCTGAAAACGTGTTAGTAACTACAGGATGAGCATTAGGTCGCTGAACAAGCTAGAGATCTGGATTTCTTGACCTTGGGGTTATAACGTCTTCCACTTTCAACACCCAGAAACCAGTGATGCATCTTCCACCATGACCTTCACTGATTTCCCACGTCTGGGCTCTATGCTGAGGTGACACTGGACATCCTGTCCACTGCTTTTCTCTGTAACATCAATTTGGAGCTTCAGCAGGACAAAGGTTCCCCGACCTATCTTTCTTCTTTCCCTTCCATGGAAGTGAAAGTGAAAGTGAAGTCGCTCAGTCGTGTCCGACTCTTTGCGACCCCATAGACTGTAGCCTACCAGGCTCCTCTGTCCATGGGAGTTTCCAGGCAAGAATACTGGAGTGGGCTGCCGATGACGTTGGCTGTCTCGCACATAAGGATGATTCTTGCAAGATGAGTTTGGGCTGGCTTTGCTTGAAAAGTGAAAGTGTTACTCTCTCGACTGTGTCTGACTCTCTGCAATCCCGTGGACTGTAGCCCGCCCAGCTCTTCTGTCCATTGGATTCTCCAGGCAAGAATACTGGAGTGGGTTGCCAGTTCCTTCTCCAGGGGAATGTTACCGACCCAGGGATCGAACCCAGGTCTCCCACATTGCAGATAGACTCTTAATTGTCTGAGCCACTGTGTGGGGCTTCCAAAAAAAAGTGTCTGTGACATAAACCACATTTCTTCAAGACTGTTAAGAGTCATTGCTCAGTACAGGACCACTGGTGCAAATAAGGGGATGCCCAAGGTTCAGGCTGGAAACCTGGTCACACATCTTTTATCCCAGGAAGGCTTTCCAAGGATGACATGGTACTGGGTACTGTTTGTTGCTTTTCTCTACATCCTGGCTTGTCGAGGGCAATGTCCAGAAGACAGTGTACAGAGATGCTTGGCCTTAATGTGTGTGCCAGCTGACCCCACAAATCATGTTCCTTTTATGCACGTCTCAGACAAAATATGAGTGCATGCGCACTGAGTTTCATCTAACTGGTACCTGCCCCAAAGCACCCAATAGAAGAGCATGTATAACAATAGCTGGGGAGTGAGGATTCAGCTGAATCAAACAAGGTCACGCAGGTGACATGGGTCCATGATCTTAAACACGTCAATTTCAGCAACTGCGATCAGGAATGCTGTTATTACGAACAAGCAGTGCTAGGTCGCTCAGTCGTGTCCGACTCTTTGCGACCCCGTGGACAGTAGCCCGCCAGGCTCCTCTGTCCATGGGATTGTCCAGGCAAGGACACTGGAGTGGGTTGCCATTTCCTCCTCTGGGGGAATCTTCCGGACCCAGGGATGGAACCTGTGTCTCTTATGTGTCTTGAACCGGCAGGAGGGTTCTTGACCACTAGGGCCACCTGGGAAGCCCCATTACTCTCATGACTACTAAGCAGATGGTTTAGACCATTTTTGACATTTATCTTTAGTTATACCGGTTCTTTGCTGTTGTGGGGGGTGCTTTTCTCTACTTGTTGGAAATGGGGGCTACACTCTAGTGGTTGTGCACACATTTCTCACTGCGGTGACTTCTCCTGTTGTGAAGCACAGGCTCCAGGGTGTGCGGGCTCAGTAGCTGCCACATGTGTGTGCTCAGGAGCTGCAGTTCCCAGGCTTTAGCGTGTTACACAGGTTTAGTTGCTCTGACGCATGTGGGATCTTCCTGGACCAGGCATTGAATCCGTGTGCCCCGGATTGGCGGGTGGATTCTTTACCACTGGGCCCCCAGGGAAGTCACATTTTTGATACTTCAAATACCGGGCTCGGCCAACTAAAACCCAGTGTATCAAATCTGGCCAGGCACCTATGTCCGTCATGTTGAAGGGTTAGCGTGTTAAGAATGGCTTGAACATTTCCAAGTGGTTACACTTTGAATAGCTGTATGTATAGATACATTCATTTCCTCAACTTTGCATCTCGGCTCATCAAGTCAAAAGTCTAAGATACTTATTTTTAACATATTTAAGATTTTTAAAATACTAAAATATTTACTTTAAGAAGTGGGCAGAGTGTGGCCCTACATATATATGTACACACACACATACATATGAGTGAAAGTGTTAGTTGCTGAAATGTGTTCAACTCTTTACCACCCATGGACTATAGTAGCCTGCCAGGCTCCTCTGTCCATGGGATTCTCCAGGCCAGAATACTGGAGTGGGTTGCCATTCCCTTCTCCAGGGGATCTTCCTGATTCAGAGATTGAACCCAGGTCTGCAGGTGCATTCTTTACAGTCTGAGCGACCAGGTAAGCCCCAGAAACATATATACATAATATATATATACACAAATTATATATATATATATATATAATGTATATATACACACACACACACACACACAAACACACACACATATGTGTGCTTCAACACATGTGCTTCAAACGATTATCTACAGACCCTCCAAGGAGTGGGATGAATGTTGCACCCAGATCAGAAAGATTTTGAGCACGTATACAGTTGGGTCAATGTCAAGAAAAATCCCCAAGTCTGTAAATGTGCTTTTTTATCTAGACTCTATAAAACACACTTTGAGACGTAAAGAGTTGCATGTTGGTTCTGCTCCAGAGGTGATTTCTCTGTTAAATAATTGCTAGTAAAGTGGTTTAGTTATGCAGGAGTTAATCTTCCGGAGGAAACCATTTGTCATTCTGATAATAGTATTTACACAGCTGTTATTAAGCTATCAGGCTAATAACTTTCTAGTGAGGGTGATGGGTAGCGGGGAGACAATTTCTAATCACTCGGGAGCTGTTTAAGTCCTGTGTGCTTTTAAAGTATAGCTTACTCGCTCCTCAAAGTAGACTTCCAAGTCCTCAAAGTAGCTGGCCAAGAAGTCATCCACTATTGCAAATACTCACACAGGTCGGTTATTTAAACCGCGTGTCTCGCCCGACACTTCAGCCCCTGAAAGAGCGCACACAGACCATCACGAAAGAATGGAAGCAAGAAACCCTTTCCCAGAAAAGGCATGTATGTTTAGAATTGGCATCGATATCTTCTAGGTAACACCTTTGACCCTGAAATGAACAGAGCATACGGGAAGGGTCATCAGAAAGTTTTTACCCATGTGTATAGAACTGCTCTTTCACCGAATGTTAATTGTATTCTGATCTGAACTGATCATTGTTCCTATGTGTGTGTATGTGTGTGTGTGTGTGTGTGTGTGTGTGTCTGTGTTCACACACATGCTCAGTCATGTCTGACTCATATGCTACCCTACGGACCGTAGCCCTCCAGGCTCCTCTGTCCATGGGGATTCTCCAGGTAAGAATACCGGAGTGGGTTGCCATTCCCTTCTCCAGGGGCTCTTCCCGGCTCAGGGATCGAATCCAGGTCTCCTGCATTGGCAGGTGGGTTCTTTACCACTATGCCACTGGAGCAGTCCAACTGTGGGTATAGTTCTTGTTTATTTGGGAGCATACTACATATTAGCACTGCACTCTGAATGCAAACATAACAAAAAGAAAACCAAACAACCCAACTGAAAAATGGGCGGAAGACCTTGATAGACATTTCTCCAAACAGGACACATGGACGCCCAACAATCGCATGATAAGATGCACAGCATCACTAATTACTAGAAAAATGCAAGTCAGAGTCACCGTGACTGGCATTGTAATCAGCTCAATACTTTGGCCACCTGATGCGAAGAACTGACTCACCGGAAAAGATCCTGATGCTGGGAAAGATTGAAGGCAGGAGGAGAAGGGGACGACAGAGGATGAGATGGTTGGATGGCGTCACTGACTCGATGGACATGAGTTTGAGCAAGCTCCGGGAGTTGGTGACGGACAGGGAGGCCTGGCGTGCTGCAGTGCATGGGGTTGCAGAGAGTCGGACACGACTGAGTGACTGAACTGAACTGAATCATCTCACACGGGGCAGAATGGCCATCATTAAACAGTCTAGAAATAAACGGTGGAGAGGGTGTCGGCAAGGTCACTGTCTGAATGCATGGTCTCATCAAGAATTAGGAGTTGCTGTCAGTGTATGCCTCCCACGTGTGCGAGGTGGTAGAGACCCATGGAGACCCACTCAGGGTTTCATAGACGGAGTATCAGCTCTCTTCCGATTCTGCTTTTGTACCTGGGTCTCCATCTCTCGGGAGCCTTCCCACTCACCTGTGCCCGTGTCCACCCGGCGTGAAATCAGACGAAACTACTCTGGATTCTGAGAGAGAGCTGGGGGAAACACAATAGAAAATAATATCAATAAACAAAAAAAAATTCTTAGGTTGCACGTTGTCAGCTTCCTTTAAACTTTTTATTTCATACCGGGGTATAGCCGATTAACAGTGTTGTGATGGTTTCAGGTGGACAACCCATGGATTCAGCATATACATGTATCCATTCTCCCCCAAACTCCCCTCCCATCCAGACTGTTACATGACATTGAGCAGACTTCCCTGTGCCGTCCAGCAGGTCCTTGCTGGTTCTCCGTGGTAAATACAGCCGTGTGTCCATGTCCATCCCAGACTCCCTGACTGTCCCTTCCCCCATCTTTCCCCCTGGGAACCATGAGGTTATTACAGAGTATTGAGCAGAGTTCCCTGTGCTGTCCAGCAGGTCCTTGCTGGTTCTCCATGGTAAATACAGCAGGGTGTCCATGTCCATCCCAGACTCCCTGACTATCCCTTCCCCCATCCTTCCCCCTGGTGACCATAGGGTTATTACAGAGTATTGAGCAGAGTTCCCTGAGCTGTCCAGCAGGTCCTTGCTGGTTCTCCATTTTAAATATGGTGCTTTAGGCTTTTTAATTCCACTTTCTCCCCCTCATTATGTCGTTGCTGTTGCTGCTTTTTTTTTTAGTGACATGCACTTTTTGGAAGAGACACCCCCCCTCCCCAGACACACGTATCGATTGCTACACATGGTAACGTGTACCATTGATTTATTTATACCCACCAGTCCTAATTTTGGCAACGTCTTAGCAGCCTGCTTCATCTTTATGCAATGTGGCCAACTTTGCGTTCTCTCTATATTTACCTCCCTGCTTTATTTTTGACAATTTAAATTTTTCATGGTGGCTGATGAGCCTTTTAGGATAATGGGGGATTTAATGCTGGGTAATTGAAGAGAAAGGTTAGAACAGTTTCTTCTTGGATCCCCCCACCATCCCCCCGTGCTCATTCTGCATGTATCAGGTATTCTCTGAGATCGTCTTTAGATTCCAGTTCTCAAAGAAAGGCTTGTGGAAGGAAGGGAGCGAGGCTGCCTGGGCAGAAACAGGAACAGATGCCTTTGGACTTGTGGGCCCAGCAGGGGAAGCAGAGGGTCGGACGAAATGACGTATAGCATTGACATATATACACGGTGTGTGCCGAGTCACTTTAGCCGTGTCCGATTCTCTGCGACCCCGTGGACTGTAGCCCGCCAGGCTCCTCTGTCCATGGGATTCTCCAGGCAAGACTACTGGAGTGGGCTGCCATTTCCTCCTGGAGTAGATGGTCCCCACCCAGGGTTCAAACCTTCATCCCCGGCGTCTGCTACATGGCAGGTGGATTCTTTACCCGCTGAGCTACCTGGGAAGCCCATCTATACACTACTGTGTGCAAAATAGATAGCTAACAGGATGCTGCTATATAGCAGAGAGAACTCCACTTGGTGCTCTGGGATGACCTAGAGGGGTGGGATGGGGGTGGTTGGAAAGGAGCGAAGCTCAAGAGGGAGGCGGTATATGCATACATATGGCTTACGGACGTCATTGTACAGCGGAAACTGACAACACGGCAAAGCAATTATCTTCCAATGAAAAAAAAAAATAAACATGCATTTCAGCATCTCACTAAATACCTAGAAACTGGGTCCAATCCTAAAATAATCTGGTCACAGTTTTTCTTTCGGTTCTTTTGCGATCCTTGCATTCCACAAGCTTGAAGTCACTCTCACCAATAATAAAAGAGTACTCTTTGTGATGCGATCATTCGGTTTGCATATATCATCCATGTATTCCACCAGGAGTTACTCACTGGTGGAAAGGATACAGTGTCTGTTAACCATGAAGCAAGCGTTTGCCCCGCTTTTGCCACCAGTGACCTTTTTGTATCTCATCTTTTCCTTGGCACCAGTTTGGCCAGACAGATTCTCTTCTCTTAATTGCCCCGGGCTTTCTGGAAAAACCACCTCACTGTGGGCAAACTTCCTGAGCTCTTGGGCTGCTGGCAAAACACAGGGTAATCTGGTCTCTGTGCACCTGGGGTAAAGCTTTTGCAATGCACAGGTGTACGCAGAGATGCTCCAGAGTTGAGGTGCGGGGTGGGGGCGTTCCCGAAGCTTTAAACTAACAGCTAGTTTAGGAAAACTAACTGGTCACTCGACATTTAAGAAATGATCTCGTGGACATATTGATCGGTCAGGTGGTCTCCTTGAGAGGCAATGATTGATCTAGCAGGTGTTTATTGATTTTTACACCTGTACTACTTTAAAAAAAATTCTGCAACTAACTAACTTTATCTCACATGTGAATAGCACAAACATAAAAGATAGAAGAAGCACAATGTTTCCCAGATTTCAAATCCTTTGCATTTTCTGTATTGCTTTTCTGCTTTATCATTTGAAGGCAGGCTTGAGCTTCCCTGGTGGGTCAGACAGTAAAGAATCTGCCTGCCACGCAGGAGACCTGGGTTCGATCCCTGGGTCAGGAAGATCCCCTGGAGAAGAAAATAACAACCCACACCAGTATCCTTGCCTGGAGAATCCCATGGACAGAGGAGCCTGGCAGGCTAGAGTCCATTGGGTCCCAAAGCGTCAGACACGACTGAGGAATTTTCACACTTTGGTTTACCTAGGAGAAGTGCGTCTGGGTTGAGGGCCACAGCTTCCATCTGCTGTAGCTTTGGGATGTGCAGGGCACTCACGCCTACACAATTATGAACAGGGAACCCTGGGCTGTCGAACCACATCATATCTACGGCTGTCTGGTACATTCCTAACAAATAATACTTTTCTAAACCGATTTATCTTCTTTTCAAAACCGATTTATCTTCAATTGGGAGGATAACTGCTTTACAATGCTCTGTTGGCTTCTGCCATCCATCAACAAGAACTGGTCATAGGTGTGTATATATATATATATATATATATATATATATATATGCATATAGTAAGAATGCTTCTTTTTACCTCTCTCTGAAGTCCACAGAAACCTTCTGTGCAGTTTCCCCCAAATGTGAGTCTTAAGGGACTAGGGAAGGTGCTTTCCTGGACAAGGAGGTGGTAGGCTTTTTCAGAGGCTCCAACACCAGTAGCAGCCTCCCCAGGTGGAGTGAGGAGTCCCAAGGCCAACAGAGGGCGCCTCGCCCAGGACCAGGGGCCTCCTGCCGGCCTAGGTGCTGCGGGCAGCCTGGTTGCCCTGGAAACCGTATGGCCACGCTGACGTCACAATTGGGTGCTCCGCCCTCTACGGAGGGGGGGGGGGGGGGGGTCCGGTCCTGTTGGGAGGAGAGGGACTCGGAGGTGAGCGTGTGAGGTTCTTGACTGTGTCCGCCGAGGAGGAGAAACGCTGCGAGGAGACGTGAAGGTCAGAAGGTGCTCGCCTAGACTGGCAGATGCAGGATGTCTGGTGAGATCTCAGAGATCCCAGCGGGAACCAGCAGAACTGATGGGACGCTGAGGCGGGTGGGAGCCTCATGCCATAGGCAGAAAGACGGGAACGTGGTGCCAACCTCACTGAATCGCATGAAGGCTCCCGAGATTAAAAAGGTGCTTCTCTGGCGGCATAGACAGTAGAGTCTGCCTGCAGGGCGGTTCGATCCCTGGGTCAGGAAGATCCCCTGGAGAAAGGAATGGCCACCCACTCCAGTATTCTTGCCTGGAGAATCCTATGGACAGAGGAGCCTGGTGGGCTATGGGGTCACAAAGAGCCGGACACGACTGAGCGACTCCCACTTCGACTTAACAGAAGAAATCAAGGTCCACGATGCCACTTGTTTTCCTCCAGCTACAGAGCAGGGAGAAGTGGGGAGAGTGTCCAAGCCTACCGCCTAATTTTACAAACGCTAAGGAACCTCCGTGCTGAGCGCAGGATGCCGGGCTTTGGCATACCTTCATCCGAGAGGCTACCCACTCCAGTATTCTTCCCTGGAGAACCCCCATGGACAGAGGCGCTTGGTGGACTTCGGGCCACGGGGTCGCAAAGAGCCGGACACGACTGGGCAACTGAGCACATCCTCCAAAGCGGACGCTTGATGACCAGGCAGCTCCCCACCTCTGAAAGAGAAACGCAAGACCACACTCAAGACGTAAACGAAAAACCTGCTTGATCCCTTTCATCCAGCTCCGCTCTTCAGAGGAGCCTGGCTCTGGGGCCATTTTCACAGCGACTCGGCACGCAGCAGACAGTCAGGGCATAATCGTTGCGCTTCACGTCCCTCGGGAAGGGAGGGCGCGGCTTACGGAGCACCGGGAGCGTAACGCCCAAGGAACACGTGCGTCTAAGCAGCACGTAAGTCTAAGGAACACGTGGGTCTAAGGGGCACGTGCGTCTAAGCAGCACGTAAGTCTAAGGAACACGTGGGTCTAAGGAGCACGTGCGTCTAAGCAGCACGTGGGTCTAAGGGGCACGTGCGTCTAAGCAGCACGTAAGTCTAAGGAACACGTGGGTCTAAGGGGCACGTGCGTCTAAGCAGCACGTAAGTCTAAGGAACACGTGGGTCTAAGGGGCACGTGCGTCTAAGCAGCACGTAAGTCTAAGGAACACGTGGGTCTAAGGGGCACGTGCGTCTAAGCAGCACGTAAGTCTAAGGAACACGTGGGTCTAAGGGGCACGTGCGTCTAAGCAGCACGTAAGTCTAAGGAACACGTGGGTCTAAGGGGCGTGCCGTGCGTCTAAGCAGCACGTAAGTCTAAGGAACACGTGGGTCTAAGGGGCACGTGCGTCTAAGCAGCACGTAAGTCTAAGGAACACGTGGGTCTAAGGGGCACGTGCGTCTAAGCAGCACGTAAGTCTAAGGAACACGTGGGTCTAAGGGGCACGTGCGTCTTACGTGCGTAAAGGCGGGATTGGCTGGCCCCTTAGCATCTTACAGCGCTGTGCACACACACTGGACTTGGAGTTCAGTGTCTGAAATATCATAAATAGCTTCCTTTTATGCCGTAGTTGAGCACGCAGCTTTTCAGACTTCCCTGTAAGCACGGGCATCCTTTTGGATTTCTTACTGGCTCCTTTCCTTGCCAAAGAATGCCCCACCTCCCCGCCCCCGCCCCGGCCACTCTGGAATCCTTTGAACGCCCTGCCAGTTGCAAAGCGCCCTCGTTTTCACGGATGCGCTTCAATGAGCCCATTGACCGAGGTTTTCCCAGAGCCCCGAACGCCACCCTGGCGGGCCTGCTGGGGTTTCAGTGCCAGGAAGACAAGGCGCGCAGGGACTCAGCTTGGCTCCTGAGCGCATTCCTGGGCCGGTTCGTCATGGGTGTGAGAAGGCGCCTGGGAAGCTCAGAAGGAATGTCTCTACCACCGCCCTCCCCCGCGAAAATACAGTCCCCAGACCCAGCTTCGAAAGCAGTCTTAGGATGTGGAATGCAATCTTTTCAGAAATTTAATACTGTTTATGAAACTGCTGTTTATAACAGAAATGGATGGCCATTTGCAAACACCCTATTTTTTTTTTTTCTGCAATCTTTACGTCCCCTAAATATCGATGGAGGTGGGTACGGCTTTCCTGCTATAACCAAGGCCACCTAGTAGGAAATCTACTGTCTAGATTTCTGCCAAATGATCTTTGTGTCCAAAAAGTTGTGTGGGACGAACCGGGAGAAGATGTGTTTGGTGTGGGGGAAGTCTGGCATTTACAGCGGAGAGTCACCCTCACTAGGAAAATAACTCCTTCATTCTTTCATTCAGACAAATGTAAGGTGTCTGGCTGAGCGTAGCTGCTAAAAGGGGGAAACCAGAGGTAATTGGGTCCCCAAGGGGAACTGTGACAACGTCTGGAGACATTTCTCTTTGTCTGAATGAGAAGATTGTCCCGCGTTGCTCGAAAGTAGACGCCAGGGATGCTTGCTAAACGGTGCACGGGACGCCCCCCGACACCCCCACCTCCCATCACACACACACACACAAAGCGCGTCCCACCCAGAATGTCCCTAGCGCCGACATGGAGACACCCTGAGGCTGATCAAGGATTAAACAGCCAGTTCAGCCTTTAGGAGTCACTCTGCCCCGTGATGACATTGTGACAGCAGAACTGGGTTTTTCCTGTCTGCTGAGATTCGTGTGAGGCAAGCAAAGGAAGGCTTATCGAAGCATCCCTCACATTTAGCGGTTACAGACGCAACAGGTATGTTCTCGTGGATAAGATGTGCAAGGATGGGGAAATTGCATTTTCTACCTTAAAGGCCCTCTGGACCGCCCCCATTCCAGGGCAGAACTAGCCTGACCAAAATCCAAGCCCTTAAGACTAAGGCATGCTTTGTCTTTATTATTCTATTTGCTCTATTCCGTCAAACTCCTCATCTTCCTACAATGATTTTGGGGTGTGCTGTAACTGTTGTTCAGTGACTCAGTAGGTTCTGACCTTTTGTGACCCCATGGACTGCAGCACACCAGGCTTTCCTGTCCTTCACCAACTCCCCAGAACTTGCTCAAACTCATGTCCGTTGAGTCGGTGACGCCATCCAACCATCTCATCTTCTGTCATCCCCTTGTCTTCCCGCCCTCAATCTTTCCCAGCATCAGGGTCTTTCCCAATGGGTCATCTCCTTGCATCAGAGTATTGGAGCTTCAGCATCAGTTCAGAGATGATTATCCAATGAAAATTTTGTGGGGGTACAAAGATATCCCGTTTCCTTTCTTGGTTGCTTTTGGTATGTGTCTTTCTGAACCTGCGCAAGTTTAGTGGATACACATAAGCATTAAATACCATAAATCTAGTCAGTGGTGGTGATACCCTCCCTCGTCCAAAAGTACACCTCCACCTTTTAAATCTATTTCTAAATTTCTCGTCTGTCTGTCTGTATAAGGAACCCTACCTCACCCTTTTTTCCTACCTATTTCTCTTCTAATTTATACTAGGCAGTGTGAAAGTGAAAGTTGTTCAGTCGTATCCGACTCTTTGTGACCCTGTGGGCTATACAGTCCATGGAATTGTCCAGGCCAGAATCCCGGATGGGTGGCCTTTCCCTTCTCCAGGGGATCTTCCCAACCCAGGAATCAAACCCAGGTCTCATGCATTGCAGGTGGATTCTTTACCAGCTGAGCCACTAGGGAAGCCTGAGAATACTGGAGTGGGTAGCCTGTCCCTTCTCCTGTCCCTTCCCAACCCAGAAATTGAACCGGGGTCTCCTGCATTGCAGGCGGATTCTTTACCAACTGAGCCATCACTCCTTAAAAGCACATGGGGAATTTGAACATGACACAGTGTGATCACATTTATACATCATCTGCCTTCTGCTTCATGCAGCAGTGGAAGCTTTAATTGCTTCACACACTGAATCACTTCCTGGCGATTCCTAGACATCTAGGATTAACTCATTGAGCTGGCATGTCGTCTGAGGACGCATGAAATGTGACCAGCACACTCATGTGCATCTTGACGGCTTGTACCTCTCGATGAACCATTCTCTGGTGAACGGAAGCTGTCTGAGGATCTCACAGATACGTGTTCTTTTTCAGCACATTATTGACCAGAGACGTATCAATGGGTTTTTAAAGACTTACACAATTAACATTGCTATGAGAAGTGCTTAGAGCTTAAAATGGTCAAGGGTTCATCATACATGTGTGCTAAGTCACTTTGTTGGTGTGTGTGACTCTTTGTGACCCCATGGACTGTAGCCCGCCAGGCTCCTCTGTCCATGGGATTCTCCAGGCAAGGATACTGGAGTGGGTTGCCCTTTCCTTCTCCAGAGGACCTTCCCGACCCAGGGACCAAACCTGTGTCTCGTAAGTCCCCTGCATTGGCAGGCAAGCTATTGCCCACTAGGACTGCCCGAGAAGCCCTTATACAACTTATGACTGTCATTATCATTCTCATTTTACTCCATTAGGTTTCTGTTCCAACTCTGTGCATATGATGAAAGTTAAAGTGAAAGTCACTCAGTCGTGTCTTTGCCAGGACATGGAAGCAACCTAGATGCCCATCAGCAGACTAATGGATAAGGAAGCTGTGGTGCATATACACCATGTGATATTACTCAGCCATTAAAAAGAATTCATTTGAATCAGTTCTAATGAGATGGTTGAAACTGGAGCCCATTATACAGAGTGAAGGAAGCCAGAAAGATAAAGACCAATACAGTATACTAACGCATATATATGGAATTTAAAAAGATGGTAACGATAACCCTATATGCAAAACAGAAAAAGAGACACAGATGTACAGAACAGACTTTTGGACTCTGTGGGAGAAGGCGAGGGTGGGATGTTATGAGAGAACAGCATCAAAACATGTATATTATCTATGGTGAAACAGATCACCAGCCCAGGTGGGATGCATGAGACAAGTGCTCGGGCCTGGTGCACTGGGAAGACCCAGAGGGAGCGGGTGGAGGGGGAGGTGGGAGGGGGGATTGGGATGGGGAATACATGTAAATCCATGGCTGATTCATGTCAATGTATGACAAAACCCACTACAGTATTGTAAAGTAATTAGCCTCCAACTAATAAAAATAAATGAAAAAAAAAAAAAAAAAGAAAGAAAGTCACTCAGTCATGTCTGACACTTGCGACCCATTGGACTCTACAGTCCTTGGGATTCTCCAAGCCAGAACACCGCAGTGGGTAGCCTTTCCCTTCTCCAGCAGATCTTCCCAACCCAGGGATCAAACCCAGGTCTCCTGCATTGCATGCGGATTCTTTCCCAGCTGAGTCACATGATAAATGCAAGTTTATTACCATAACATTAAAAAAAAAAAAAAAAGACACGACTTGAAATGTTGAGTGAAGAAGAATTTTCAGTGAAGTTTTGCAGGTACTTTCTCTGACTGTCTCAGCAACATATATACTAGTGTTTTAGAAAATGCTAGTTCTTCAGAATATGGTTCTGATTCAGACAATGTGAATATGAGACCAACAAAAAGACCAAAAAAAAAAAAAAAAAAAAAAAAAAAAAAACCCTTAGTGATGGATTCTGATACAGAAAGTGAATATGAAATTCATGGTGCTAGAGAAGACAAGTGAGACAAGTGTAACCCCTGAAAGTGTTAATGAAACAACAGAATTCATTTTTGGCTGACCGAAATAAAAATTGCTGACCAGAGGCATTAGTTTCTGTCAAAATCCTTTGGTAAACAAAGAGTTAACTCTCTGTTCATATTCTCACCCGCGGCATGACCTCCTGGCTTCTGTCTCTCTACCCAGATGCCACGCAGCTCTGAGTTCCCACACAAGACCACTGCTCCTTACTTTTCTGAGTCCTAACTACTTCTATCACCCATATGGCCACCCTATGATCACAGAATTTCAGAGTTGGAAAAGGATCTTATGAGTGACCTCCTTCCATTCTTTCACTGAACAGGTGAAAGAAAAGGACTCAAGTACACCCTATCTGGATAAAGAGGATGTGGTACATATACACGGTGGAATATTACTCAGCCATGAAAAAGAATAAAATAACACCATTTGCAGCAACATGGATGCTAGAGATTCTCCTACTGAGTGAAGCAAGTCAGGGGGGCAAAAATATCATATGACATCCCTTGTACGTGGAATCTAAAAAGAGATGATACAAATGAACTTACTTAAAATACATAAAGAGATTCACAGACTTGCACAAAGAACTTATGGTTGACAGGGTAGGGTAAGGTTGAGGCGAAAGGATAGTTAGGGAGGTTGGGATGGAGATGAACACACTGCCGTATTTAACTTGGATAACCCACAAGGACCTGTTGGACAGCACAGGGAACTCTGCTCAATACTCTGTAATAACCTTATGGTCACCAGGGGGAAGGATGGGGAAAGGCATAGTCAGGGAGTCTGGGATGGACATGGACACACTGCTGTATTTAACGTGGAAAACCAGCAAGGACCTGCTGGACAGCACAGGGAACTCTGCTCAATGTCACGTGGCAGCCGGGATGGGAGGGGAGTTTGGAAAGAGAATGGATAGGTGTATATACATTGTTGAGTTCCTTTGCTGTCCACCTGAAACTATCACAACATGATTAATCAGCTATGCTCTAATATAAACAAAAAGTTAAAAAAGGAAGAGAGAGAGAGAATGTTATCTGTTGTCAAATAGCAGTTCCTGCTACTGGCAGCTTCAGTCTGCGGTCCATCTTTTGCTGCCCGGCTGGACGGCGGGGCTGTGACATAGCTGCCTTGATGTGAAACTATATCTCACGGAGCTGAGCACAGGATGGGGTGCTGATGAGTTAGACACGACGCCTCTTTTCGTAACGTGCTTTATTCTCTCCCGTGAGCTTCTGCAAGAAGCAGCCAACCTTAAACATAACTCAGGCCTTGCAAAGGTCTAGAGAGGGCTTGGCAACAAGCGATGAATTAAGCCATCAGGAGTCAAGTTCAAAGTGAGGACGCAAAAGAATTCTTCAGACTGTGGCGTCTTGCTCTTGGCAGGCAGATTCAGTTCTGCCGCGGAAGGAGCCTTCGTTTGCATCGACTCTCGCTTACTTCCCAGAGGCAAACAGCTGGAAGCCACCGGCACCCTGAGATAGACTTGCTTAAAAGCATGATCTGCTTTCCAACACCTTCCAAATGATTCCCTTTATCCCAAGCTCAACAACGAGTGATTTTTTTTTCTACCTTCCGACACTCAACTGCTTAATTCCATAAACGCATTGATTTCTGAGTTGTGTTCTTCCTTTTAGAGACCCAAGCGCCCCCTCTTCTCTTGGAGGCATTTTCTTAAACAACATGTGAGTTTTGACTCTTCATTACATTGTTTTTCTCAAAGAGAATATACAGTCCGGCCAGGTGGCGGTAGCAATAAAGAATCCACCTGCCAATGCAGGAGATACCAGAGACGTGGGTTTGATTCCTGGGTCGGGAAGATCCCCTGGAGAAGGGGAAATGGCAACCGACTCCATAATTCTTGCCTGGAAAATTCCATGGACAGAAGAGCCTGGAGGGATAGAGTCCATGGGGTCACAAAGAGTCGGACAAGACTGAGCGACTTAGAGTCGGACATGACTGAGCGACTTGGCACACACAGATAAGTAATGCAGATGTACTCCGTATCTTGTTTTCTGGGTCTTATTGTCAGTCGGATATTTGGAACTGCTGCACCATATCTAAAAACGGATTTTATTATTTCATCCACAAAGTATAAAATATTATTTATCGTCCTTAGGGGCCATGGTCTAAGTTCATGTTCAACTCAGCCTCCAGCCATCTTGGATCCCAACCTCACACACTACACACCTGCTCTTTCTTGAGGAGCCAGAGAAAGCTGGTTCTTGTTGTGTAGTCACTAAATCGTGTCCCAACTCTTTGCAACCCCATGGACTGCAGCACGCCAGGCCTCCCTGTCCATCACCAACTCCCGGAGCTCATGTCCATTGAGTCGGTGATGCCGTCCAACCATCTCATCCTCTGTCGTCCCCTTCTCCTCCCACCTTCAATCTTTCCCAGCATCAGGGTCTTTTCAGATGAGTCACCTTTTCGCATCAGGTGGCCAAAGTATTGGAGTTTCAGCTTCAACATCAGTCCTTCCAATGAACACCCAGGACTGATTTCCTTTAGGATGGACTGGTTGGATCTCCTTGCAGTCCACGTGACTCTCAAGAGTTTTCTCCAAAGAAAGGAGGTCAAGGAAAATTATCTTTCCTCTCATTTTGGATAGCTCAGTATTGCTCTCCCTAAAGCCTCCAGACAGAACCAAGCCTTCGATGCCCAGCTTGCTGGGGACTTAGGCGCCCCACCACCTCATATGTTATTCTAGAAATCTACCTCGAGATGTTGCAACTGACAGTGTTTTCGGGAGGGGGAAAACCATCTGAGGCATTAACATCTGCAGCCAAACCTCAGCTTGGAAGAAGAGGCCCACAGAGATGCAACCGTCCCCAGCAGCCGCTTGATCTCCAAATGTGTCACACACGAAGTTAACACGCAAGACTCGTAACCTCCCTGAAAATGGCTCACTCCGGGAGATCCACTGCTGTGGATGCTCCCCTTAAGCTGTTGAGAGAAAAATGCCTAGATGGATTGCTTATAAAAATACCAAGAGAGTTATTACAAAACCTGCCGGGAATCCACGTGCCCCTGCTGAGCCGTATTTGACAGAGGACACACCGCTCTCTAGCTTTTACGCATTCATCCATCCAGACCCCGTTCTGCAACACATGCTCGTCGACCATCACTTTCCTGGGTTTTCCAGCACCTTATTGTTTGTGTGTTTTAAAGTGAAAAAGTGAAGTCGCTCAGTCACGTCTGACTCTTTGCGACCCCATGGACTATAGCCCAGCAGGCTCCTCTGTCCATGGAACTTTCCAGGCAAGCGTACTGGAGTGGGTTGCCATTTCCTTCTCCGGGGGATCTTCCCAACCCAGGCATGGAACCCAGGTCTCCCGCATTGCAGGCAGACGCTTTACCGTCTGAGAAACTGAAGTGATGAAGAAGAACACTGTGGCGTGGTTGCTATCAATATTGTTAACTTATGACGCAGTGTGAAATACTAGGACTCTTGATATTTGAAAATGTACTTTCATAACTAAACTTTGTCATCACTTTAGCATCGGCTCTCCAATTTTGTCTTTCCAGGTGGCTTGGTGGTAAAGAATCTGCCTGCTAATGCAAGAGGCATAAGAGATGCCAGTTTGATCCCTGGATCAGAAAGATCTCCTGGAGGAAGGCATGGCAACCCACTCCAGTATTCTTGCTTGGAGAATCCCATGGACAGAAAAGCCTGGAAGGCTACAGTCCGTGGGGTCACAAAGAGTCGGACATGACTGAGCACACGCGTACACTCTATAATTTTCCATCACGTGTACAGTCAAGCTTGATTGTCTATCAGCAGAGTCTCTTAACTCTTGTTCAATACAGGAAACGCTATACCCTGAGTCAGAATTTTCCTTTTAGCTATTCCATTTGTGGAAGCTCGAGTGCTTTTGCAAACCACACAGAAATGCAATCCGAAAGAGATCCAAGCTGAGACACGCAGGGCTTGTTCCCGTCAGAGCCATAGTGAATTAATGGTGGTCTTATCTATGCTTTGTCTGGAACAGAAGACAGCAGAACCAGCTGGGTGAGTGACCTGTGGCTTTGTTATCGTGTAAACCACGGGGCTGAAAAGGTTTCTGGTGACAGGGCCAACACATAGTGTTTTTGGAGAACACACACGTGGACTCTCAGAAAACCAACACCCAGCGCCACCACTGTGGGATTAGACAGCCCTGGATGTGACTTTAAATTGTGATGCGCAGCAGAGTCAATTCGGAGTCAGTATATTCCTAGTAAAATATGTTTACCCGGACGTGAAATCAACTAACCAGCACAGCGAGTGAAAGCTGTTGTTGGTTGACTTTCTTTGAAGATGTGTGGCATATTTTTGTTTTATACTATAAGCAATTTCCTTTCAAGATTTTCTCTATATTTTATATTAGATCAATTTGAGGTACTTTATGACAGATTTAGTGTTTACCACAGAGAACTATATTCAGTATCTTGTAACAAACTATAATGAAAAAAATTTTTTAAAATGTGTAATTAAATCACTCTGCTATTCACTGGAAACTAACACAATATTGTAAGTCAGCTACCCTTTACAGAAAAAAAAGATGTTTCATAAGAGGAACATAATAAAAGATCAACAGATGTGTATTGACCCCAAATTAATAAACATTACATTCAAGTTGCTTATTTTGCAAAATGTGAACATTAATTTTTTTCTGAAAATACACAAATGGATCAAATTTCAGTGATGGAATTGACCTACAATTACTAGATTTGCTATTATAATCATCTGATATCTACTAAGAAAAATAACCAAGGAAAGTTATAGGTATTGTTTCTGGAAATAAATAGCTGTTAAAACATAGTACGGTTCCCCAATGTAGATATAAAGTGAAGTGAAGACGTTCAGTCGTGTCTGACTCTTTGCGACCCCATGGACTGTAGCCTACCAGGATCCTCCGTCCATGGGATTTTCCAGGCAAGAATACTGGAGTGGGTTGCCATTTCCCAATCTAGATATAAGAGGGGGCAAATTAAGAGGTTAACATCTTGTTTTCCACTCCCAGGAAAAAATGGATGGCTCAAAATGAAAAGCATGGGGCCACTTACATACTAGAATCCGTGAGTCCTGAAAAGTAGAGACACAGAACAAGTGGAAACTATTAGGGATTGGGGGCTACATCTTGCTCAAATCTTCATTCTCTGAAGACTAAATGAAACAGGATTATCACTGAATAATATCAGTCAATTAATTAAAGATTCAGAATCCAAATAACTTAACAAAAGTTTAGAAAGACTGATTACCGCTACTCTCTATTTATAATTATCCTGGAGCGCTCTCAAAAAAAAAAATTTATTTAAAGTAGCTAAGCTCCCTGTAATTCCCTTGGGTAATCTAAAGACAAATTAATTTTCCAATTACAAATATAAACATCTGTGTCAGGGGAAAAAAAAACATTATATTGTTCTTCTCTACTTAGGGTTGAATATAAGTCTATTTCTATTTTGACAATATTAATGCTTTTTTAAAAAAATGCTACAGTTAAGTAAATCTTACACATACAAAGATTATCTGTCAACAGAGATAAGATGTGGGATTTTTAAAGTACAGGTTCAGGGATGTCCCTCGTGGTCTTGGTTTATAATCCGCCTTGCAATGCAGGGGACGTGGGTTCGATAACTAGTCTGGGAACTAAGTCCCACATATGAAAATGTGTGAGTGATTGCTCAGTCGTGTTGGACTCTTTTGTGACCCCATGGACTGCAGCCCGCTGGGCTTCTCTGTCCATGGAAACCTCCAGCAAAGAATACTGGAGCAGGTTGCCATTTCCTGCTCCAGGGGATCTTCCTGATCCAGGGATCGAACCCACCTCTCTTGCATCTCCTGCATTGGCAGCTGGGTTCTTTACTGTCTGAGCCGCTTGGGAAAGACGCCCACAGCAACGTGATAGCCCGCAGCAGAACCATGACAAATACCAAGCAACACTCTTCAGAGGAGTAATCCTGAGGACACAGTGGATGTGCAGGTGTTGAAGACAGTCAAGACATCCCATGAGGGGCTCTCAACACGGTCAGCAGGGATCTGAACAAAACATAGTGCTTCCTACAGCATCCACAGTTACTGGTTCCTCTTGGACGCGACTGCCAAGAACGTTAACATCAGTGGGTTCCCATAGCGTTCCATATCCAACTGTGTGCTTGTTGCTAAAAATGTGTTCCCCCGCAAAAAAAAAAAAAAAACAAACAAACAAAAAAAAACCAGACTCTTGAAACTGATCTTCCATTTCAAGTAAAATAAGAATGCGCTTTAGAGAAATTGGCAGCCATGTCCACACTTTGCCTATTGACTCTGGATCACATAGCCCTGGCGTGTCCAGTCAAGTCCTTGTGGTTATAACTCCAAAGACCTTGAAACGCCAAATTCCACGGGACTGTCAAAGGGGACAGAGATGCTTGGAGAGGAATTCCCCATCACGCACCCCTATTGAAGCAATTTTGGGGTCAACTGTAAATCCAGTGGGATAAACTCTGAAAGAGAAAATCCCTTTCAACTTGCCTTCGCATATAATGAGTCCGCATGCCTTCATTCCTGGAATGCATGTTTACCTGCCAGAATGATGCCAGAGAGCTGGCCAGGCTTGAGATTATTGAATGAAAGCATCTCATTCTGAAAATGCATAAGACTGCCTCTCTGTGGGAAAAAACACCCTGTTGTTCTGAAATTATGGGTGATGACGAAAGTCATCTGTGTTGCCTCACCAGGTCACTTGCTGCTGGGCTGGTGTGGTGTTTGCCTGGAGGGGTGGATAAGGCAGACAGACTGTAGAACCGTTTTAGTAAACTGTAGTAAATTCTCGACATGGAGAACCCTTTGCTATGCTCCAGGGCTAAGGGAGCAAGATAAGAAATGTGAACTCGTGTCTGCATTCATAAGAGTCAGCAAAGAAAAGTGAGAAATGAATCTGTGAGGTTCAAGAGGGGATAGACAAGGAGGGCCTGCTGTCTGCTCACCTCGGGCAAACCTCTAGCTGGAGATGAGTGCAGGCTGCCTTTTTCAAGTGATGGATTAAAAATGCCACAGAAGGCCCGAATCACCTGCCTCCTTCACGGACCCACGACGTTACCCTGCTCAGGAGAACCTGGACTTTCAAGCTGTTTTCTCTTTGTTTCCCAAACATCAAGCTCACTCTCTCAGCAGTTACGTGGAAAAAGCAGGAGTGCTCTGCTTTTATTTTTTAATGCTTTTTAGAGACATCACTTTGCCGGCAAAGGTCCCTGTGGTCAAAGCTAGGATTTTTCCCCTAGTCATGTATGGATGTGAGAGTTGGACCATAAAGAAAGCTGAGCACTGAAAAATTGATGCTTTTAAACTGTGGTGTTGGAGAAGACTCTTGAGAGCCCCTTGGACTGCAAGGAGATCCAACCAGTCCATCCTAAAGGAAATCAGTCCTGAATATTCATTCGAAGGACTGATGCTGAAGCTGAAGCCCCAGGACTTTGGCCACCTGATGGGAAGAGCTGACTCGTTGAAAAAGACTCTGATGCTGGGAAAGACTGAGGGCAGGAGGAGAAGGGGACGACAGAGGATGAGATAGCTGGATGACATCACCAACTCGATGGACATGGGTTTGGGTAAACTCCGGGAGTTGGTGAAGGACAGGGAAGCCTGGCATGCTGCAGTCCATGGGATCTGGAAGAATTGGACATAACTGAGCAAACAAACAACTGTACTAGGTGAAATATGCACCAGGAAATTAGAAAAAAAATGGGAGCACATGCAACTCAGCCAGAAGACAGGAAGAAACCGGAATCGTTAACTGAGAACCCTGCTCCGATACGGAGTAGTCATGTGAACTAGGATAAGGCGTGGAAGCTTTCCACGCTTCGTCTCCTCATCTGTAACGTGAAAGCAGTGCTAGGGTTTGGGGAAGACGAAATCATCACAGACACAAAGGCTGCTGGAAGCTGTGACGATTCTGTACCTAAATCTCAGGCTGGTTCAAATGAACACACCTCGCATCAGACACGAGAATCTGCTGGGAAAGACTGACGTGTCTGCTGTTCCTCCGAGTCTGCGGGTCTGAACAACAGGCCGTGTTTGGTTCTCTCAACACCCTGAGTGTTTACCACAACTTTTCAGGCAGTCACGTCGTTTCGGATTCTCTTCCAGCAGTTTCAGTAACAGCAGACTTTTAAAACCGCTCCCCCGTTTTCTCAGCTTCTCAAAGTTTGACATTCACGGTTGATCGTAATAGTACACAGCATGGTTTCCATGGAGACCGAAATTTTTTTTTCTCATGTTTCCGTACAATTAACCACACTGCATGCCTACGAGGACAGAAAGCATTGTCTGTGGAATGCAACAGGTTTATTTGGGTGTTTATAACGGCAATTCCAAATGTGTCTTTTAAGATCTTCCTAAGAAAGTGGCATGGTCTCCCCTGGTGATTCCGATGGTAAAGAAGTGAAAGTGAAAAGTTGCTCAGTCGTGTCTGACTCTTTGTGACCCCATGGACTATACAGTCCATGGGATTCTCCAAGCCAGGATACTGGAGTGGGTAACCTTTCCCTTCTCCAGGGGGATCTTCCCAACCCAGGGGTGGAGCCCAGGTCTCCTGCATTGCAGGCAAATTCTTTACCAGCTGAGCCACCAGGTAAGCTCAAGAATACTGGAGTGAGTAGCCTATCCCTTCTTTAGCAGTTCTTCCCTACCCAGGAATCGAACTGGGGTCTCCTGCATCGAAGGCAGATTCTTTATGAGCTGAGCTACCAGAGAACCCCTAGAGGGTGGAGAACCTGCCTGCCAATTGAGACACGGGTTTGATTCCTAGGTCAGGAAGAGCCTCTGGAGAAGGGAATGGCAACCCACTCCTGTATTCTTGCCTGGGAAATCCCATGGACAGAGGACCCTGGTGGGCTACAGTGCTGGGGGTTACAAAGAGTTGGACACGACTGAGGGATTTTGCTTCTTTCACAAGACAGTGGCATCTGTCATCTGTCAATTCTGCTGTGACATCTAGACATACCCTCACCTTCAAGCTTGCTGGATGCTAATAAAATCAATAAAGGTAGAGCTGAAATCTAAACTTGTATGTCAGCCCATCAGCTGATGGCTTCTGTTTGAAACAATTTACAGACTTGTTATTATCCATTCAAACACTTTCAATAATTCGAAACTGAAGAATTTCAATAGTCCTAAATGGAAAACCCTAGAGGGTTACTAAGAGAGATGAGGGGTAGATGTTTATTTCTGGAGGTAAAACTAAGACTTCCCTAGTGATCAAGTGGTTAAGAACCCACCCAGCCAAGGCGGGGGACACGGGTTTGATTCCTCACCTGGGAAGATTGTACATGCTTCAGGACAACCAAGCCTGTGTGTCACAACTACCGAAACCCACTTGCCCTAGCGCCCGTGCCTACAGCAAGAGAAATCCGTGCAATGGGAAGCCTGGACAAGACAACCAGAGAAGCCCCGGCTGGCTGAAACCAGGGGAAGCCCAAGAACAGCGACGATGCCCCAGTGCCACTTAAGTAAATCAATTTAAATAAAAATAAAACTAGACACGGGATGAGAAAGAATGAGGGTCTCCCTCTGTCACTGAGTATATTTGCAACTTTCAGCAGACCACTTAAAATCTCTCAGTTCCACTTTTTGTCATCCCCAAGGAAATGGCACTAAACCTCTCTACCAGTCCTTCATATTCTGAGATTTTTTTTTTTTAAAGCCTATATTGTGGACATGTTGTATTTGGAAATAAAATTGAAGGGATAAAATTCACTGAGGGGACTACATGGACTGCAGGATGTTCTGTTTTTAGATATTTAAATGCCTAGTTAGGAGTTGAGATGATTCTTGGTCTCCAAAATCAGTGTGGACACTGCAGCCATGAAATTAAAAGATGCTTGCTCCTTGGAAGAAAAGCTATGACCAACCTAGACAGCATATTCAAAAGCAGAGACATCACTTCGCCAACAAAGTTCTGATTAGTCAAAGCTGTGGTTTTTCCAGTAGTCACCTATGGATGTGAGATTTGGACCATAAAGAAAGCTGAGCGCCGAAGAATTGGTGCTTTTGAACTGTGATGTTGGAGAAGACTCCCAAGAGTCCCTTGGACTGCAAGGAGATCCAACCAGTCCATCCTAAAGGAAATCAGTCCTGAATATTCATTGGAAGATCTGATGCCCAAGCTGAAGCTCCAATAGTTTGGCCACCTGATGCAAAGAACCAACTCACTGGAAAAGACCCTGATGCTGGGAAAGATTGAAGGCAAGAGGAGAAGGAGGCGACAGAGGATGAGATGGTTGGATGGCATCACTGACTCAATGAACATGAGTTTGTGCAAACTCCAGGAGATGGTGATGGACAGGGAAGCCTGGTGTGGTGCAGTCCATGAGGTCGCAAAGAGTCGGACACAACTGAGCGACTGAGCAACAACAGGTTTGTATGTGAAAACTAACTTTACTTGCTATGTGCGAAAAGTCATTATTTTAAAAACCCAGTATGCTTGAAATCTACACATATCCATAAAGGATATAGTCCTAAGATCATTTTGAAGTCTGCAATAGAGGTTTATTATTTGTCATAAGACGTATTAGACATCATTTCCCTCTGGGGATGGGTGGAGACAAGGTGAGTGGTTGTACTGTGTGGCAGGCAGAAGGATGCCTTGCTTCAGAGATGTTCATGTGCTAATTCCAACACCTATAACAATGTCCCCTCACCTAACCAAAGGGAACTGAGGTCACAGATGGAATTAAACTTGTGATCAGCTGACCTTAAAATAGGAGGATTCTCCTGGATCATCCAGGTGGACTCAAGGGAACCATAAAGCTCTTTAAAAGTGGAAGAGGGGAGTTCCACGGAGGTCCGGTGTTCAGGCACTCTGACTTCTGTGTCCTGGGTTTAATACCTGGACGGGGAAGTAAGATCCTGCATCCTGAACAGGGTGTGGGATGGAGGCAGGACCGCTCAGAGAGGTATGTTATGAACTCACCAGTTGCTTTTGCCAGCTTTGATGGGGAAGGGGGGGACAGGTCCAGGAATGTGGGCACCGTTTTATGCTGGAAAGGGGGTGGAAATCAGACTCTCTCCCCTGTATCTTCTCGAAGGAATGAAGGCCTGCCCACGCAGTGCTACCAGCCCGCTGATAACTCATGTGCATGCTAAGTCGCTTCAGTTGTGTCCAACCCTTTGCGACCCCACGGACTGTAGCCCGCCAGGCTCCTCTGTCCCTGGGATTCTCCAGGCAAGAATGCTGGAGCGGGTTGCCGTCCCCTCCTCTGGGGGATCTTCCCGACCCAGGGATCAAACCCGTTGTTTCTTATGTCCCCGCCATTGGCAGGCGGATTCTTTACCACCAGAGCCACTTGGGAAGCTGTGAGATGATGAACGTGTGTTGTCTTAAGCCATCAAGCGTGTGTCAGTGTGTGTGTGAGTAGCTCACAAGAACGCAGACACGGAACAAGCTTGCGTGCTTTTGGGTGACTGATCAGCCACCTTCAGGACACTGTTCTAGGTCTACAATCCTATGAGTCTTATCTGCCACCCACGAACACACACACACACACACACATACGCGCACGAGCTTCAAAGACAGAAGTCTGCCCAAACCAACCCAAAGCTGGCCTAAATCCTGCTTTCATCAGAACATCCTTCTCTCGTGATGTGTATCTTTTCTGGAAAGGGCTTCTGTTTGCAAAAGACTTCAGACTTTCTTGAGTTCCTCAAGAGGGGCTTCTTGGGCTTGTAGATAGGATGGCTGTTGGCAGGATTGTTCTTCACTGACTACACCCCCTGACTCTCATGGTGCTGTGCTGAAATTAGGTCCAGAAACTTCTGATATTTACAAAACACCGGAGAGTTGCCAGGCAGGTTACAGGGTGGGGCGGGGTGGGGGGGTGCTTCCTTTGTGGCTCAGTCGGTAAAGAGTCCATCTACCAATGCAGGAGACCTGAGTTTGATCCCTGAGTCCGGAAGATCTCCTAGAGAAGGAAATGGCAACCCACTGCAAGATTCTTGCCTGGAGAAATCACACAGACAGAGAAGCCTGGAGGGCTACAGTCCATGGGGTTGCGAAGAGTCAGACACGAGTCAGATGACTAAACCACCACCACCGGGGTGGGTGGGGGGTGGGATAAGAAGGAAAGGCGATAGGTTTAATATAATTTAATACAAAGGAGTACGTTCTGTTCATTTTCGTGAGCTCCGTGCACATGTTTTGCAAGCACTTAATTTGGAAAGGAGCATTCTGGAAATGGAGAGTTTTCACTAATTTAGACTGACCTTCTCCATCGGTTAGCTCCAAGTCATTAATATTATACTGTCACTGATCGGCTACAATACTAATCAGCCCAGGGTCAATTATACACCTAGCAGGACTCACATGGACATTCCACTCATTATTGGGAATCAAATCCTCATCATTATTGAGTGATAAATAGTGACATTGTGCATACTAATTGGGATAAGCAACACTGAGATGAAGGGGGAATGTAATTTCATCATCATTTTTTTTTTTAATGAAAGCAATTTCCTATTTTACCACCTTCTAGATGTAAACTCCGTGACTAACAGGGGGTGTCTTTTGCCTGCTTCGGTTCCCTTCAAAATACCTACCCACTGCCTCGGATAGCTCTGGAAATATTTAAATGGAATTAATCAGACTCGTATGTGATCTTGTATGAATATAAACAGGATGAGAAAACAGATGAAATAATAATGTAGGTGGGTCATTTCTGACGGAGGAGACAGAGGCAGAGGGGGAACTTTGTGGATAAATGCTAGAGACTAACAGTGAGTAATAAAGATGTATTCTGGCTAGATCTCATTTGATTCCACTCAGCTTTGATTACCATTCTCCTTTGATGACAAAGGAGAGCCAGGTTCTGCCTGTGAAGGAGCTTGGCATCTAGAGGCCCGGGTGTCCCCGAGATGTGTCTGTCCGCTGGGGAGACTGGAGTCCTGTTACCCTCAGTGCTTAGAAGAACAATCTTGCTGCATCCTAATCTGATTCCTATGGGATCTTAGGTCCTCTTGTAAATAGGTCCCTTTACAAATTTTGTTGTTCAGTCGCTCAGGCCTACTCGACTCTTTGCGACCCCATGGACTGTAGCCCACCAGGCTCCTCTGTCCATGGGATTTTCCAGCCAAGAATACTGGAGTGGGTTGTCATTTCCTCTTCCAGGGGATCTTGGAGACCCAGAGATCGAACCTGGTAAGGGCTTCCCTGGTAGCTCAGTTAAAGAATCCACCTGCAAGGCAGGAGACCCTGGATTGATTCCTGCATTGGGAAGATTCCCCTGGAGAAGGGATAGGCTACCCACTCCAGTATTCTTGGGCTTCCGTGGTGGCTCAGATGGTAAGGAATTTGCCTGCAAGGCGGGAGACCTGGGTTCGATCCCCTGGAGAAGGGAACGGCTCCCCACTCCAGGATTCTGGCCTGGAGAATCCCATGGATCGAACCTGGGTTTCCTGCATCGCGGGCAGAGTCTTTACCACGGAGCTACCAGGGAAGTGTTCCCTTCCCCACCACCTTATATACACTTATGGTGGCTAAAGTTACTAATTTAATTCTATTACAGAGGCAGACCTCCAGAGATAGCGTGGGTTCGATTCTAGACCACAGGCAATAAAGGAGTGCTGCCATAGAGCAACAAACACAAATGTTTTGGTTTCCCAGTGCACATGGAAGTTATATTTACCCTAGAGTGTAGTCTATTACATGTGCAGGGACATCGCGTCTTAGATCTCGATTTAAAATGAATCACTTTAGGGGACTTCCTTGGTGGTCCAGTGGCTAAGACTTCACACTCCCACTGCCTGGGGCCCAGGCCCAATCGCTGGTCTGGGAACTAGATAACATATGCTGCGTCTAAGAGTTCACATGCCACAACTATGACCTGGAGCAGCAAAATAAATACACAATTTAAATAATCAAATGCTTTATTGCAAAAAAAAAAAAAAGCCACAACAATTATAATTTTGAAATCTCAGACCACTGACCACAGAACACCATAGCAAATAAAAGAGTGATGAAAAAATTTGAAATACCATGAGAATTATCAAAACGTGACAGAGACGCAAAAATGAGCAAATGTTCCCAGCGGATCTGCTCAATGTGAATTTGCCACAAACCTTCAGTTTATTTTTTTAAAAAAATGCAATATATGAAAAGTGCAATAAAATGAGGTCTGCCTTTATTCCCAAGTCATGTCATGACTTTGATTCTGAGAAGTAGGAGATAAGCAATGAAGATTTTTAAGATAAAGAGTGAAATTGCAATCATTAGGTTGTATACTATTTAATAAATCTTAGATACTGTGCACTGAATTATGTGTAAATGAACAACGGAACAAGAAACTCAAAATGAGTCAAAAATATTTGGCATTTTAAGAAATTCAGGAGTTATGAGTGATTGTGTTTTCTGATATTTTTTTTCTTTCAGCATTCTTCTAAAGTAACTTGTGCTGTTTGTCAAAGCAATAATTTAAAAAACTTACAGAGTCATTTTAAAATTATGAGTGTGCAATTAAAACAATCCATCTCACTGTATGAAGGACTAGTTCAATGATGTTACTTGCTCAGCTTTAACAAATATTCCACAACTTTCCAGGACACATTAGAAAACTTTGATATTGCCCTAAATGTCCATATTTAATGTGAGAAAGACATTTCTCCTTCCAAATACCCATGGTTTGTAATTCAACACACTAGCAACTGAGTTGGTTTTCTGGCAAACTGCACAAGACTTATTTCATGCCCACAAAAGCTGATCATAAGAGCAATAGTGAGATTCGGGTAATTGCACATGTTGAAAACAAACACTCTGTAAGCACTTGGATTAACTGAATTCAGTTGAAAAACAAAGTGAGCACATTGAATAAAAACACATAATTGTATGCATTTAAATCGTTAGGTACTTAGGTTGGTTAGAAGAAGCGGTCGTAAGGTCAGAGTCAATAGGAGTACCAAGAAGCATTATGACCGCTCACCATCTCCAAGTGTTTTCTCACTATTTTCCCTTCTTTCTCAAGGAGAATATCAGATATCAGCTGAGAAACCTTAAATGCATCAGCATACATCACACACACACTGATGGAGCTAATATAAAAGGAAGCAAGCAACACCTATCACATGTTGTCATGGAAAGTTTTGTCAGACAAATAGATTGAGCAGTGTTTCCTCATGATAATTATGGTTTTTTTTTTTCTCCTTTTTTCTAACATTTAACATACAGGCATCTTTCTTGACAGAGTGGCTTCCTCCGAAAACCATCACTGATCACTCCAATATTCTCCAGAGATGATGTAAAATGGAAGAGATGCTAAATTTCGTTCCTCCATATTGTCCATGGGGTTCTCAAGGCAAGAATCCTGAAGTGGTTTGCCATTCCCTTCTCCAGTGGACCACGTTTTGTCAGAACTCTCCACCATGACCCGTCCAACTGGGGTGGCCCTACAAGGCACAGCTCATAACTTCATTGAGTCAGACAAGGCTGTGGTCCATGTGATCAGATTGGTTAGTTTTCTATGACTGTGGTTTTCATTCTGTCTGCCCTCTGATGGATAAGGATAAGAGGCTTATGGAAGATCCCTGATGGGAGAGACTGATTGTGGGATAAACTCAGTCTTGGCAATCACCGACTTGATGGACGTGAGTTTGAGCAAGCTCCAGGAGTTGGTGATGGTCAGGGACGCCTGGTGTGCTGCAGTCCATGGGGTTTCAAAGAGTCAGACACAACTGAGAGACTGAACTGACTTGATTCCTCCACTTATTACGTGGTATTTAACCTTCTCCAGGGAAAGCATCTCTCTGTGGTATCCATGTCAACTAGAGAAGGACATGGAATAGAGTTTAAAAAAAAAAGGTACCGAATGGACAAATAACTGCAGTTATCCAATAGTCAATTCTGCAGTTATGGACACATTCCACATCAGTGTTGTCCAAGATGGTACCACGGCAGTTTTCACAGAACTAGAACAAATACTTTAAAAATTTATATGAATACAAAGAAAGACCCCAAATAGCCAAAGCAATATTGAGAAAGAAAAAAGGAGCCGGAGGAATGGGGCTTTCTGACTTCAGACTGTACTGTAAAGCTACGGCGGTCAAGACAATATGATACTGGCACAAAACCACAAACATAGACCAATGTCTTGGAATAGAAAGCCCTGAGAACAACCCATGAAGCTACAGTTACTTAACCTATCACAACAGAGGCAAGAATATGCAGTGGAGAATAGACAGTCTCTTCAACAAGTGGTGCTGGGAAAACCAGACAGCTACACATACACGAAATTAGAACATTTCCCAACACATACACAGAAATAAAGTAAAAATGGGTTAAAGACCCAAATGTCAGACTGGATGCTATAAACCTCCCAGAGGAAAACATAGGCAGGACCGTCTTTGAGATAAGTCACAGCAATATTTTCTGGATCCATCTCCTAGAGTAGTGGAAATAAAACCCCAAATAAACAAATTGGACCCCTGCACACATGCATGCTAAGTCGTTTCAGTTGTGTCCGACTCTTGGCGACGCTATGGACAGCAGCCCACCAGGCTCTTCTGTCCACTGGGTTCTCTAGGCAAGAATACTGGAGTGGGTTGCCATTTCCTTCTCCAATTGGACCCCTAACTAAGCTTAAAAGCTTTTCAACAGCAAAGGAAACCATCAACAAAATGAATGGGAGGAAAGATTTTCAAATGATATGACTGATAAGGGGCTGTATATGTGTGTGTGTGTGAATCACTGTTGTATATGATTCTTTGTGACCCCTTGGACTGTAGCCTGCCACGGTCCTCTGTCCATGGAATTCTCCAGGCAAGAATACTGGAGAGGATTGCTATTTGCTTCTCCAGGGGATCTTCCCAATCCAGGGATCGAACCCAGGTCTCCTGCACTGCAGGCAGACTCTTTACCATCTTAGCCACCAGGTTAATATCCAGCATACATAAACAGCTCATAGAACTCAACACTGAAAAAATAAGCAATCAGATTAAAAAAAGGAATGAAGAACATTTTCCAAAGAGTAACTGAAATCACCAACAGGCATATGAAAAGATGCCATTCATTAGGTAAATGCAAATCATGACTACAATGAGGTATCTGTGGCAAAGAAAGTGAAAGTGAAGTTGCTCAGTCGTGTCGGACTCTTTGTGACCCCATGAACTGTATAGCCTATCAGGCTCCTCTGTCCATGGGATTTTCCAGGCAAGAGTACTGGAGTGGGTTGCCATTTTCTTCTCCAGGGGATCTTCCCGACCCAGGGATCGAACAAGGGTCTCCTGCATTGTAGGCAGAGACTTTTTACCCGTCTGAGCCAGCAGGGAAGTCCATCTGTGGAAAACTGTTTCTATAAATAGAACTTCCACGTGACCCAGCAGTTTCATTCTGGATTATGTATCCAAAAAACAAAATACAACCACTAGCTTGAAAGGGTACATGTACCCCAATTTTACAGTATCACTGTTTGCAAGAGCCAAGATATGGAAGCCACTTAGATATCCATTGACCAATGAACAGATAAGGAAGATGTGGTCCATATATACAATGGAATGCTACCCAGTCATAAAAAGGATGAAAGCTTTGCCATTTGCAGCACTATGAATGGACTTGGAGGGTATTAGGCTAAATGAAGTCATGAAGAGAAAGACTAGTACCATATGATATCACTTATAGGTGAAATTGAAAACGTTTAACAAATCAGTGAATATGCCAAAAAAAAAAAAAAAAAAGCTGACTCACATATACAGAGGACAAATAAGTGGTTACCAGTGGGGAGATGGAAGGAGGAGGGACAGTGTATGAGTAACGGATTAAAAGCTACAAGCTGTTAGGTGTAACATAAGCTACAAGGATGTAATGTAGAAGGTGGAGAATATAGCCAATATTTGATAATGACTATAAATGGAGTATAACCTTTAAAAATTCTCAGTCACTAAATTGTACACCTGCAACTTACGCAATATGAAACAGCAACTATGAAAGTGAAAATGAAAGTCGCTCAGTCGTGTCTGACTCTTTGTGACCCCGTGGACTATAGAGTCCATGGAATTCTCCAGGCCAGAATACTGGAGTGGGTAGCCTTTCCCTTCTTCAGGGGATCGTCCCAACCCAGGGATCGAACCCAGGTCTCCTGCATTGCAGGCGGTTTCTTTGCCAGCTGAGCCGCAAGGGAAGCCCAATTGAACAGCAACTATAATTCAATTAAAACTAAGAATAAAAACAGTTCTAGTCATTAAAAAGTCAATATGGTAGTGACTAGTCACATCTGGCGATTGAGTCCTTTAAATGTGAGAGACATAAGTGAGGAACCGTGCTTTAATTTAAATAAATGAAACTTAATTGGCTGCATGCAATTGCTAGTGACCATAATGACCCGGATAATCACGAAGGTGTGATCACTTCCACTTACCTAGAGCCGGACATCCTGGAATGTGAAGTCAGGTGGGCCTTAGGAAGCATCACTATGAACAAAGCTAGTGGAGGTGATGGAATTCCAGTTGAGCTATTTCAAATTCTAAAAGATGAGGCTGTGAAAGTGCTGCACTCAATATGCCATCAAATTTGGAAAACTCAGCAGTGGCCACAGGACTGGAAAAGGTCAGTTTTCATTCCAATCCCAAAGAAAGGCAATGCCAAAGAATGCTCAAACTACAACTGCACTCATCTCACACGCTAGTAAAGTAATGCTCAAAATTCTCCAGGCCAGGCTTCAGCAATATGTGAACTGTGAACTTCCAGATGTTCAAGCTGGTTTTAGAAAAGGCAGAGGAACCAGAGATCAAATTGCCAACATCTGCTGGATCATCAAAAAGGCAAGAGAGTTCCAGAAAAACATCTATTTCTGCTTTATTGACTATGCCAAAGCCTTTGACTGCATGGATCACAATAAACTGTGGAAAATTCTGAAATTGATGGGAATACCAGACCACCTGACCTGCCTCTTGAGAAACCTGTATGCAGGTCAGGAAGCAACAGTTAGAACTGGACATGGAACAACAGACTGGTTCCAAATAGGAAAAGGAGTACGTCAAGGCTGTATATTGTCACCCTGCTTATTTAACTTATATGCAGACTGCATCATGAGAAACTCTGGGCTGGAGGAAGCACAAGCTGGAATAAAGATTGCCAGGAGAAATAGCAATAACCTCAGATATGCAGATGACACCACCCTTATGGCATAAAGTGAAGAGGAACTAAAGAGCCTCTTGATGAAAGTGAAAGAGGAGAGTGAAAAGTTGGCTTAAAGCTCAACATTCAGAAAAGTAAGATCATGGCATTTGCCATCACTTCATGGCAAATAGATGGGCAAACAGTGGAAACAGTGGCTGACTTTATTTTTTGGGGTTCCAAAATCACTGCGGATGATGATTGCAGCCACGAAATTAAAAGACGCTTGCTCATTGGAAGGAAAGTTATGACCAATCTAGACAGCATAATAAAAAGCAGAGACATTACTTTGTCAACAAAGGTCCATCTAGTCAAGGCTATGGTTTTTCCAGTGGTCATGTATGGATGTGAGAGTTGGACTATAAAGAAAGCTGAGTGCAAAATTGATGCTTTTGAACTGTGGTGTTGGAGAAGACTCTTGAGAGTCCCTTGGACTGCAAGGAGATCCAACCAGTCCATCCTCAAGGAGATCAGTTCAGGGTGTTCATTGGAAGGACTGATGCTGAAGCTGAAGCTCCAATCCTTTGGCCACCTGATGTGAAGAGCTGATTCATTTGAAAATACCCTGATGCTGGGAAAGATTGAGGGCAGGAGGAGAAGGGGACGACAGAGGATGAGATGGTTGGATGGCATCCCCGATTCAATGGACGTGGGTTTGGGTGGACTCCGGGAGTTGGTGATGGACAGGGAGGCCTGGCTTACTGCAGTTCATGGGGTCGCAAAGAGTCGGACACGGCTGAGTGACTGAACTGAATTGAACTGATAATGTCCAGGGCAGAGCTAGGTTTTACACTTGGTATTTTTAACACAAGAATGAAACTTTCATCTTCTTTTCCAGTGGCTAGTCTATGTACATTTAATTCTCTCCTTAAAAAGTCTTGCCAGAAAAAGCTAAGGACAAGCAAGAGTTTACTTTAATACTATTCGTTAATGGTGTTTGTTGTGCACTAGTCCCTAAGTCCTGTCCAAGTCTTTGAGACCCCATGGACTGTAGCCCACCAGGCTCCTCTGTCCACGGAATTCTCCAGGCAAGAATACTGGAGTGGGTTGCCATTTCCTCCTCCAGGGGGTCTTCCTGACCCAGGGATCAAACCCACATCTCCTACACTGCAGGTGGAGTCTTTCTCATCTAAGCCACCAGGGGAATTGTGTCTGTTACCATACAGAAATTCTGATGAACCCATGTTTCATCGGTGACGTGTTTATATTGCCGTAGTTGCAAAGATCATCCCACTCTAAGATCACGAAAGTTCCCACCCTTCCTTCTGGTTCATTTCGCAGTTTCACTGTTTTACGTTTAAATCACTGAATCCATTTGGAATTTATCCTCATGTACATGTTAGTTGTGTGACATAGATTGTTTTCAATTTTCCCATGTGGCTAATGAAACATCCTGGTACGTTATTCAGATTTACCTGTTTTCATTGATTGATTTGCTACCCGTTGGCATCCTAAATTCCTAAAGGCGCTTTGGCTTCTATCCAAACTCTCAGATCTGATCCATTGCCCTGTGTCTGTGTCTTTTTGACAGTATCGTGTTTTATTATTGAGACAATGATATACTATAATACTACTTTGAAGGTTTTTAATCATTCTCTTTTCTTTTATGTTTCAAAAGTTTTCTAGCTATTCTTTGTTCATGTTTTGCCATATGTTCTTCTAATTTGTTGCTGCTTCTTTATATGAAAGTCATTTATTTTTATACATGATTTTGAATCCCACATTGAATCCCCAAATGGCAAGCAAGGAAGACAACATTGGCATTCATCTCACAAGCACAGGGCTAAATTCCTCACTCCCCGAGCAGCTCCTCGAAAGTCATCATTACAAGAGCAACAAGCGATAGCTGGCCAAGTATATGAACTGTCAGTTCATAGAAGAAAAAAGGAAGTAAGATGGATTTTGAACAAGAGGAGGGATACTTGCTAAAATAGTACAGTTATTAAGCAAGCAATTACAAGTACAGTGAGATTCTATTTTTTTAAAAGTTATGTTTATTTCAATTGCAGGATAATTACTTTGCAATATTTTAATGGTTTTTGCCATACATCAACATGAGTCAGCCACATGTATATGTGCTCCGCTCCCCCATTCTGAACCTTCTCCCACCACCCTCCCCACCCCATCCACCTAGGTTGTTCCAGAGCACCGGCTTTGGGTGCCCTGCATCATGCATCGAACTTGCATTGGTCATTTAATTCCATTTTTGTCCTCTTACATGGAGAGGAGAGGGAGATGGGTGAAGAGAAGGGGAGATAGCAAACATTGGCTACAGGAAAGTTATGACCAACCTGGACAGCATGTTAAAAAGCAGAGACACTACTTTGTCAACAAAGGTCCATCTAGTCAAGGCTATGGTTTTTCCAATGGTCATGTATGGATGTGAGAGTTGGATGATGAAGAAAGCTGAGTGCTGAAGAATTGATGCTTTTGAACTGTGGTGTTGGAGAAGACTCTTGAGAGTCCCTTGGACTCCAAGGAGATCCAACAAGTCCATCCTAAAGGAGATTAGTCCTGGGTGTTCACTGGAAGGACTGATGCTGAAGCTGAAGCTACAATACTTTGGCCACCTCATGTGAAGAGCTGACTTAATTGAAAAAGACCCTGATGCTGGGAAAGATTGAAGGCATGAGGAGAAACGGGTGACAGAGGATGAGATGGTTGGATGGCATCATGGACATGATGGACATGAGTTAGAACAAACTCTGGGAGAGAGATAATTGACAACAGAGGAGCCTGGTGTGCTGCAGTCCATGGGGTCACAGAGTTGGACATGACTTGCCCACTGAACAACAAAAGAAGATAAAGGAGCATAATCATGATACCCCCACAATCTCATGGGGCTTGACTCAGGCTTTGATACGATAGAGAAACCAGATATAAAACACAGACTCAAGCAGCAGAACCAAGTTATTGAGACCTGTACCATCCAATATGGTAGCCACTCATCACTGTGGCCCTGAAGCCCTCAAAATATGGGCTGTGAAGCCCTCAAAATATGGCGAGTCTGAACTGAAGTGGGTTGTAAATACCAAATGCGTAGTGATTTCAAATTATGCAAAATATCAGCTCGATATACTTAAAATATTGATTACCTAAGGGGAGATGATAATACCTTGGATACAATGGGTTAAATGAAGTGTGCTATCAAAAATCAATGTCACCTATTGTACATACGTATATCTAGTATGACTGCTAGAAAATTCTAAATTACACGTGTGAATTGTATGACCTTTCCACTGGACAAATATTGTATGATGCCATATGACATCACTTACATGAAGAATAAAAAAAAAAATGATATCATGAACATATTTACAAAATGGATACAGACTCACAGACTTAGAGAAAAAATTTATGGTTACCATGGGGAAGGATAGGAGAAGGGACAGTGAGGGAGTCTGGGATGGACATGGACATGCTGCTGTATTTAACGTGGAGAACCAGCAAGGACCTGCTGTCCACCACAGGGAACTTTTGCTCAATACTCTAATAACCTTATGGTCACCAGGGGGAAGGATGGGGGAAGGGATAGTCAGGGAGTTTGGGATGGACATGGACACACTGTTGTATTTACCATGGAGAACCAGCAAGGACCTGCTGGACAGCACAGGGAACTCTGCTCAATGTTATGCAACAACCTAAATGGGAAAAGAATTAGGAAAAGAATAGATACATGTGTAGTTATAACTGAATCACTTTCCTGTACACCTGAGACACATTGTTAATTACCTATACGCCAATATAAAATAAAAAGTTAAACTAAATTAAAAAAACTCACTCCCCCATCTTATCTAGTTATTTTCGTAAGGCTGCTAGAAAATGTAACATCACACATGTGACCTGTATGACATTACTATTGGACAGCACCGTTCAACGGGCCCCACGTTGATTAATCCACTTCTCCCTTCAGCTTGCTTAGTCCTGGCTTTGCCCCAGCAGTCAACTGTCTGTCTCATTTGGGGCAGGAACATAGTCTGGGACCCCTTGGGGGGACTTTATTCCCTGGGTGCCTCCTCTTCAGTGGACTCCCAGTTCACCCTTTGGCTCTTAAAGCCCTGCCTTTGTTCTCTTCATAACAAAAGCGTTCTTCTGCATTCACCAGATTTATACCTCTTTACTGAACCATGTGTTATTTCCCCCTTTCCACACAAAACATCTCCCTTCTACTGAACATTCAGTCTCCAGCATGCTTTCACCATCTACAGGACTGTACCATCTTGGGAATGGGAAAACATGTGTTGGAACACCTCTTTTCTCAGTTAAGAAGACTTGATGGCTCTCAAGACAGACTGATGCCCCCAGAAAAAATTCCTCCCAAAGCTTTTTTTTTTTCTTCCCCTATTTGAGAAAGATCTGGTCATTACTGTGTGACATGTTGCCAGCTTTCCGCTTTTATCAATATTGGCCTCAGTTCAACGAGATCTTTCCGTAAATAAAATTTTATCCGAAACACAGCCAACAGATATTTACCACTCTGGCAGAACTGTCATGGACTCTTTCAAGGAGACTTTAGAAAACATTTTTTTTTTTTTTTTTTTTTTTTTTACTTCTGGTAAACCTAGAAATGGTGGGAAATGATAGGTTTTGACATTTCAACATCTCTATACACACATTGGAACCTCTACTTGGCCAGACATGACCGATAGAAGTGTTTTAATCTCCTGTTGAAATGTAGATCTTAATTTAAATGTTCCATCCGGAAGTCACCTGCTTGAGGTAGAACATCAGTGTGAGACTTTGCTTGTCGAAATGCTCGTCTTTTAAACATAATTAGCTGGAACACCACAGGCTATCGGTCTGAGAAAACAGTCACCTGCACGTGATGTCAGAGCAGACATCCTAAAACTTGCTCAACCACATCTACAACCAGAACACAACACGGCCCTACTTGTATGATGTCTTTGTCAGCTCGGACTGCCATTAAAAGAAGGGATGGGGGAAGTTAAACCATAGATGCTTATCCTCTAATTTGGAGGATGCAAGTTCAAGATCCTGGCGGGGGCAAGTTTAGCTCCTGGTGAGTCTCTTTTCTTGGTTTGCCCAGCTGCAAACTTGCTGTGTCCTCATGAAGAAGAGAGAGAAACCACTCTGGTCTCTTCCTCTTCTCATAAGGACCCTAATCCCATCCTGGGGACCCCTCCCTCACGACCTCACCTAAACCTAATTAAAACCCAAACGTCCCACCTCTAAATACCAATGACAGGTGGTTAAGACTTCAACATATGAATCCTGGGGAGGGAGACACAAACATTCACTCCACAGAACCAGGAAATGTGAATGAAGACAGAGCATTTCTAGCTTTATAATTCAGTCAGTGAGAGTCTGAATAATGCTCCCTCCCAAAATGTGCATGTGCTTTTCCAAAGAATCCGAAAATCCATCGCCTTACAGAAAAAAAAGAGGGACTCTGGAGATGTGATTAAGCTAACAATCTCAGGACGGGAAGATTTTCCTTGAACATGTGGGTGGATCTTTATAAAAGGGACTCATGGGGTCAGAAAAAGAGACGTGATGACTGGAATGATTCAGAGCCATGAGCTGAGCAATGTCAGCACATAAAAAATTACCAAAAGCACACCCGGCTTTCCCCGTCCTTCATCATGTCCCCGGAGTTTGCTCAGACTCATGTCCGTTGAGTTGATGGTGCCATCCAACCATCTCATTACCAAAAGTAATGGGCTGCGTAAGATATTTTAAAGTAAAGGCGTAAACCGGGAATGGAGTGCTCATTACGGGAAGAACAGGTGGGAAGCACAGAGTAAAAGCAGAATTGAGAAAGAGAGGGGAGGACTTCCCTGGTGGGACAGGGGATAAGAATCTGCCTGCCGAGTCTGGGGGACATGGGTTCAATCCCCAGTCTGGGAAGATTCCACATGCAATGAACAATGAATCCCCTGTGTGACAACTACTGAAGCCCGCTCACCCTAGAGGCTGTGCTCTGCCGCGAGAAAAGCCACCACCACGAGAAGCCTGCACGCCACGGTGAAGGGGAAGCCTTGCTCAGCACAGCTAGAGAAAGCCCACACGGAGCCACGAAGGCCCAGCACAGCCAAAAATAAACACTTCAAAAAACAGAAAGAAAGGAGAAATTTGTTTTAGGCAAACTGACAGTCCAGATGGACAGGGTGGAAAGAGCAAAGAGAAAAACGATAGTGTTGAAAGGAATCTGGAGAGACGACGTGGTACTTGATGATGATGGCAGGTCCTCAAGCATCAGTGCTGTCTGGGCTGAATGTAAGCACGCATGCTAAGACCCTTCAGTTGGGTCTGTCTCTCTGCAACCCCATGGACTGTAGCCCACCCAGCCTCCTCTGTCCATGAGGATTCTCCAGGCAAGGATACTGGAGTGGGTTGCCATGCCCTCCTCCAGGGGATCTTCCCGACCCAGAGCTCGAACCCATGTCTCTTAAGTCTCCTGCTTTGGCAGACAGGTTCTTTCCCACTAACGCCACCTGCCAAGCCCATAAGTAAGCATACCACCTAGAAACCACGCAACGCAGTATTAGTATAAATCCAGACGACTGTCCATATACAGAGAGACAGCACTGCTTGCCGGGGTGAGCGTCACAAAGGAATGACTTGAGCCTGCCTTGAGCTGCAGGAACACTGGAGAAAACCTGAGCGCCAAGTGTGCTGGGAGGCACGCTTCTGCCACCGGGCCGTCCTTGGGTGCGTCTCCTGAATGACCGTCCCTGTTCCCTGGAGTGACGTGCCCTCGGGGGACCTCGGGAGAATCCCACTCCTTTGACATCTGTCCGTTTCCATCCATCGGCAGTCAGTACTTCAGCTGCCTGCGTCTTAGATTTCCATCCTTTGTGACTCCTGTCCAAGGATAGTGTTGCTTCTGGCCTCGTTCTTAATCTTTCTTTGCTCTGTCAGTGATTTATTGTGGTTGTTGTTGTTTAATGTTAATAACCATGATTTATTGAGAAGTTGGTCTCTAAGCCAGTACTAAATGTTTTAAGTACCATTGGTTTACGATGGTGCGTGGGTTTCAAGTGTACACCAAAGTGAATCAGTGATGGATGTCTGTGTGTGTGTGTACACACACACACACGTAGGTACCCATTCTTTTTCAGATTCTTTTCTCAAACAGGTCTTTGTAGAAGATTGAGGAGAGTTCCCTGTGCTACACAGGAGGTCCTTCTTTGTTATCTATTTTATACATAGCAGTGTGTGTATGTTAATCCCATGGAGATTCAAGCTACAGAAGGCTCACAGCTGTTTAATAAGGACTCTTCCAAGGGGATGGAGGAGAACGCCGATTTACAGCGTTTTCCTCTTTCTGTGCTGTTAGCCCTCACACTGCGGCCGATTTCTAGCTATAGTTGTGATGCGGCTGGATGGGGAGATGGGAAGACGTATGCCCAGAGGAATTTTCGGGGTGATATGGCATCACCGACTCAGTGCACATGTGTTTGGGCAAGCTCCGGGAGTTGGCGATGGACAGGGAGGCCTGGCGTGCTGCAGTCCACAGGGTCTCAAAGGCTCGGACACGACTGAGCGACTGGACTGAACTGACCCACAGTAAAGGCTGCCCAGTAGCTCCATGGGTAAACAATCCACCTTCGGTGAATTAGACACAGGAGATGCACGTTCAATTCCTGGGTCGGGAAGATCCCCTGGAGGAGGAAATGGCAACAATCCACTCCAGTATTCCTGCCTGGAGAATCCCATGGACAGAGGAGCCTGGCAGACTACAGTCCACGGTGTTGCAAAGAGTCAGACACGACTGAATCAAATGAAATAACACAGGACCTCTTAGGAAGGACAACTCTGGAAGATACTGAGATCTATGGGGACTCCATCATCTCTAGCAGGGGTCCTCAAGCTCAGAACCACAAAACGGTACCTCTTTTTAGATTAGTGGCAGCTTCAGATTAGAAATAAGCATGTACTGATGTGCTCAGTCATGTCTAACTCCTTGTGACCCCATGGACTGTAGCCTGCCGAGTTTCTCTACCCATGGAATTTTCCAGGCAAGAATACTGGAGTGGGTTGCCATTTCCTCCTCCAAGAAATAAGCATACTAGCATAATAAGTTGCTTCAGTTGTGTCCAACTCTTTACAATCACATGGACTGTAGCCCACCTCCTCTGTCCAGGAGGCTCTCCAGGCAAGAATACTGGAGTGGGTTGCCATGCCCTCCTTCAGGGGAATCTTCCTGACCCAGGCGGGGATCGAACCCGTGTCTCTTACATGTCCTGCATTGGTAGACGGGTTCTTTACCAGTAGCGCCACCTGGGGAGCCCAGATTAAAAATAAGTGAAAGTGAAAGTTGCTCAGCTTGTCCAACTCTTTGGGACCCCATGGACTACTTAGTCCAGGGAATTCTCCAGGCCAGAATACTGGAGTGCGTAGCCGTTCCATTCTCCAGGGGATCTTCCCAACTCATGGATCAAACCCAGGTCCCCTGCATTGCAGGCAGATTCTTTACCAGCTTAGCCACCAGGGAAACCCAACAATACTGGAGTGGGTAGCCTATCCAGTCTCCAGCAGATCTTCCCAACCCAGGAATCAAACCAGGGTCTCCTGCATTGCAGGCGGATTCTTTACCAACTGAGCTATCAGGGAAGCAGTGCACAATAAATGTAATGTGCTTGAATCATCCGGAAACCAACCCCCACCCCCCCGCCACGCCTTGCCTGTGGATACACTGCCTTCCACTCAATCAGTCCCTGAGTGCCAAAACGTTGGGGATCACTGACCTAACTGCAATCACTGTGAGGTTCTGTGTATCTCAGCATGTAACTGGGACACAAAAAATGCAGTCCACACCTCCGAGAATCATTACTACTACGTTCCAAACCTGGTAGCGAGCACCCACCAGCATTGATGCACATGAGATTTGCAGCTTCGTCCATGCCAGGGAGTACTTGGCACTTGCCATCAGACACATGAAGAGGAAGCGCGGGGTGTGGAGACACTGACAGCCTTATAGCAGTCTCCTAAAATTAGAGCCGCGCTCCAGGCAAGAGACAGATCATTCTCGCCTTAGAGGAAATCCAACTCAGGCTTCCCTGCACAGACCAGGGCACGCGTGAGAACAAGCAGGCTTTGGACACTCAGACCTTTTATCCTTGAGGGCAAAATCTGATCTCAAGAATAGCATTTATATGTGTTTTGAAAAAAGGGGGAAATAGATAAATAAATTCATGTTTCTGTTAGCTCAAAGGTGTTCATGAAAGCGAAAGCCGCTCAGTCATATCCGACTCTTCGAGACCCCATGAACTATACAGTCCATGGAATTCTCCAGGCCAGAATACTGGAGAGGGTAGCCTTTCCCTTCTCCAGGGGATCTTCCCAACCCAGGGATCCAACCCAGGTCTCCTGGATTGCAGGCAGATTCTTTACCAGCTGAGCCACAAGGGAAGCACCAAAGGTGTTTTTTGCTGACTTTAAAACAACCTTTCGGGACCCCCCCTGGTGGTCCAGTGATGAAGATTTGGCCTTCCACTGCAGGGGATATGGATTGGGTCCCTGGATGGGGTGATAAGATCCCACAGGCCTTGAGGCCAAAAAATCGAAATAGACAACAGAAGCAACATTGCAACAAATTCAATAAAGAGTTTAAAAATGGTCCTCATTAAAAAAAAAAAAAAAAACTTAAAAAAAGGAAAAACAAAAACTAAGTCTTCAGAAAGAGGTCATTGATGTGGATTATTCCTTCATTTTGTCGAGTATAGCGAAAGCAAATAGATGTTAGGATAAATATATCTTTGTGTGAGGGCATTAAACCAAACACATGTCAATAACAAAAAACACCCTGGTTGAGTTCAGAGCGTGGAAAATGGTGGTTTTAAGAAATTACCATGTGGGGTTGGAGACAATGGATTCTAACAGCTGACTAGCATTGGGACCTGAATGCCATAGCCAGACACATGATTTTTTTTTTTCCAACTTTAGAAATGTTTTCTTTCCCTCCCACGCACAGACGATTCTTTGTATTCTGTGCTGAAGATTAAGAACTAAATGTTTCACTTCTATGTCCCTCCCATGGGGAACTTTTAAATTAACTTGGTCTCCAACTATTATATTTATTTTAATCCTCTGAGTTTATTTTTCTCCAACCATAAAACCTACAGCTTACCAATGTACTGTCAGATGCTGCTGAATGCTTGGAAGATGGAGGCATTATCTTACTTAGCAAATGGATTTGCTGGTGCCTAAGATAAGTGATTAGGTTTGTAAGCTTTTACAACAACTTGTTAGACTTTCCTTAGGAAATCTCAGCGATTTTTTTTTTTTTTTCTTGTTCATTTTCAAATAGTATGGAAGGATGAATATTAAATGTTTGAATTTTAGACCTACGATCTCTTGAACTTGGGTTTTTAAGACCAAGATCGAAGTAGGTGTTTTACAGGGAATATAACCAGGGCCTTGGGCTTCCTAGGTGGCTCGGTGGTGAAAAATCCACCTGCAATGCAGGAGACCACAGGTTCAACCCTTAGGTCAGGAAGATACCCTGGAGAAGGAAATGGCAACTCACTGCAGTATTCTGGCTAGGAATAATTCAATGGACAGAGAAGCCTACAGGGCTACAGTCCATGGGGTCCCAAAAGAGTAGGCCAGGACTTAGGGACTGAACACACACACACACACACACACACACACACACCACATTTTAAAGGCAGAGACCCAACACACACCACATTTTAAAGGCAGAGACCCAATCTATAGGAATAAGTTCACTAGACCTGCGATATCCAACATGGCGGCCACTCATCACACCAGTAAAGCGCTGGACATGTGGTGGGTCAGAACCGAGGTGGGTTGGAAGGACTAAAGGCATACTGATGACAAATCATGCAAATTCTCTGTTCACTACACTTAAAATATGGGTTAACTAGGGGGAGATGACTGCGCTTCCCAGGTGGCGCCAGTGGTAAAAGAACCCGCCTGCCAATGCAGGAGACATAAGAGATGCAGGTTCGATCCCTGGGTGGGGAAGATCCCCTGGAGGAGGGCATGGCAACCCACTCCAGTATTCTTGCCTGGACAATCCCATGGACACAGAAGCCTGGCGGGCCGCCGTCCATGGGGTCGCAGAGTCGGAAATGACTGAGCAACTAACGCTTTTCTTTCCTATTTATGTAGGATTTTTTTTTTTTTTTTCCCTAGAAGAAAGAATGCAGAGCATACCATAATCCATCACTTTCATTCCTCAAGAAGTACAGTATCATGCTTAGGGATTCGATGACACAATGATGTCTTGGAGACTAAGGGTGGTCTGTAACAGACATGGTATTTCAGCTGTTTCCACTATAATCACTGTAGACCTACAGATGCAGTCACAAAGAAAATCAATATGGCTGTATGAAGTATGTTTCCGACATCTTTATTTTTTCACGTAAAAATCTCATCTAGGGAATCCATACGCGTGAGATATAGGGAGTTGTAAAACTCTATGAAAAGCTGCCTCTCACTGTTGTTTCCATTTCTGTTCCTCCAAAAAAGCTGTTATCTTCTCAAATAACTTTGCATCTCAGCAATGGTAAATTATAACGGCTTAGCCTGTACCAGAAGAAGAACAGTCTAGAAGGATGATGCATTCTGACAGGGATGGAAGGTCATACTTAGAAACAGGGTGCCTATTTGTAAACAGTAAGTCCTGGATGCAAGCCACCCCTTAAGAAATCTGTCAGTGTGACGTTCCCTGTATTAAATAAGCATCAGATTTTTGTAGAAGATATAAATGCTTTAGGCAAATTCCTATTGTATGGTGACTAAGTTATACCTTCAAGGTATTCAACAACCATGACTGGGTATTTCTTTCTTTCTTTCTTTCTTTTTGGTGGGGATAAGACCAAAAAAAATTATTGAAAAATATGAATAGGTTAACTGGAGGAGAAAATGGCAACGCACTCCAATATTCTTGTCTGAAGAATCCCATGGACAGAGGAGCCTGTGGGGCTAGAGTCCATGGGGTCACAAAGAGTTGGACATGACTGAGCATGCACATGTTTCCATGAATAGGCTAAATGAACCCCCCCAAAAGGAAAGACTCTGATTGAATCATAAAGCAAAGTTCAATTAGTAACTGGTACATGAGATACATCTTTTTATGAAAATTTAAAGAAATTTTTTTTCATCAGGTCCTTTACTAGAAAAAGAAGCAGAAAACCCTGTTCACTCTCTTCTGCTTGACATTACAAGTTGTCTGCCTTAAAAGAGTTTAAAATTAGGAAAGTAGCCAATAAATAATGGAAGAATTTCTCTCCATGGTGATGGGGCTAGAAGTTGGGTTTTGCGTCAGCCAACTAGACGTGAGTATCATTCTTCATGCTGCTTTATCTTCCTGTCCTGAAGTTAGAGATGGGGAGGAAAGTGAACACCACAAAGCTACACCATTCTGAGCTGGGTGGACCTTCTGCAGCAGGCTACCATTCACACATGTAGCGTATCCTGGGCTCTGTTCTACGTCTTAGCCATCCACTAGGTGAGTGATGGAGCCAGGCGAATGGTGATAGGTGGTATGGATGAAACAGCACAGGCATCTCAACGGAATACAACAAATAACTATGGCAAGTCTACTGTGTGCCAAGCCGTGTGGTAGACACAGTGGGATAGTCAAAGATGGCCAGACGCTGATGATGTCCTCAAGATGCTTTTCACTACAGAAAACAGTAAGGAGGTTCCTTGAGAAAAAAAAAAAAAAACAAAATTAGAAAATAGAGTTACCATATGACTCAGCGATTTCTCTCTTGCACATATATCTGGAAATAAAATCGCTCAGTTGTGTCCGATTCTTTGCAACCCCATGAACGCCAGGCTTCCCTGTCCATCACTATCTCCCAGAGCTTTCTCAAACTTGTGTTCATCAAGTTGGTGATGCCATCCCACCATCTCATCCTCTGTCATCCCCTTCTCCTCCTGCCTTCAATCTTTCCCACATGAGGGTCTTTTCCAATGAATCAGTTCTCCGCATCAGGTGGCCAAAGTATTGGAGTTTCAGCTTCAGCATGAGTCCTTCCAATGAATATGCAGGACTGATCTCCTTTAGGATGGACTGGTTGGATCTCCTTTCAGTCCAAGGGACTCTCAAGAATCTTCTCCAGCACCACAGTTCAAAAGCATCTATTCTTTGGCGCTCAGCTTTCCACATAACCAGGAAAACTTCCAAATGACTGTCCCTAGAGGATGGCGGCAAGTCAGTGAGGAGCCAATGAGGAAGAGCGTGTATCACAGAGGAATTGAATAGAGGGGATTTGTAACACAGGAAGGATGGGGAGGAAACTCAGGGACTAGTAACAAGAGAGAGCTGTGAGCACCCTGAGGCTGGAGGGTCAAAGGTAAGGAGGGGGGCTGGTGATCCAAGTGAAGGACACAGCCATGGAAGGGGCAGGAGAAGGCTGAGAAAATACACTGGATTCCCCCTGCCTCCCATCTCTTGTAGGAGGAGGCTTGGAGAAATGGACTCCGGAAAATATCCCAAACTCTCTGTGATGTACAACAGAGCAGGAGATCTGGAACAGAGAACCCCATGGCAGACAAAGATACCCAGTGATTAACAAATACAGCATGATGGAAATTCCAAGTCAGAAAAGTCAGACAAAATGAGAAAAGTCTTCCGGGATGCTAGATTGCGGAGAGCTCTGTGTCCTTTATGATCACACTCTAGAAACATTTCATATTTTGTAAGAAGTCTAAAAGTAACCATGACACTTTCCCAAAGAGGACATACGGATGGCCAGGAGGCACGTGAAAAGATGCTCAACATGGCTAATCATCAGGGAAATGCAAATCAAACTACAATGAGATGTCACCTCGCACCTGTCAGAATGATTATCATCAAAAACAACAGAAATAACTAATGCTGGTGAGAATGTGGAGGAAAGGGAACCTTCCCACACTGTTGGTAGCGCTGTAAGTTGGTGCAGTCACTGTGGAAAACAGGAGGGAGATGCCTTTAAAAAACTGGAAAACACAGCTACTCTATGACTCAGCAATGCCTGTCCTGCACGTACATGTGGGAAATAAATGAAGAAACATACTCCATAACAGACATGAATTTGAGCAAACTCCAGCAGTAGTGACGGAGAGGGAAGCCAGGCACGCTGTGGTCCATGGGGTTGCAAGGAGTTGGACATGAGTTAGTGACTGAACAACTGCAAGCACTTAATTAGAAAAGATGCACTCACCCCAACGTTCGTAGCAGCACTGTTTACCATACCCAGGACATGGAAGCAATCTCAGGGTCCATCAATGGAGGAATAGATAAAGAAAATATCTGCATTTATTTTACATATATACAATGGTAGTACATATATACAGTGGAGTATTACTCAGCTATAAAAACAATGAAATAGTGCCATTTGCAGCAACACGGATGGACTTGAAAGGTATTATGCTAAGTGAAGTAAGTCAGACACTGTATGATGTCACTTATATGTGGAATCTAAAAAATACAACAAACTGATGAATATGACAACAACAACAAAAGAATACTCACCAATACAGAGCCCAAGCTAGTGGTTCCCAGTGGGGAGAGGGGAGGAGATGGGAGGGGCAAAATAGGAGAAGGTGTGTCCAAAGCACAAACCATTAGGTGTGAAAAAAGCTACAAGGATATGCCATCCAACATGGGGAACATAGCCAATATTTTATAATAACTATGAATGGACTATAACCTATAAAATCGTGAATCACTCTACGGTACACTTGCAACTCATATAATACTATACAGCAGCTATACTTCAATCAACTCCCCACCAAAAAAACGAAGCAAAACAAAAAAGTACCTACAAATATATTTTATCTGAATCCAGGACCTAGAAGTCTAAACATCCAGAACACATGTCTTAAGGACCATCATCCATCAGAGATACGTTTACCATCTCAAATGTTGACTCCTTGGTTTCCCTGCTCTAGCATTAAGCCTCAGGTCACTGTCAAATGTCATTCGTTCTGATGCAGCAAAAATGATACCAAGTTGGATGAGATAAACGAGCACCATGGTTGGTTTTCATCTGCCATTTCGTTGAGTCCCCTCTTTCTGTCTGTCCAATTGCTTAGATTCCAGGCTACATCTACACCGTGGCGTTTTGGTCTCCATAATTGGAAGAGAGTTGTTGTGAGTAGCAATCATAATAATTTAGCTTAGCTTTATGCTATTTTCCCTATCTGAATGGCTCAACGTTCCACAATATTTCCATCAGGTGAAAAACATCTTGACAATAAAAACTCGTCTGCGTTCTAGGTCTGGGTATGGCATGCTTTCTCTGGAATGACCTTGGAAGTCAGTATTTTAGGCGTTGTAGGACCTATGGTCTCTGTTAGAGTTAATCAGTGGGGACGTCATGGTGTGAAAGCAGCCATATATGATATGTAAAGCAATGACCATGGCTGTGTTGCAATAAAACATTATTTACAAAAACAAGCTGCAGGCCACCGTTTGATGACCACTGATCTAGATGTTATTTATTAAATGCCTATACGTTTGCAGGTATATCTGTTTTTGCAAATACCCTTGAGCAAGTCTTACTCTCATAAAATAATAACAATAAGGGACTTGCCCAGTAGTCCAGTGGCTAAAACTCCGTGTTCCTAATGCCGAGGGGTTCAATTCCTCGTCAAGGAACTAGATCCCACTTGCCGCAACTAAGAGCAATTAAGACCTGGCACAGCCGAAAAATACATATTTTTTAATAATTAAGAAAAAATAAAAATAAGACAAGATTGTTAACCGTTGTTGTTCAGTCGCTAAGTAGGCGTGTCCAACTCTTAGAGACGATAGAGACGATATATACAAAAGTCAGTAATAGACAAAAGCCCACACTGACTTTTAATGAAATCCCTAGGGTTCAAAGAAGATATTTTCCATGGATTTCCACGGCTGTCCTTTGAGATGTTAAACTCTAATGGCACACTCTTTAACTGGCTTTATGGCACGAACATGTTGATTATTTTAAACACATATATTTTACGAGGATATCGGTCAGTTATGAAAATGAGTGATGCAATGGTCATTGTGCACACCGGGAACTTAAGACTTAAAGAGAGCGATTAATTGAGAATATATTGTTATTAAGGGTGAAAACTGGAATTGGACTGCGATCCACACGCAAGAAGTTTCTGAGCCTACCATAAAAATACTAGTAAGGCTAATTTTGTGAAGCATTCTGTGCAGAAGGCAAGGTAAGTTGCCCTCCCTTATTTCTCAGTAAAAGATGGAAACAAATATAATTCCATACACAAGTGTGACATTAACAAGTGTCCTTAGTATGGACGGCGCGACTCCGAATGCCAGGATGGGGGTGTAGGGAATTCATCACTCATTCGGTTTCCACTTTGGGGAAAATTAAGCAGATATCTGATCTCTGGCAGCTCTGGTCTGACACCCCCATCGACGGCAATGCAATTACCTGCCGTTTCTCTTTGAGAATCATGTGTTCGGAAAGCTAGTTGGCCGGGCTGTGTTTCATCACTTAGCAAGATCCAATACTCAATTCAATGAGCTGAAATTAACTGCCTCTCCCCAGCTGGCGAAAAAGCAAGCTTCCCAGACTGTTTCTACAACAGCAAGGCAAATTAATTTATTTGCACACACTCCTGAGAATCTCGCAGCCTCGCTCCCGCCCCGGGCTTCCGTGAACTGGAACCAGATTCTTTTCTCCTCCCTTGACTAGCTTTTAACTTAAAGGAACAATGAGGCTTGAGCGCAAAAGGGGCCGGGGGGCGATTAATCCAAGGAAGAGGTTAAAGCCAGCATTGTCTTAGACATCCTCAGAATTCCCCAGCAATCTGACATCTGGGTGCGGGCGAAGAGACAGGATACATTACTTGGCTTTTACTGATTTAGGGACTTTTTAAAGGAAATTGTCTAAAGATATTGTAAACGTTCTAACATGTTCCTTGAGAACCCGGGTCTTACAACTGATAAAGGAGATGACAGATTGACATATCCTTTCCCACAATCTGAAAACTGAGGAGACATAAATTACTGGGTTGATGTTTAATCAATTTAAAAAAAAGTCAATGGATGTGGGAACATGTAATTATCGAGTCCCTTCCAACATCCCACCAATCTGCAAAATAGAAAGGTGAGTATGGCTCATTCTGTTGGGGAAGAAGGATGGGAACGATGTTTTGTACACAATCATTAAAATTTTTTTTTTTTAAATTTTACGTATGCTTGATTCACATCTACAGCAATTTAAGAATGCTGGTGTAATGATGCACTTTTTAGAGGTGAGAAAACGGAGGAGCCACACGGCCATATTGACTGAATTAGGATTCAGAGTCTGACTTGATTGATTCAAGAAGCTTTATGCTTTGCAAGATGTCATGTGGCTTCGAGGTGGAGGGGAACATACGTGTGTGTTGTTGTGTGAATAGATGCATGCTATGCGCACATACACACACATGCAGGAAAACCAAGCATAAGAGATGGTCAGTTGCACCAGATGGGGTGATATTCCTATCTTAGCTGGCTTTCAGCAACTTGATGGAGAGGAATCAATATTGAAACCAATTTACCCAAATCACCAGAAATAGAATATGAGGGTTTGGGGGCACTGATAGAATACGTGGAATACTGAAAGAATACATGGGCGGGAGGTAACTCAAAGAACATGGAAGTTTTGACTTGACCAGTATGGTTGGAGCCAAGATGTGTGCTGAGATACAATCAGAGGTTTAAGTTCTGCAAGGGGACAAGAATCTGAATTGTCAGCATAAAGGAATTGGGCTTTAGATGAAGACGCTATTGGGAGGAATTACCACAACCAGACCCCTGAAAGTCTCCTTAAGATCTTCTAAGAGTAGGTTTCAGCCCACAGAAAATTTCACTTTTGTGCAAAATCATTCCTTAAGGATGGCATTAGTGGAGAAAGAGCCGTTCTTTAACAGCTAAATTTGAGAACTCACAAATGAAAAAAGTTGGGTTAATATTATAGAGCAAAGAAGGCTTTGTACTAGTTGATGAAAGCCTTAGCTTAGACCTACCTGAAGAAAAAAATTGCAGCCTAAATATATGAAGGGACTTCCCTGGTGGTACAGAGGTTATGGGGGGCGGGGTGGCTTCCACTGCAGCGGGGATGGGTTCGATCTCTGATTAGGGACAAAGGTCCTATGTTGCCATGTGTCATGGCTAAAAAGCAAAATAAAAAGAAGGAAAGAAAGAAATAAGTAGAAACAGCTCCAACATGGAAACAAATTGTGGGAATCATAAGGCTTCTAGAAAGGAGGAGAATGTACTTCCCCAGGAGCAAAACAATGGTCTTCTGCCCCAGGAAAAGATTCCTTGCTAGAAAGGTCATTCCATCCTTCACCAATTTGCTGTAACTGATGTAGGATGAAGACCTAGGGCTTAGAGACCAAGAGCTAACACCGATCTCCTGACTTGAAGAATAGTGTTCTTGAAAATAGGAGGATGCTGAAACCTGCCTTGGCTATTGCATCCCTGAATGAAGGTGACCTTCAATTAGAAATGCAAAACCCCATTGCCCGAGTGCCATCAGAAAATCAAATAATACAGAAAAAGAAAACAACACATCACAGGCACTAGTGGCTGAAGAAGAGAAATGATTGAACAAGGACCGCTGAGTCCATTGTGTTAAACTATTCCACCTTTTTACCGGGAGGAAATCATCAAGGAAAGGAAGACTTAAAATGATGACACGCTGAAGGCTGTGGCACTAGAAATGACCTTTAGAAAGAATATATTTTCTCTTTCCCAGTCTCTTTAATAGTTCAGCCAGTGCTATCTATCGTCCAGAGGAAGTTTTCATGTGTGACTTAAATGAATGCCTGATAATCTCTGAGTCAGAAATTGGCTGTGAAAATAAAGGCACAGTGGTAAGCATTTAGGAAGAAGATATCACACCACACAAATTTTTATAACTTTTACCTCGTAGGAATTTCTCCATCTTAGCATGCATTTATGGGCAATGGGAAACCCATCTTTTATTAGCATGCATTTATGGGCAACGGGAAACCCATCTTTTATTAGCATACATTTATGGGCAATGGGAAACCCATCTTTTATTTTTTTTTTCCAAAGATGGAAACAGTCAAAGATGTTATGCAGGCAATATTAATTGAATTTATTCTGTTTATCTTATTAATGAAGCTACAAAATAGATTATCGGACAAAAGACTTCAAGTCTAAACTTTACCTAAGAGTTAAGTTTTCTGATGTTGTCTTTTTTTTATAATTTGTTTTACTGAACAGTAGTTGATTTACAATAGTGTGTTAATTTCTACTATATAGCACAAGGATTCATTTATATATATATTACATAAGAGTGTATATATACATATACACACACACACACTTTTTTCATATTCTTTCCCATTATGATTCATCACAGAGTATTGACTATAGCTCCCTGTAGCCTACAGGAGGTCCTTGTTGATTAACAAAGAACAGGATCTGGGTTCATAATCAGAGATGGAACCCATTCCCTGTGCAGTGGAAGGCCCCACCTTAACCTCTAGACCACCAGAGGTTAACATCTGCTAACCCGAAACCTCCAGTCTCTACCTACTCCGACCACGTCCCACTTGGCAAACACAAGTCTGTCCTCTATGAGTCTATTTTTGTTTTGCACGTAAGCTCATCTGTGTCGTATTTTAGGTTCCACGTAGACGTGATATGCTATTTCTCTGTGTTTGACTTACTATGCTCAGGATGACAATTTCTAGGCCCACCCTTGTTGCTGCAAATGGCATTATTTCACTGTTTTTTTTCACAGCCAAGTAATATTCCATTGTGTGTATGTACCAAGTCTTCTTTATCCATTCCTCTGTCGACGAATAGGTAGGTTGTATACAGGTATTGGCTACTGTGAGCAGCACTCCTATGAACATAGGGGTGCATACTCTTTTTGAATTATAGTTTTCTTTGGATATATGTCCCAGAGTGGGACTGCTGCGTCATATGGTACCAATAATAGTCAAGTGCCAAGCGCCAAGCATAACTATTAACTGAAATGTGGGCTTATATATATATATATATATCCATATATATATGGATCTTGGTTCGTAATCAGAGATTGAACCCATTCCCTCTGCAGTGGAAGACCCCCCTTAACCTCTTAATGCAGGATATATATGGATATATATATGGATATACATATATATTCTTTAGATATATATATTTTGTGATAGCTGGAAATATTGAACTTTAGATATTATCGTATCCATTTTAAATGTCTTAGATACGATCATGGTATTACAGTTACTTCAGAGAATGTTTTTGTTCTTAGGAATTGCACAACAAAATTTGTGGGTGTTTGCGCTAAGTCACTCAGTACTGTCCGACTCTTTGTGACCCCATGGACTGTAGCCCACCAGGCTCCTCTGTTCATGGGATTCTCCAGGCAAGAATATTGGAGTGGGTTGCCATTTCCTTCTCCAGGGGATCTTCCCCACCCAGGGATCAAACCTTTGTCTCCTGTGTCTCTTGTATTGGCAGTTGGGTTCCATACCACTGGGAAGTCCCACCTAAAATATTTATCAGTAAAATGCCACTGCTTGTAAATGATTCAGAAGAATCCATTTATGCACACACACATTTATAATGGGCTTCCCTGCTGGCTCAGTCAGTAAAGAATCTGCCTGCAATGCAGGAGACCCAGGTTCAATCCCTGGGTTGAGAAGATCTATATAATATGTTATATATATTAAGTCATATATAATATTATGTTATATATAATATTGTTATAAATACATATAATGTACATACAAGAGTTATAGACGTTTATGTATGTACACTATATATGGATGTAAAAGAGTGTGTGTAAGTAAGAATGGTAGAAAGCAAATGTGGGAAAATGATAAATATTAGTCACAAGGAAGGGTATACAAGTGGTCATTGTATCATCGTTACAACTTATCTGTGCTTTCAAAGTTTTTCAAAACAAAAATGTGGGGGAGGGGATGGAAGGCAGCTCTGACACTCAAGGACGAAAGTGTAAGTAAAAGTTAATGAGGACTTTCTGTAGCAGCTGTTCTCTGCACTCTGCACTCTGGTTACACCATATGCTCCATATATTTCAATGCAACTGCCATTGTTTGCAGAGGTAGCGACTCATGTTTCTGTCAGTCTCTGATTTTTTTTTTTTTTGGCTTCTGATTCGGCTTTCAGTCTGGGAAACAGGCACATTTATTCAGAGGTAATGCTTGTGAATGTGGTGGGAAATCAAAATGGCTTTTGATTACTTTGCTGACAAAGGTCCGTCTAGTCAAAGCTATGGTTTTTCCAGTAGCCATGTGTGGATTTGAGAGTTGGACTATAAAGAAAGCTGAGCACCGAAGAATTGATGCTTTTGAACTGTGGTGTTGGAGAAGACTCTCGAGAGCCAGGGGATCTTCCCAAGCCAGGGATCAAACCAAGGTCTCCCACATTGCAGGTGGATTCTTTACTGTCTGAGGCACCAGGTAAGCCCAGGAATACTGGGGTGGGTAGCCTATCCCTTCTCCAGGGCATGTTCCCAACCCTGGAATCGAACTGGGGTCTCCTGCATTGCAGGCCGATTCTTTACCAGCTGAGTTACCAGGGAAGCCCCAGAGTCTGTCATACCGCGTGAAGTATGTCGGAGAAAACCAAGTATCATATGTTAATGCATCCATGTGGAATCTTCTTCCAGTTGCATTGAGATATGGTTGACTGTATAAGTTTAAGGGGTGTGGCATAATGATTTGACTCACACACATCAAGAAATGATTATCACAAGTTTAGTGAACATCACTCATTGTATATTGACAGAAAGTTAAACAAATAGAAGTTCTTTTCCTTTGTGATCAAAGCTGTTAGGATTAACTCCCTTTCAACTTTCATATTCAACACACAACAGTGTTAATTATATTTACCATGCTATACACTACATCTCTAGCCCTTGTTTATCTTTTAACTGGAATTTGTACCTTTAAAGCAATCAAACTGATTGCTCGGGGGACGCCAGATGTTGTCTTTTGAAAACAATTTATAGCAAAGAAACTCGCGAAAATAGTGGGGTAATGACAACAAACACTGACAGTAACACTTGCATTCATGGGTTGGATCCATTATTTTAAAACAGTTGAATTAAGTGATCCATCATGCATTTTTGTGGAATTACAATTGTGTGAATGTAGGTACTTATGTGCGCCGTGATGAAAGCATCAAGCAATTTCCTAGACATTGCTAAGAAGTGGGATATTCATGAAGTGAAGGGCGGTGAAATTGAATACAAGCAAATAGTGATTCATTTGAGGTAGAATAAATGTGTGGTCTTCAGTGGGTATATTTGGGTGGATGATGAGATTTTAAAGAGAAAATAAGTACATGGAAGCTATTTCGGCAATTGGCAGGCCATCCTAAGATTTCTGCAGAAAAATCCCCTGTAGGGTGATAATGCTATTTTCATAATCATTAATTAGTTACTTTTCTAAGCACAGTTTTTCCATAATCATCAATAATTCCTCTACCCTTGAACCTTAAAACTTGACTTTTCATTTGGAGAAATGCCTATTTAGGTCTTGTGCTCAATTTTTGATGGGGTTGTAACACCCACTAAACTCCAGTAAAAATTTGTCACAAAAAACAGACTTAACTTTTAGTTTTTTGAAATCAGAACAGAAGTATGATGGGATTAGCCGGTGCAAACGATCGTGTGTAGGATGGATTAACAATGAAGCCTTACTGTGTAACACGAGGGACTATTCTTAATATCCTGTGATAAACCATAATGGAAAACAAGCTGAAGAAGAATGTGTGTATATGAATAACTGAACCATTTTGCTGTATAACAGAAATGAACACAACTCTGTAAATCAACTCTACTTCAATTAAAAAAAACATGTACTGCAGAAAATAACACACCATTGTAAATCAACTATATCCCAGTAAAAATTATTTTAAAAAATACTTTTCTGATTAAAAAAAAAAGGAAACATGCAACTTTCAAATATTACATAAATATTTTGAAGGCCCTGGCTGTGTTTTCTTATCAATAAATTACTTTTATTTGATATATCAATATATATTTCTATAACAATATATTACTGTTATTATGGAAAAAATCAGTGCAAAATATAGCCACACTGTTCCCCAAATCTAACTGACCATTTTATGTTTTTCTTTGTTCACCTCCACGCCCATAAATATCTATGAAGCAGACGCAGTATATTTTATTAACTTTCTTCTTCTGTCCTATCTTAGGCCAGCCAAGTCTGACTCCTGTATGCAATGCCCTCCAAGTTCTAGCCTTGGTATCTGGTTCTAACTGCCCACAGGCAGAGAGCCCGCTTCCCACCATGGCTGTGATGTTGCCTTCCTTGAGCGAGGCCTCATGGACCCGTGTTAAGAATTCATAAACAGACAACCGACTTGGAAATCTCCATGGCTTCTGTGTCATCCGCCTACTCTGGGTTTTCCTGAGACTGAAGGGGAAACCATGGCGGGAAAGCCAGGCATAGCAGATTCACAGCAGCAGGGAGAAACCTGTACCGGACAAATACATTGTCAGAGATGGATAGGTAGATGTCCATCAGCTGATGAATGGATAAACAGCATGGTGTATACGTGCAATGGAATATTATTTGCCCACAAAAAGCGACGAGGGAGTGGGACTTCCCTGGTGGTCCTGTTGTTAAGAATACTCCTTCCAGTGCAGGAGATGTGGGTTCGATCCCTGGTTGGGGAGCTAAAATCACACGTGTAACCAAGCAACTAAGCCCAAGTGCGCCAGTTACTGAGGGCTTGTTCTCTGGAGTCCCCACGCCACAACTAGAAAGAAGTCCGTGCTCAACAACCAAAGATATGGCTTGCAGCAAAGAAGACCCAAGGGTCTGCAACTAAGATTGCATACGGCCAAAGAAATTAATTTCAAAAAAGCAATTAAGTACTGGCACATGCTATGGGCAGGGATGGACTTTGAAAACATCATTCTAGGTGAAAGAACTCAACCATAAAAGGACAGTAGTATATGACGACCCTCACATGAAATGTTTAGAACAGGCCAATACATATAGACGCAGAGACTGGATTAGTAGTTGCCGAGGGTTGGGGTGCACGGGGAAGACTAGGAGAAGAATGAAGGGAGGTAATAAAAATGCTAATTGATGGCAAGAGTTCGTGGTGGGTTCAGCAGAACCCACCTGCCAATGTAGAGGACAGAGGTTCCCTCTTGGGTCCGGGAAGATTCCCACATGCTGCAGGGCAAGTAAACCCGTGAGCCACGACTATTGAGCCAACGTGTAGCAACTACCAAAGCGTTCACATCCAGAGCCTGTGCTCTGCAACAAAACCGGCCACCGCAATGAGAAGCCTGTGCCCTTCAACGAGACAGTGGCTCCCGGCTCCCTGCAACTGAAGACCCAGCGCAGTCAAATATAAATAAATTAAAAAAAATTTTTTTGACGGCACCAGGGGTTACAACTCTGAAAATATTCTAGAAGCCGTTAGACTGTACGCTTTGCATCGGTGAATTGCATGACTTGTGGATTTTATCTCAGGGAAGTTTCTACTATAGAAAAAAAAAAAAAAACTTACCGAAAGCAGCCTCTGAGATAACGCAAGCTGAACACTGGAAGCAGAAGTGGGTGATGTTGCTCGGTCTGATTTTATTTTTTTTTAATTTTCGGCAGTTGGTGACTTGGTGTACGAACACCTGTGAGGTACGCACCTGCAAGGCTTATGAAAGAAGTTTACGGGGAGGCATAAATGTCCACCGCTCTGCGGGGCCTCAGGTTAAACCATGTTCTAACCGGTGTAACAAGCAGATCTGAACGCTCGCTGTTATGATCTTGGAATAAAGTGTTCACAGGAGCACGCAGCACTCCGACCCTGGGAAACCTGCCTGACGCCGAGGGTGTGTGACTGCCTCGATTTTCCTCAGGCTGCAAAACGAATCCACTGCACGCGCTCAATATGGAAACTAGGAAATACGGTATTTTGTGCGCTCCTTTATTTTTTCATGTTTGAATCTCTAAGGGTGGTTTAAGAACATCAGTCAATGAGAAGTGATTTTGTGGGGGAGACAGATGTGGAAATTAGCAGACTGAATAGGGAGTGACAGGTGCAGTCTTATTTCCACAAATTTGAATTTGAATGCTCTCAGGACTGTGACAATACCTCCATAAGAACAGACATCTTGGGAAGGTGTTGGAAGAACGCTGTTGCAATTGGCACATTCCCCATTAACTCCATTTTGACTTCTGTTTCTTTAAAAATCAGTCTGGGTTGCAGGTATGCTGACCTGATTTTTAATATATTTTAAATAAATACATTATTTATTATTTAAACATATTAACAATTATATTTAGTCATGTTTAATAAATATTTTAATATTTAATATTTATAAATAAACATATGTATGTTTAAAAAATATTTTAAATATATAGCTCTCTCTACACATTTTATGGTCAAAGAATCCAATCGTGAGACATGATATAAAATATATATATACATTATCCATGTGTGTTTATGTATTATACACGTGCATATATTCTCTCACTTCACCTCTGGGGAGTGGACCATTTGACCATGAATCATATAAGAGAAAATTCTGTAAAACACAATTTTTTTCTTTTTGCTTTCAGTAATTGTGCTCTTCATTTGAGCTGTAGACTTTTGCTACAGAAAATTGGATTTACACGTATAGAATCAAAATGAGCCCAGCAATCAAGCTTAATTTGACTACCAAGAATTATACACCCCCTCAATCTCTCTCTCTCCACATACACAAACACACACACCGTCTTCATGTATAATTTTTCTTTACTGGTCAGAGTTTTTCAACATCTCCAAATTTTGCCTTCTCTCTGCAGATCACTTGAAAGGAAGCATCTCTCATATTCTTCCCACCGGTAATGTCTCTCCCATCCCTTCGGCTGTCTCCTCTGATTTCTTAGGCAATAATACAACAGACTCATAAATGGTTCTGATTCAGTCCTGCCTGGCATAGCCCTCCACACCTTCCACAAACACACAAAGAAGCTCTTCCAAAATGCGCATTTCCATGGAATCGCTGGTTACCTAGAAGACCTCTTTCACTTTCTCACTCTTTATCTCCAGGGAACCCCCAACACCACCACCTAGATCCTGCTCCCCTTATAATTTCAGCCTTCCGAACCCCCCACTGCCTTGCCTGCAGAATATTAATTTTTCTTGAGTTTTTTCCCTGGCTCCAAAGTATTTTCCCTGGAAGTAGTGTTGCTTCTAATTCTGATGGGAAGTTTAAGAACAAAACAATCCATCTCAGTGCAATGCTTGACTTTGAGCTGTTCTAGAAAGATTTTCCCATCATTCCTCTGTCCCCCTCTACAGACAACTCTACCTATACGGCTCCCATGTCCATTAGATATTTGCTAGATGGAGTTTCATGGCTTCCCTGGTGGCTCAGTGGTAAAGAATCCGCCTGCCAATGCAGGAGACGAGGGTTTGATCCCTGCGTTGGGAAGATTCCCCTGGAGAATGAAATGGCAATCCACCCCAGGATTCTTGCCTGGGCAATCCCAAGGACAGAGGAGCCTGGCAGATTACGGTCCTTGGGGTCACAAAGAGCCGAACACGACTCAGGGACCAAACCAAACAATAATGGCAACGGTGATGTTGTCAAGTTGGTTGTTTTTCGTGACTTTTCACAAAGGTGAATTTATGTTGTGGTCTGTGTGAAAGATCCATGACCAGGGATGGTTCTCTTATATTCTTTTTTACCCTTTTGTTCACGCACAGAGTATACACAGCCCCCAAATTCATCAATGATGACGTACACACAGGGCCACCCGGAGCTGATTACGTGGAAATTTTGACAAAGCTGTGGCTCCTTGCCATGAAAGAATACGGCACGTGTGCGCAGAACACTAACATCACATCCATGGAAGTCTAACTCTTCTGAAACTCAAAACAAGGTCAAGTATCAAAATACTGGATCCAGACGTTTGGTTGTTTTTTGTTTGTTTTTTCTTGGTGTTGTGCTGATATGGGAAACCACTTTCATCCAACACAGGTGATGTGGGTTTCATCCCTGGGTCCGGAAGATCCCCTGGAGGAGGAAATGGCAACCCAGTCCAGTGTTCTTGCCTGGAGAATCCCATGGATGGAGGAGCCTGGTGGGCTACAGTTTGTGGGGTCACAAAGAGTCGGACAGGACTTGGTGAATAAGCAACGTGATGTTTTGAAGTTTGTTAGTTTTCAAACTGACCTTTTGAGGAGGTGGATATCCACCATGTTATATGTGAAAGATAAGAAGTGGGGTGTTCCTTTTCTGAGCATCTGTGGCAAATCAATATAAAGATAGCACCCTAAAAGGACACCCCTTCATTAGCTTGCAGTGTTTGGGGGTGAAATTTCCTGGCCCCGTGTGGCTCAGCTGAGTCTCTGTTCTGTGTTCCATGAGAACAGAAAGTGTGGGCAGGACTGCGTCAAAGACTCATTTTCAGACTCTTTAGGACGATGGGAGGAACACCACTGGAGGACTGAAGTCCCTGTTTCCTGGCAGGGTGCTCAGCTTCTAGGAGCGGTTCTGATTCCCTGGTCTGACTCTGCAACTCCATGGACTATAGCCCGCCAGGCTCCCCTTTCCATGGGATTTTCCAGGAAAGAATACTGGAGTGGGTTGCCATTCCCTTCTCCAGGGGATCTTCCTGACTCAGGATCAAACCTGGGTCTCCTGTGTTGCAGGCAGATTTTTTTTTTTTTTTTTTTTTTTTACCGCCTGAGCCAGCAGAGAGGCCCAAAGGTCGCTTCTCTGCAGTATCTAGGTTAGTATTTAAATGATTACACAGGAAAACACAACTGTCGAGTAGACGCCTCTTGAAGAGTGCAAAGATGCTTAAGACTAAACCATGTTGAGAGACTGCAGAAAGCCACAGCTGAACCATGAAGGGAGCATGAGCAGAAGCCAGAAGCAAGAAGGGACACGTGGATGAGAAGGGTTGGGGGCACACAGGAGCTCAGACCAAGGAGAGAGAATCACGAGCGCTCCTCTCCCGCAAGCTGGAGGGGAGAACGCATGAAGTGGCCCGAGACTGTGATTGCACGCACCTCCCCTGCTGCTCAGCTCATCTCAAGGCATCTGGAACTGTAAGCCGTGCTATGCGTTCTCCCATCTTCTGGCGTTTTCCTTTGCTTGCCTCTCCACCCGGGGTGTTCTCTCTCCTGGGACGTTCCTGGCGACCCCCTGCTCACTCTTCCAAGTCAAGGAGGTCTTCCGTTTCTCAAAGACCGCTCTGCTGGTTCCGTGTGGGCAGTCTACCACATTGCCTGTGATGTCCCCCTGCTGGAAGCTCTCTCCTGTTTATCTGCATAGAGATTTTCATTTTTTCCCCACAAGATACAGGAGTTACTGAATCAGTATTTGCAGAGGGAACTGTGCTTCTTATCCATCGGGTAGCACGTTTTGGTGATAAAGCATGCTGTTGAACCTTGGGTTGTGAAGAGCACATGTAATTCTGGCTCAGATGGAAAAGAATCTGCCTGCAAATGCAGGAGACCTGGGTTTGGTCCCTGGGCTGGCAAGATTCCCCTGGAGAAGGAAATGGCAGCCCACTCTAGTATTCTTGCCTGGAGAATTCCATGGACAGAGGAGCCTGGCGGGTTACAGTCCATGGGATTGCAAAGAGTCGGACACAACTAACTGACTAATACACACACACACACACAGTTATTATGTTGAGTGGTTTCGTAACCAACCAAAGGTCTCACACGTTTCTTTAGAGGTGAACAATTCCGCGGATACCAAGGGCAGAAAAATACACTTAGACTCAAATATTTATGCTATGTTAAAGGGCTAAGTCTCTGCCTAAGTTGCAGCTAATTTGCTGTAACAAATACAAAGACGTACTGACAAGCCCAAGAACCAAGGACACGCCACTGCAGGCTCAGACCTTTAGGAGTTGAAGAGATTTACAACACCCATGCCCACAAAGGCTGTGTGGGTAAATCAGGCTTTGGAAATTCTCCCTCTGGTCACCGCAGGGCGTTTCAAGTCAGATCCTTGACGCATCGAGTATTTTACCCTGAAGAGGTGCTTAGCGCTGCACAAAAAGCATCATAAGTGCCTTCACAATTGCTGTGTACACTGGCCTTTGCTCACCTTTATACTTGCTTGAAGCATAAGAAAACTCTTGAGAGTCCCTTGGACTGCAAGGAGATCCAACCAGTCCATCCTAAAGAAAATCGACCCTGCATATTTCCCCGGAAGGACCAATGCTGAAGCTGAAGCTCCAGTCCTTTGGCCACCTGATGGGAAGACCCGTCTTGCTGGAAAAGACCCTGATGCTGGGAAACACTGTGGGCGTGAGAAGGGGTGGCAGAGGATGAGATGGTTGGATGGCATCACCGACTTGATGGACCTGACTTTGAGCAAACCCTGGACATAGTGAAGGACAGAAGAGACTGGTGTGTGCTGCAGTCCATGGGGTCACAGAGTTGGACACGATGCAGTGAGAACAACAGTAATGACAAAGTATGATCTTGCCCATGATTTTGGCCCCAAAGTATTCAAGAGCTTTGTCTACCAATTAGTTTAAGGGCTTCAAAAACTGTGGGTACTGGGTATGATAATTAATGAATGATAGCGATTATATATGTGTGTGTCTACTTTCTGTCAATGCTTTAAGAAATAACCACAAACTTAGCAGCTTGTAGCAAGCCCCATTCATCTTTTTAAAATTTTATTGAAATATAGTTGATTTGCAATTTCATATAAATTTCTGCTTTAGTTCAGTCGCTCAGTTATATCCAGCTCTTTGCAACTCCATGGACTGTAGAATACCAGGCTTCCCTGTCCGTCACCAATTCCCGCAGCTTGCTCAAACTCATGTCCATTGAGTCAGTGATGCCATCCAACCATCTCGTCCTCTATCTCCCCTTCTCCTCCTGCCTTCAGTCTTTTCCAACATCAGGGCCTTTTCCAATGAGTCAGTTCTTCACATCAGGTGGCCAAAGGATTGGAGCTTCAGCTTCAGCATCGGTCCTTCCAATGAACACCCAGGACTGATTTCCTTTAGGATGGACTGGTTGGATCTCCTTGCAGTCCAAGGGACTCTCAAGAGTCTTCTTTAACACCACAGTTCAAAAGCATCAGTTCTTTAGCACTCAGCTTTTTTTATGGTCCAACTGTGACATCCATATACAACTACTAGAAAAGCCATAAACATACATACATATATGTGTGTGTTTTATATATGTATATATATATATTCTTCTTTTTTTTTAAATATATTCTTTTTTATATCCTTTTCCATTATGGTTTATTGCAGGATATTGAATATAGTTCCCTGAGCTACCCGGCAGGAGCTTGTTGTTTATCCATCTTATATATAATACTTTGCATCTGCTAACCCCAAAATTCCCATCCTTCCCCCACTTCTCCTCCCCCTTAGAAACCACAAGGCTCTTCTCCATGTTTGTGCGTCTGTTTCTGTTTCACAAATATATTCATTTGTGTCATATTTTAGATTAGACAGATGAGTGATGTCATATGATATTTATGATATGATATGATATTTATGTGTCTGACTTACTTCACTCACTATGATCATCTCCTAGGTCCACCCACATTGCTGCAAATGGCATTATTTCATTTTTTTTTTTTTTTATGGCTGAGTAACATTCCATTGTGTAGATGTACTGCATCTTGTTTATCCATTCCTCTGTCAGTGGACACTTAGGCTGTCTCCCTCTCTTGTAAGCCCCACCGCTGATTTCATAGTTCTGTACGCAGGGCTTGCTGGTTCAACCGAGTTCTCTGCTCTGGGTCCCCCAAGGCTGAAATCAAGGTGGAAGTCAGACAGGCCTCTTACCTGCAGGTTCTGGAGATAAACTGGTTTTCAAGCTCCGTAAAGGTGCTGGCAAAATGCATGTTCTTGTGTAGAGCCGAGGTCCCCCTTTCATCACTTACTATCAACGGACAATTGTTCTAAGAATCTGGAGTCACCCCGCCCCCAGATTCCTTGGCTTAAAACCCACTTCCTCCTCCTCCAAAGAAGCACAGTTGACCTAATGTGCTTCATGCTTCAGATCTCCCTGCCTTTTTTTTTTTTTTCCCCCCTGCATTTCTCTGAACACAGCCAGGAGCAGGTCTCAGCAGGCTGTGAGCTCACTCACACAAGGCGGGGTAATCTCTGCATCCTGAGGTCTGTGCCTCATGTCCATCTACAAATCCACCCCTCGTGTCATTTTGTCATTGAATTAGCTTGGCGGAACTGCCACTCCAAAGTATTTCGCGTGGAGTGGCTTGAATGATAGAAATGTGTGGTCTCGCAGTCCTGGAGGTTGGAAGCCCAAGTTTAAGGCCTCTCTCCTGGGTGTGTTGACAACCGTCTCCTCCCTGTATCCTCACATGACTGTCCTCCTGTATGTGTCTGTGTCTTGATCTGCTCTTCTTATAAAGACCCCTGTCCTATGGGATCAGGGCCCACCCTAGAGACCTCATTTCACGTTTATCCCCTCTTTAAAGACGCTTGCGTCAAAATAGAGTCATATCCTGAGGTCCTGGAGTTTAGAACTTCAATATGTGATTCTGGGTGGGGCCATAATTCAGCCTCTAACAGACCTGTGATGGAACATATCCAGAGGGTCCAAGGATGGTGATGTGGACATTGGCGGGAGTGGGGGCCTTCCTCAGCCTCACAGAGAGTTTAACCCTTGAAAGCTGGCAAACAATTGGGTTTACAGTGAGAAATGAAACCCGAGTGTTCTTGACATGGTTCTGAAACAACGGTACAAGTTTTCACAGACGGCTTCAGGAGACTCAGGACGGCTTCTTCATCATCAAGGAGGTAGAGACCCTCCTAATTGGAGGTCACTCTGTGATTTACGTGGGCTAATGTGCCAATCTGGGGCTTTCCAGGTGGCTCAGCCTGCCCATGCAAGAGACGCAGGAGACGTGGGTTTGATCCCTGGGTCGGGAAGATTCCCCGAGAGGAGGAAATGGCAACCCACTCTCGTATTTTTCTTGGAGTATCCCGTGGACAGAGGAGCCTGGTGGGCTACAGTGCATGGGGTTGCAAAGAGTCAGACACGACTGAACCCACACACTGCATGCTAATCGTCAACTCTGGCTTGGAATGAAACCATCCCCGACCTTGGATATCTTGAGATATATAAAAACCATGCTTGTGTCACTATCTTTAGTTTTAAAAGTTTTAAATGGTCTTTCACGTTATCATTCAGGTTGATACCATCTAGTAAAGAGATCCCTGTGCCCAATACAACAGCACTAGCTACATGGGACAATTTAAGCTGAAATCAGGAATAGCTACAATTAAAGCCCAAAATTCAGTTCCTTGGAGGCACCCACCACCGTTCAAGCCCTCCAGGGCACATGATGCGGTGGGCGTAATCATGGACCACAGAGATGTAGAGCTTCTCTTTCCTCACAGACAGTCCGGCTGAACGGCCCTGGTCTAGACAATAATATTATGATTTTTTCATGATGCGATTCCCTCAAGATTATGTAACCTGATTAAGGGTATTACAAACTGGATGTTGATTTCTTGTTAAGGCGATATTTATGATGATTAATTTCTACGAAGGAATAATTATCTACTGAATACAGGATGAAAGAGATGAACATCACCATTTATACTGAGGATGTCAACCAACAAGGAAATGTAATTGCTGGAGATAGATCTGTCTGCTTAGTGCATTTGGTTCCACGACCCGACAGATTTCCAAAAAACGCCCTGCCAGTTCTCATCATTAATGATGGATTGTGCCCCCAGAGACTTCCAAACTCTAGGTTTCCAGTTGATTGTGTTCAGACCTGGTCTTCCTTTAAAACAAAGTCAAGTAAGACTTTGCAAGCCATGGAAATCACTTCCTGATACAGACACAGTCAGTGCTTCTGATAAGAAGGAAAAAAACTTCCCTTCAGAGCTCATTAGTGCAGGCTTGGGTGTTTACTGTTTCCTAGGTGGCCAAGTCAATCCTAAAGAAATCAACCCAGAAAATTCATCGCGAGGACAGATGTTGAAGCTGAAGCTCCAATACATTGTCCAGCTGATGTGAAGAGCTGACTCACTGGAAAAGACCCTGATGCTGGAAAAGGCTGAGGGCAGCAGAAAAAGGGGGTGACAGAGAATGAGATGGTTGGATGGCATCACCGACGCGATGGACATGAGTTTGAGCAAGCTCTGGGAGTTGGTGATGGACAGGGAGGCCTGGCGTGCTGCAGTCCATGGGGTTGCAAAGAGTCGGGCATGACTTACTGATGGAACAACCAATGGCCAAGAGCTGCAAAGCACCATAAAAATCCTTCCTGTTTATTTACATAAGGCTACCTGTAAATGCTTAAGTGCATTCTGTTTGAATCCAACAGAGGTTTTAGAACAATCTTTAAAGATGGACATCTCTTTGAAACAAGGGACCTTTTCGTACAAGTCCTGGTGGTACTCTCTGGATTCCTCATGGATACTCAGAAAGTAGAATTACTTGAGAAGAGACACACAGTGGAGTTTGGGGGAAGAGCTATGGGCTATGCCATGTTGGGAGCCCACAGTTCGATAAATGCCTGTGTATCTGGATGTTTGTGAACTCATCGCTGGTATTTATAAAGCATGGGGACCAGGTGTGGCAGCTACAGAGCCAATGCGCTTAAAGCCCACGCTCCAAAACAAGTCAAGCCGCCGAAAGGAAAAGCCCTACACGGCAGCTAGAGAAAACCCATGCAGAGCGACAGAGACCAAGAGTAGTCAAAAAAAGACGATTGTGGTTAACATCATCTAAATGATGATGACAGTCCCTGCGACAATGCTGGCCAAGCTCTTGATACCTGATAGATGTACAGCTTCCCGCACGATGGAGTAGATATCTCCATCTTCCAAATTCATGAAGTGAAAGGGAGACAGAGGTGGTCCACGGATGTCTTGAGCTGTTGAGTTAAGAAGCCTTTACACAACGCTGCTGGTTAGTTAACAGTGGTTCACTCTAAACTGCATGATTTGAGGGCAAATATGCCCAGGACTCAGCCATGAAGAAGGTGCCTGCCAATGCAGGAGCCCCAGGAGACGAGGGTTTGATCCCTGAGTTGAGAAGATCCCCTGGAGAAGGGAATGGCAACCCACTCCAGTATTCTTGGTTGGGAAATCCCAGGGACAGAGGAGCCTGGTGGGGTACAGTCCATGGGGTCGTGGGCCTGCTATAAACTAGTTAATTTTTTAAACCACTTATTAATATCACTGTACACGATCAGTGCTAATAAATATTAGCTACCAGAACGCTGTTGGACTCATGTGTCTGCACCTTGATAGGAGGCACAGTACAGGCTGAATTTGGTTGTCAGCCCAGAGAGATGCTATTTGAAGCCATAGGCCCATGTGATGACTCATCTGGCAAAGGTGTTTCTCCATTTGTGAGAAATCGGAAGAGTACATCTGTGTTCAGCGGAGAAACTTGAGGCTGAAAATTGTATAGAGCTGGGCATCAGAGAATCAAGGCTTTCCCAAAGGAGTGTCTTGTCTGGGAACGAAACGATGGGTCTATCTGCACAGCGACCTCTTTGATGTGTGTGGACTGTGGTCATTCTCCCTAGTGTCCGAGGTCCCGAGGATCCCCTGGAGGAGGAAATGACAACCCACTCCAGTATTCTTGCCTGGAGAATCCCATGGACAGAGGAGCCTGGCGGGCTACAGTCCATAGGGTTGCAAAGAGTTGGACATGACTGAAGTGACTTAACCCACACACACACACATCTGCAAAGACCCCACTTCCCACAAAGGACCTATTTGCAGGTGCCAGAGGTTAGGACTTGAAAATTTGAAGTGAGGGGGAGGGAGACGCAATTCAACCCATTCCCCGTGGTAATTACCCGCTGAGATGACATTGTCAGAAAATGTGAACAAATGGTGTAAACAGGAACCCTAAATCCATGATGTCAAGCCATGCTTCATCATCAGGTGACCATCATCACACGTGGGACGGGGAGGTCTAGTGACCTCGTTTCGGCAGCTGACCGAGGAGTTCAGGTGAGAGGTGAGCTGTTGGGACTTAGACCCTTCTCACACTGCAGGGCTGGGCAGGTGCAGAGCTGGGGGCCTGGCAGACTGGGAAGAGGTGGGAGGCCTGGAGCAGAGGGACTCTCATTATTATTGCCAAGGAGCATGTCTCCTGGAAGCAGGGAGGAGGTCAGGCTTGCGGACCCCTCAGAGGGTACCTTCAAAAACCCCGTAGGACCTCCATGGGATGCCGTGTGTGTGCTGGCCTTTAGCAGTTCTGTAGGTAACATTCTGTATCCAAGATCCAAACTCGGTTGTCATCAGTTGAATTGAAACATCGAAGCAGGACCTCTGTCTTTTTTTTTTTTTTTTTAATAATTTTATTAGTTATTTTATTCAGTACAGTTCAGTTGCTCAGTCACGTCCGACTCTGCGACCTCATGAACCGCAGCATGGCAGGCCTCCCTGTCCATCACCAACTCCTGGAGCTTTTTGAAACTCATGTCCATTGAATCGGTGATGCTACCCAACCATGTGTCTCCCCTTTTCCTTCTTCCTTCAATCTTTACCGACATCAGGGTCTCTTCCAGTGAGTCAGTTCTTCACATCAGGTGGCCAAAGGATTGGAGCTTCAGCTTCAGCATCGGTCCTTCCAATGAATCAGTCCTTCCAATGAATATTCAGGACTGATTTCCTTTAGGATGGACTTGTTGGATCTCCTTGCAGTCCAGGGGACTGTCAAGAGTCTTTTCCAACATCACAGTTCAAAAGCATCCATTCTTCAGTGCTCAGCTTTCTTTATAGTCCAACTCTCACATCCATACATGACCACTGGAAAAACCATAGCTTTGACTAGATGGACCTTTGTTGGCAAAGTAATGTCTCTGCTTTTTAATATGCTGTCTAGGTTGACCATAGCTTTTCTTCCAGGGAACAAGCGTCTTTTAATTTCATGGCTGCAGTCACCATCAGCAGTGATTTTGGAGGCCAGGAAAACAAAATCTGTCATGGATTATTTTATCACATTGTGCTTATTTTTGACTGTGCTGGGTCTTCATTGCTGCATGAGCTTTTCCCTTGTTGCGGTGAGGGGGGCTACTCTCTAGTTGTGGTGTGAGGTCTTCTCATTGTGTTGACATCTCTTGTTGTGTAGCCTAGGCTCTAGGACACACGGGCTTCAGTAGTTGTGGTTCCTAGGTTGTAGGCCACAGGCTCAGTAGCTGTGGCACATGGGGTTTGTTGCCCCGAGGCATGGGGGATCTTCCTGGACCAGGGATGGAACCCATGCCCCGGGCAGTGGCAGGAGGATTTTTAACAACGAGCCAGCTGTGAAGCCCCAGGTCCCCAGTGACTATAGTTCCATGGTCTAAGCAGAAGAGACAGGGCTCAGGCCTAGGCAGGGTTCTCCAGGCTTGAAGACCTGGAGAGGCTGAAGACCATAGGTAGAGGCTGCTTCTTGGGCTAAAACCCAGTTATCAAAGCAGGAACAGAGGTCAGAGAGGGGGACAAAACTTGAGTTGGAAGGTCAATGAGCCTTTCCAATCTTTCCACCTGAAGCGGAAACCTAAGAACAAGGTGATGAGGAGGAGAAGTGAAGAATGTCTGAATGTGCAAAGTCAAGTGCCTGGGTAAAGGTCGGAGTGACTGGGGATGGATCTGGCTTCCTCTGATCACCAAAAGTCCTGGAAATGGCTTCTTCGGGGCTTCGTTAGACGTCCTGAGGAAGACTCAGAAGGCTCTGACCCCTCCCTCACCTACAGTCCGTCAATGTCAGGATCCTGACGCCAACCTGCAAGGCGGTATGGGAGAGAAGGTCAGAAGAGTCAGTCCTTGAGAACGACGCTCTAAAAATAAAATGCGACCGCAGACTCATGTTTTAAACATGGACGGCTCTGGCACCGCGGCGGCCCTTTGATATAGATGTTTCGCTGTAGGCTGCATTAATTAATTAATTTGCATCAGGCCTCCGGACTCAGAAGGCTTTCTTTCTAAACTCATCTGCATTTCCACAAACACGTTGGCGAGAAAGGAACGCAGAGTAAGACGGGGAGCCCCACCTTGTCTGGAATCCGCTGGCGTGGCTTCTGTGTGGGGACGCTCACATCAATTCTTGGGATGTGGTGGGTTTTAATGCCTCACTGACACACTGATTTGCCGCTGGGAGGGGCCCAGACCTCAATCCTGAATACCCCTCATGCTATTTATGTTGTGGATACGTCTGGTGTGCGGTGGTGCAGGAATGTCTTTTTGACTGCATCCTGGGAGAAATTTGTGGCTGTTCAAGGTCATTTTGAGTCAAAATCAGTGATGAGAATGCAGATTTTTTTTTTTTTATTCCAAGTTTTATTCTTTAAGGTTATGCTAGGCACTTGTGAAATGGCAACACAAATTACAAAACTCTTAAGAGACTTAAAGACAGACAGGTAACACAGTAAGAAACGTTTGCAGAGTAGGGTGTAGACAGGGATTGGAAGGCCATATTCAGCTTGCTGCCTGCATTGTCTGACCTGTAAAATGCTTTGTTTTGTTTTAAACTAAAAGCTAGTTCTTTGAAAAGATGAGAAAAAAGTCAATAGATCTTTAGCCAGTCTCATGGACAAAAAAGGGAGAAGATCCAAGTCCATAAAATCATAAAGAAAAAAGAGAAGTTACAGTTGACACCACAGAAATACAAAGCATCACAGGAGTGTGTGCTAAGTCACTTCAGTCGTGTTTGACTTTGCGCAAGCTTATGGTTTATAGCCCACCAGGTTCCTCTGTCCATGGATTCTCCAGACATGGATTGTTGTGCACTTCTCCATGTGATTTTCCCTAGCCAGGGATCAAATCCTTTTCTCTTACATCTGCTGCATTGGCAGGCAGGATCTTTATCACTAGTGCCACCTGGGAATCCCATAAAGAATCATCACAGACTATTATTCACAAGCATAGACTAGATGACCTAGAAGAAATGGAAGAATTCTTTTTTTTAATTGTAGTACAGTTGATTTGCACTGTTGTGTTATTTTCTATTGTTCAGCAAACTGATTCAGTTATACGCATACAGATATCCACTGTAGTGTTGGAGAAGACTCTTGAGAGTCCCCTGGACTGCAAGGAGATCCAACCAGTTCGTCCTAAAGGAAATCAGTCCTGAATGTTCATTGGAAGGACTGATGCTGAAGCTGAAGCTCCCATCCTTCGGGCACCTGATTCGAAGACCCGACTCATTGGGAAAGACCCTGATGCTGGGAAAGATTGAAGGCAGGAGGAGAAGGGGACAACAGAGGATGAGATGGCTGGATGGCGTCACTGACTTGATGGACATGCGTTTGAGCAGACTCCAGGAGTTGGTGATGGGCAGGGAAGCCTGGCGTGCTGCAGTCCATGGGGTCACAAAGAACTAGACACGACTTTGTGACTGAATAACAACAAGAACAATATGCTGCTCAAAATACTAACAAACTGAATCCAACAGCACATTAAAAAGTTCATACATCATGATCAAGTGAGGTTTATCCCAGGGATTCAAGGACTCTTTAGTATACACAAATCAATCAATGTGATACAGCATATTAACCAGCTGAAATACAGACACCATATGGTAATCTCAGTAGATGCAGAGAAAGCTTTCGACCAAATTCAAAACCCATTTGTGGTAAAAAAAACTTTCCAGAAAGTGGGCATAGAGGGAACCTACCCCAACATAATAAAGGCCATATAATATGACAAACCCACAGCTCACATCATTCTCAGTGGTGAAAAAATGAAAGTATTTCCAAGATCAGGAGTAAGACAAGGATGTCTACGGTCCCTACTGGTAATCAACACAGCTTAGGAAGTCCCAGCCATGGCAGTCAGAGAAGAAAAATAAATAGAAGGAATACAAATTGGAAAGGAAGAAGTGAAACTGTCACTGTTTGTAGGTGACATGTTACTATACACAGAAAATTCTGAAGATGTGGCCAGACAACTGCTAGAGCTCCTCAAGAAATTCATTAAAATTGCAGGAGACACAAGTAATATACAGAAATCTGTCACATTTCTATACACTAACAAGGAACGATCAGAAATAGAAAGCAAATAACCCCATTAACCATTGCATCAAAAAGAACAAAAGACCTAGGAATAAACCAACCTAAGGAGGTAAAAGAAAATCTTTACTTAAAGTATTTTTAATAGTTTGAAAAAATCAAAAGAAGGGTAAGCTTTGTGCGTGAAAAATATATGAAACTACTCTCACTAGATATTCGGCAATATAATCTTTACTCTATACTTTGAGTACTTACTCAAAGGAAGTGAAAACTTGACGCAAAATGCTGCAGATGCACGTTTATAGCAAATTTATTCATAATTGCCAAAACGTAAAAGCAATTCAGATGTCCTTCGAGATAAGTAAATTGGGACTTCAGACAATGGAATATTATTCAGTGAGATAAAGAAATGAGCAGTTGAACCATGAAAAGAGAGGGAGGAAATTTAAATGCATATGACTAAGTGCAAGAAGTTGATCTGAAAAGGCCACGTGTTCTGTGATTCCAATTCTATGGCATTCTGGAAAAAGCAGAATTGTGGAGACAAGCAAAGTTCAATGATTGTCAGTGGTGGGATGAGTAAGTGGCTAATAGGGGTGTTTAGGGTAGTGGGAATATACCCTGTGTGATATTGTAATGATGGATACACGTCACTATACTTTTGCCCAAACCCACAGAATATACCACACTGAGAATGGACCCTAATGTAAGCTATAGGCTTTGTGTGATGGTGAGGTATCACTGTAAGTTCATTGGTGGTTAACACACTGGTTAAATTAAGACACTTGCTCCTTGAAGGAAAGCTAGACAGTGTTTTAAAAAGCAGAGACATCACTTTGCTGACTGAAGTCTGTATAGTCAGAGCTATGGTTTTTCTAGTAGTGATGGATGGATGTGACAATTGGACTATAAAGAAAGCTGAGCGCCGAAGAGTTGATGCTTTTGAACTGGGGTGTTGGAGAAGGCTCTTGAGAGTCCCTTGGACTGCAAGGAGATCCAACCAGTCCATCCTAAAGGAGATCAGTCCTGAACACTCTTTGGAAGGACTGATGCTGAAGTTGAAGCTCCAATCCTTTGGCCACCTGATGCGAAGAGCTGACTCACTGGAAAAGCCCGTGATGCTGGGAAAGATTGAAGGCGGGAGGAGAAGGGGGCGACAGAGGGTGGGATGGTTGGATGGCATCACCGACTCAGTGGACGTGAGTTTGAGTAAGGGGTAGTAGACAAGCCGATGGCTGTCGTCTTGCACACCTAAGTACAAGTCACTGTCCAGTTGTCTCTGGGCCACGTCTGTCTGTTAGGGGAGGCTCACTCTAGAGACTTAAAAAAAAAAAATATGAGTAGCTTCTTTATGCTGAACGATGAATGGAAATGTTTCAAGTAAGCTGAAAATTACATGTGTGTTCTGCTCTTTGTAGTATGAGCAGTTGGACAAGCATCAAATCAAAAGGGACTTTTTCTGGTGATCCAGTGGTTAAGAATCTGCTTCACAATGAAGGGGGCCTGGGTTTGATTTCCGGTATGGGAACTGAGATCCCACATGCCATGGAGAGCTAAGTCCATGTGCTGCAACTACTGAGCCCCAGCGCCAGAAGGAAAGATCCCACAAGATGCAATGAAGATCCCATGAGGCGTAACCAAGACCCCTGATGTAGACACATTAAAAAAAAAAGAAAGAAAGAAAAGGCATTCAACCAGAGGTCAACATTGCAGCACTTACTTATTCACAAGATACGACCAAGACTTGCAACCCAATCGCAGAGAAACATCTTGGGTTTCTCCATTACCTGATGCAATAGAAAGAATAATAAACTGAGCCACAAAGGAGGGATGAATGGATTCCCTATGGTAGGATGACAGAGGACGAGATGGTTAGATGGCATCACCGACTTGAAGGACATGAGCCTGAGCAAGCTCCAGGAGGTGGTGATGGACAGGGAGGCCTGGTGTGCTGCAGTCCACGGGGTCGCAAAGAGTTGGACATGGCTTAGCAACTGAACAAAAGCAATATTCTGCTCTCAGAGATGATGAACCATGGCTTAGTTCCCTACTGGGAGTTATGAGTGACAGCTCATCAGGGCCTCACCGTCTGCCTGCTCCTTGCTCCTTGGCCACATTTCTTTCTAGATGACAAGTGGACAAGCCAAAGACCATGAAGCATGAAGGTGTGAAAGGAACCTTGCTGAACTGGCTCTTTTTGAGGAACGCCTCGGGGAGCATGCCTGAGTCCTCCTTGCATGCAAGTTCTCCTTGACTTGGGGTCTGAACACTTGTGCAACTGAGTCTTCCGTGTGTCCTTGACTATGGGTGTGAATGCTTGTGCAGCTGAGTCTTCCGTGCATCCTTGACTTTGGGTGTGAATGATTGTGCGACCTCGTGGTAAGGGGCTGGTTAGGCACCACGGATGAGAAGGCATCTCTTCGTGGGATTTCAAGACAAAAACAGTGACAATCTTAAACTGATCTTCAGAAACCACAGCAACGGGCTACTAAGAGAAAAGTCATTTTGAGGACTTCCCAGTTGGTCCAGGGGCTGAGACTCTGAGCTCCCAACGCAGGGGGCCCAGGCTCCATCCCCGGTCACGGAACTAGATCCCACATGCCTCAACTAAGATGGAAGATAACCGTGTGCGGCAACTAGGAAATCCTGTGCCGCTAAATAAATAAATATATAATAAATATCTTTTTTTAAAGAAAGAAAAATGACTTCATCATAGAAGTCAGTTTGGCAGAGGTGAACCAAATGAAACTCAAATGTTGCTGCCTTATTTGAAATCTGTGTATCCCCGAACGCAAGTTGAATGTCTTTCCAAACCAGACTCATTTGCTAGAACACGGCATCGGCAGGTTGCAACTTCAAATGGCTGGGAGGTGAAAGCAAGTAAATGGAAGCAAATGCTTTCTATGGGGGAAAAAAAAAAATCTGGCTCCTCCCAAATGCTCTCATATCAGTATTGAGACCAGGTGAAATTTACACTTTGACGATGTGATTGCTCCCACATATGGGATGCCGTGTATCTGCAATGTACCAAAGCTCCGTCTTAGCACCCTTCCTCAGCAGGTAAAGAAAAAGTCAGAATTGGGTTTTAATGATTTTTTTATTGTTGTTTTAATGACAAAGGCAAGATGGAGGGAAAGGAGTGTGTTAATGCAGCTCTTCCTGGGAACTATCTTCCACTAGGAGGGCTCTGGTCAGAATGGATGCTTCTGAGCTGTGGAGCAAGAGAAGACTTTTGAGAGTCCCTTGGTCAGCAAGGAGATCCAACCAGTGAACCTTAGAGGAAATCAAGACTGAATATTCAATGGAAGGACTGATGCTGGAGCTGAAGCTTCAATCCTTTGGATACCTGATGCGAAGAGCAAACTTACTGGAAAAGACCCTGATGCTAGGAAAGATTGAAGGTGGGAGGAGAAGGGGGAGACAGAGGATGAGATGGTTGGATGGCATCACCGACTCAATGGACATGAATTTGAGCAAGCTCCGGGAGATGGTGAAGGACAGGGAAGCCTGGCGTGCTGCAGTCCATGGGGTTGCAAAGAGTCGGACATGACTGATCAACTGAATAATTCTTTGCTTTCTCTCTTTCCCTGAGAAAGTCGTCCTGAGGTTCTGCCCGCCTCTCTGCCTCTGTCCAGCTGCGTTCCTGCAGGTCCTCTGCATGTGCACGCTCACTGATCTAGTCAGCGGGCACACAGTTTACCCTGAATTAGTGGGTAAAGCAATTACTTTCCTAATCGAATAAAATGAATGGACTCAGGAAACAGACTAGATAATTTCTTGTTAGGAGCAAGCCTCCCTTTGAAAAAGAGCATCACATGTCTCCAATTTTGTATGCAAAATGCGTCTGTGAATGAGTCTAACACATTTAGTTACTTTCAGAAAGTGACAGGTCATGCTTCTTGAAATAATTCAATGTATCGGGGCCTTGGGGGGCGGGGGTGGGGTGTGGGCAAGAATCTTAAATCATTGGAACAAAGGTGTCATATTCCTTAAAATCTGTTGGAATGTTCAGTTCCTAAGACAGCATATTCTTGTGTCCTTGGAAAGAGACCTGGAGGTTTAAAGCAATTCATTCTGTCAGTTTTAGCCTTGTTTACCCCCAATGCTAAGATCAGTTTTTCATCCTTTGTATCAGCTAGACTGACTTTCTCCTCCAAATATCGAATGCTTTTCAACAAGCATTTCACAGTGAAATAATAATTCCTATAAACCCTCTTCTCTAAGAAGACCCCTTCAGTATAAGATTTCTGGGCTGTCTCCACTAGAGATGAGATTTCAAAGAGGAACCAGGAAGTTTATCAGTTGCCATTGGATGGCGGTTAGCTTGTTCTGTGCTGGGCTCCAAAAGTGAAGAGTTTTATTGATGTTGTTGTGGTTTAGTTGCTCAGTCATGTCCGACTCTTGCAACCCCATGGACTGTAGCCCACCAGGCTCCTCTGTCCACGGGATTTCCCCATTCAAGAGTACTGAAGCGGGTTGCCATTTCCCTAACCAGGGGACCTTCCTGGCCCAGGGATCGAACCTGAGTCTCCTGCATTGGCGGGTGGGTTTTCTTCCCTCTGAGCCTAGTCAAGTCTGCAGATTTTTATTCTGATTAATAAACACAACTCAGCCTACCCTGCAGACCACTGAAGCGGTATGTGTTAATCAGTGCAGAGAGCCACTTGTATTATTTTCCATACGATATTCACAGGTAAAAAGTTTTCATCAACAGTTTTGGAATATTTTCTTGGAATATTTTCTCTCTGGGTGTCACGTAGAGAGAATCAGAGTGCAGTGAGAAGACCCACTTCTAAAGGCACACGTGGGTAGGAGGTAATACTTCACTGCTGCCGCGAACATTCCGATGCTTTCTTTGAAATTTATGTTTCATTTGTGGGTGAGGAAATGCCTCTTTAACTATATTTAAATGGAGGCTGCATGAATATTTAAAATGATGGTAGCAGCCAACGGAACATTTTCCTCATGAAATGAGCAACGCAGAAATTCTCCCCATGACTTTCTCTGCAGGGTTTCAAAGCTCTGAGCCCCTTCTCTGGAAACACTGGTATTCAACACTCTAGTTGTAAAAATAAATAGATGGTGAATAAACAGCCTAATGCTAGTTTGCTGTACTGCTGCGTTAAAGAGACGATTAAACAGACCCTCCAAATACGGAACGCTATCAGCGAATTTAGTATGATGACCGTGATGATGCCTGGCCTGTTTCTGGAACTTCTCACATACTGAATCCTCACGCCCCTATGCAATGACTGCAACAATTATCTCTGCTTTGCATATAAGGGAACTGAATCACTGTTGTGGCTCAGTCCCTCAGTCGTGTCTGACTCTTTGCAACCCCATGGACTGCAGCCCACCAGGCTTCCCTGTCCTTCACCATCTCCCAGAGCCTGCTCAAACTCATGTCCATCGAGTCGGTGATGCCATGCAACCATCTCATCCTCTGTCATCCCCTTCTCCTCCCACCTTCAATCTTTCCCAGCATCAGGGTCTTTTCCAATGAGTCAGTTCTTCTCATCAGATGGCCAAAGTACTGGAGCTTCAGCTTCAGCATCAGTCCTTCAAGTGAATATCCAGGACTCATTTCCTTTAGGACTGACTGGTTTGATCTCCTTTCTGTCCAAAGATTCTCAAGAGTCTTCTCCAGCACCACAGTTTGAAAGCATCGGTTCTCCGGCGCTCAGCCTTCCTTATGGGCCAACTCTCACATCTGTGCATGACTACTGGAAAACCATAGCTTTGCCTGGATGGATCTTTGTTGGCAAAGTGATGAATCTGCCTTTTAATACGCTGTCCAGGTGTTGTCTAAATTGAAGCATAGAGGTGTAAAATAGTTTCTTGGAGGTCAGACATAAGTTAAGGCAAGCAGATGGGTTCTGTACCCAGGTGTGTTTAGGAGGTTTGAATTCCTGACCTTATCCCAAAGGGTAAAGCATGACAATCTCAGGGATTCAGTAAAAATACTTGTGGTAAACACTGAATCAACACCTGCTGTATACAAAGACACAGAGAAATAGACAAGGTGGTATGGTATAGCACAGGGAAACAATATTCAATATTCTGTGATAAACCATAATGGAAAAGAATATTAAAAAATGTATCTATGTGTATAACTGAGCCACTTTCCTGTACGGAAGAAATTAATATAGCATTACAAATCAATGAAACATCAATAAAAATGAACAAACACAGAGGAAAAAATCATGTATCTATGGGCAAGACATAACCCCTCTGAAAACTTATCATATATGGGAGAGAGAAACGAAATCAAATAACTATGGAATGAAATTTTGGCAAATAAGAAAAAGAGCATGCCATTGAAGGAATACACTAAATTGTCTAAGGATTACTTCTATTTTTTGTGTATATGTGTCTTTTAAATGAGAACATCATAATAATATTGTGTCTATAAGATCGATGAGATTTTTATATTACTATTTCACTGAATATAAAGTTTCATTACTAAGGGCTCTTTAAATTCATAGGCGACAAATCTTTCTTATCCCAATTTACAACGCTTCTCTCTCGAATTAAGATATGGTATTAATGCCATTCCAAAAAAAAAGAACAGACACGCCTCTCTAGAATTGGCCAGTATCTTTCTCTTAGGGGTTTTTCTGAATTTTATACAGGTGCCAATCAAGTCTACTAATGGATATTTTAACATAAAAAAATAAGACTAAGAGCCAGACCATAGGGAAACATTTTATTTTATTTATTTATTTTTTTTGGTGTGGAAACATTTTAATAAAAATATTACTTGACCACAGTTTTACCAATCTGCAAATGGAAATTATACTATCTTACCACTTAGCTAACAGGATGGGCACCATGAAAGGAAGTGTCTCTGCTAATACAGGCAGCAAAATTGACACATAAAATCAACCACCACACCAAGGACAGAGCTTTTATGTCATACACCTGTGTGTCTCCTCATGGGTAGTATAAACACGTGAAAGAAATAAAAATGAGTGGCCAGCCAGTGTTTGCTGACCCAGTGAACACATTTCAGCTCCCTGTAAGAAGCTCGTGTCTGATGTCTGGAGGTTTTTCTCCAACACGAACGCACAGCATCTCTGTCACTCGAAAAGTCAGTATACTGTAGCTACACATCACTTTGGGCTTCCGCGGTGGCTCCGCGGTAAAGAATTGGTCTGCGATGCAGGAGGCGCTGGAAACGCAGGTTCGATCCCTCAGTCGGGAACATCCCCTGGAGGAGGAAACGCCAACCCACTCCAGTATCCTTGCCTGGAGCATCCCATGGACAGAGGAGCCTGGTGGGCTGCAGTCCATGGGGTCTCAGACATTCAGATATTATTGAAGCGACTGACCACACACACACACACACACACACAGACACATCACCTAAACTCTGGTTCCTTGCTGGTTTGTCAGTTTCAACTCACTCGTCCATTTTACTGGTGACGTCCTGAAGACAGAAACGAGAGCCGTGACATTCACATCAGGTGAGGGAACCCGGGGAGAGGCGTGGTACCCAGCCCAGCCTGCCCAGATGCTCTCGCTGCTGATGGCAATAATACCTGCTCAGTCGCTTCAGTTGTGTCTGACTCTGTGTGACCCCATGGGCTGCAGCCCGCCAGGCTCCTCTGTCCATGGGATTCTCCAGGCAGGAATACTGGAGTGGGTTGCCATGTCCTTCTCCAGGGGATCTTCCCGACCCAGGGAGCGAACCCACATCTCTTGCGATTCCTGCATTGGCTTAAGGGTCAAACAGAAAAAGCAACCTAACCATCTGTATTGACATCTGAAAATCATATATAACACTGAAGTTTTACAAACATCTCCTCACGCTGGAGGCCTCCATACGGTAAAATATCAATAAAGAGTATTTGCGTTAGTCCTTCCTTTTCATCACTGGTGAGGAACTGAGTTACGCAGAGCTAGGTGGTCTGGCAATAACGGAGCTAAAGTATAGATATTATAATGCAAACTGACTTCCTGCTCCTAGGATGCCATTAAATCTTGTAGCTACATATTTAACCACTAATTAGTACACAGAGGTTCAACGGTTACATAATGGCAAGCTTCTACCTCTACTGCTCCTGGTTTTTTAAACACAGAATTCAAGGCAGAGATCTTTAGGGTGGGTGGATATGCACAGAAGGATCTAATTTGTTGTTCAGTCGCTAAGTCATATCTGACTCTTTGCGACCCCATGGACTGCGGCGTGTCAGGCTTCCCTGTCCTTCACTGTCTCTTGGAGTTTCCTCAGATTCATGTCCATTGAGTCGATGATGCCATCCAACCATCAAGAGTAGGTCAAAAAGAAATTAATTTACATGTCATTAGACGTGAATGTTATTAGAGTTAATATCCTTAGCAATCATGGAATAATCTGAGGAAAACAAATTCGGTCTTATGTGCTCATTAGAGATAAAAAAAAAAAAAAAACATGAATGGGTATGTGTACAGATTTGTGACCCACATAACTAGCCCTGTTACAGATTTATAGAAGATAATTATTTAAGAAAAAAAAAAACAAACAAGGTTAAGTGTGAATCTTGAAAACAATACAATTATTAGCTATTCTGAAAAATGTGCAATCTCTGCAAATAAAGCACCATGTTATTCAAGCTGTGTTTTTAGTCCTCCATATCGGCTCTTGCTACGGGGTAATAATGCCTTCTCAATCACTGACGTCTGACTTGGTTTATTTCTGACCTCCTCATGTACTTCTGGTCTATCTTTTCCAGTTTCCTCACTCTCTGTTCTGGAGAAGGAAATGGCAACCCACACCGGTATTCTTGCCTGGGAAACCCCATGGACAGAGGAGCCTGCGGTAGGTTACAGTCCACGGGGTCACAGAGGGTTGGACATGACTGAGCGACTGACCACACACATTTTCTCCTTCATCTATAAGGTGCAAGGACCCTTCACAGAAGAACAACTGCGGCTTCCGTTACACAGACGGATGCCTCATCCCAGCTCCTAAGGTCTCCTCAATGAGAAAACACCCTTTCCTTCTGCTTTCCGAAGGAAATGAAAAGCTTTCTGGGAAACTCCATGGAAAAGGCAACTGGTGAACTGTAAGGCTGAAGGCTTCTGGTGTACAACTGAAGCAGGAGACTTCAGAAATGATCCGATCTCTGTATCCGCAGCGTGCTTTGGGGATCACTCAGAACTAATACCATGCTCTACATTGGACAGCAGTTGGGCGTCCCCGGCGGTTCGTTCAGTGAAGAATCCACCTGCAATACAGGAGACCCAGGTTCAGTCCCTGGGTCAGGAAGATCCCCTGGAGAAGGGAATGGCATCCCACTCCAGTATTCCTGCCTGGAGAGTCCCATGGACAGAGGAGCCTGGTGGGCTATAGTCCATGGCGTCACAAAGAATGGGACACGACTGAGCAACTAACACACTTTCTGCCCTGGTCAGGCACTGCGATTTGAAAGCAAATTTAAGTATTCATGTCACGTGTGCAATTATAAAAAGCAGACATGATAAATTTTTGAGATATGTGATATCAGACCTTGATTTCGGCTAACTCTTATTATCTAGTATCTCGGATGGTCTGATTAAAGTCATGATAATGGTTCTTAGCATACAGAGACAAAATGCAATCAAGTCATGTTAGAATGGCTGAAAAATAAATGTGTGTTGTCTAACAGTGAAAACACAGTTGGTGTGAACATGCTGCTCCTTGGGTCTTTGATGGAATATGCTAATCAGATGAATTATTCCTAGGGTGAACTTTCCAAGAAAAATCGTGACTTTTTTTTTTTTGTGGCCAGTACAAGGCTGGGTGTCTATGGTTTCTCTATTTCTCTGTGTAAGAAAATTATGCTACGGTATAAAAGTTAATTTTGGAATCTTTCAGCAAAGAGACACTGAGATATTAAAGATATTTATAAACATAACCCAGAAAAGACTGCTTGTTTGCAATGCATGGACTCCCAAAGCAAATATCACGGTCTTTAAAATGAGACTGACTGTCTTCGCCATGGGCACCATTTTCTATAATCTGACGCTCTGCAAATATAACTCAGGATTAAGGTTTCTTTTATTACGATTTTTACCAAACACTGCAACCTTGTCAGTTGGATTGAGATAACAAGGACTAAAACTCAGTCCTGGAAATACCCTGTGATGTCCATTTACTAGAGAAATTCATGCAATTTAAATGTGCCGAATCTCACTGGACAATGATCACTGCAAACCTCCAGCCAGACATGAAGTCACTATCTGCATTCACACAGTGCATTTTATCTCACAAAGGAGTTCAGTTCAGTTCAGTTGTCATGTCTGACTTTTTGTGGCTCCATGGATTGCAGCACGCCAGGCCTCCCTGTCCATCACCAACTCCCAGAGCTTGCTCAAACTCATGTCCATTGAGTCGGTGATGCCATCCAACCATCTCATCCTCTGTCATCCTATCCTTCTCCAAGATGATAATCTGATGGCAAAGGTCTGAACCCAGGCAGTAAGAAACACAGGCAGTAAAAGGTACGCGACTTCATATAGTCAACAGATATTACACATCTTTAAATTCCTCACAGATTAGGTATATAGGGTATATTACGGCGTAGTCTGCATCAACACAGAAGTCAATTGGTCCCCATGTAACCAATTATTAAGTCTACTGCTTAGTGTTTCGGCTACTGTTCACAAACGCTTCCGAGGAGACCATCTGGATGCTGAAATCTGGAAAACGCCGATGAGAACTGCAAAGCTGGTTTGTTCCTAAATTATTTTGTTTGCCACACTTGTGGCATTCCTAAAGATATCACCCACTCAGAATGAATGGGCTAGTTAGCAAAGTCATTCCCTACATGAGAAAAGTGGAGGGGTGAATGTGATAGAATACAGGACATCATTTTTCACTCTCAAATCATGTTTTAAAAAAAAAAGGATTACGGTGGCTTATTATCCACACACCCCAAAACAGCCTAATAGGAGAATCACCGTACGATCTGAGAATGTCACAAAGGATGGATCTAAGGAAAAATACATCTTGAAACTGACATGACAAGCTTGGTCACAGAGATTTCTCTGGTGGGGTGGAGGCAAGACTGCTGTGAGTTTAATCAGCCACTATTACAATTTACTCTCCCATAAGCTTGAGCGGTCAGGCCTAAAGGAAATCAACCCTGAGATATCATCTCATGATGAGAACCTATCACAATGGCTATCATCAAGGGGAGAAAAAAAAGCACAAATAACAAATGTCGGTGAGGATAAGGAGAAAAGGGAACCCCTGTATGCTACTGAAGGGAATGTAAGTTGGTGCAAACACGGTGGAGAAGAATAGGGGTTTCTGAAACAACTAAAACCGGAAGTACCATATGACCCGGCAAATCCACTCTTTGGGGCATATATCTAGAAAAAAAATCAAAACAATCTTTCTAAAAGATGCATACACCCCAAAGTTCATAGCAGCACTGTTTACAATAGCCAAGATATGGAAGAAAGCTACATGTCCATCAACAGATAAATGGTTAAGGAAGATGTCATATATATATATATATATATATAGACATAACAATATGTATCCAACAGAAGACTATTCAGCCATAAACAGACTGAAAATCTGCCATCTGAGGCACAACAGATAGACTTGGAGGCCATTATGCTAAGTGAAATTCGAAGACAGAGAAAGAGAAATCCTTTATGATAAATGTGGACTCTAAAAAATAAAACAAACCCAGTGCATACAAATGTAACCTTTGCCTCATACTGCAGGCGATGAAGACTGCAATAAGCGTGTCTAAAAACCACATACAGACCTTAATTGTAAAATGTTTTATTGCTAAGAAATGCCATCACCTGAGCCTTTACCGAGTGGCAACAGTCACGTCACAGATGACTGATCACAAGTATCATCATGGTGACACAGTTTGAGACATTGCAAGAATATTTTGCTTTGCGTCTTAGTTCTTCACTCGAGTCTGACTCTCTGGGACCCCATGGACTGTAGCCCACCAGGCTCCTCTCTCCATGGGATTCTCCAGGCATGAATACTGCAGTGGGTTGTCAGTCCCTTCTCCAGGGGATCTTCCCCACCCACGGATGGAACCTGCATAAGTGATACAAGGTTTTAGGTATAAAATAAGAGACAAGGATGTATTGCATAGCACAGGAAAGGCAACATGGGCAATATGTTATAATAACTTTAAATGGAGTGCAACTGTTACAAATTAGGAACCCTTATATTATAGAACTGTGACTTAGGTAAAATTCTATAGCAACTATATGCAAAACCACTGTGGGGGTAAAAAAGGAAATAGAACAATGAAACTTTGAGATAAGGGAGGAGGTTCAAAATCAATGTCTTGCTTGAGGGCTTCCTTCGAACTTCTGCTTGCTTCCCTGAAACCTAGTCTTTTGCTTCCCTCCACACCCCATGGGTATCTCTCTTTAGCACACAGCCCCCTGCTATGCTGTGGTTATGCAATTTTCTAAGCGTGTCTTTGGCCTTCTCAAAGAGGGTGTGAGTCAACCCGAAGAGAAGATAATATCACATTTCATTCTTTTTCTGCTACATAGCATCCTCTCTCCTCTGTCTTGTAAGTGTGTCTGATGTCAGTAAGTGGCTTTTCCCTGCCCTACAAATGGCCAGTTATGACCACTACCAACTCATAATTTCAGTAAAGAGGACACAGTTCACTAACAAAAATACCATCACAATTTCTACAAAACTGTTAGGACGGGGTGGCAGGGGGTGGCGGGGCGGGCATGTTAAAACCTGTGTTAACTAGATAATCTGCATATTGGAGACCAAAAGTAATATTTTCTAGATGGGAAACCATGGAACCTTTGGAAATATATGTGCAATTTACTGCCCATAGAAACCTATGTGGCCCCTGAAAGTTTACAAGAAGTAGAGACAGCACACACAGAAATGTCACCTTTGGGGGACAATTAAATCTACCCACCCCCCAAAAATGCAGACTTTTTCAACTCTTCCATAATGTGCGAACCAATCTGTCTTTGTGCGTGAGAAGCTTATCCTGACTCACTGAGATCACTGCCCAATGAGTGTGCCTATGGGGCCATACAAAAGCAAGTGACCCCTCATAAAGAGGGGGTGCAGTCACAGGTCTAATGTTCCAGGAAGAAGTAAGAATCATAATTTATGATTTAATCCCCAAACACAAAGACCAGATGCCTATTTACAGAGGCCAGTACTCTGTAAGGAGTTTCTAAGTTTAGTTTCACGCTTTTATTTTTCCTGTAAAGAGCGCACGCTGGTGTGTATTTTTGTATTCATTCAATATAGCCCTGTGGGCTTCCCGGGTTGTTTAGGCAGTAAAAACTCTGCCTGCTATGCAGGAGACCTGGATTTGATCCCTGAATTGGGAAGATCCCCTGGAGAAGGGTATGGCAACCCACTCCAGTATTCTTGCCTGGAGAATCCCATGGACAGAGGTAGAGTCCGGGGTGGGGGTCACAAACAGTCCGACATGACTGAGTAATGAACACTTTCACACTTATTATAGCCCTGTAATGGAACATTTTTCCTAAGGCTTTATTTTTTCTCTCTAATTTCTCAGTGATCTTATACAAACCTGTGTAACACTCTGCCTTTGCGTTTATTATTTGAAGCCACAAGAAGGTGGTTTGGGGCTTCACATTAAGCTATTTTCCACTGTGGCTTGTATTTATAAGCCTTGATCTTTGAAGGTCCTCAAAGATGAGGGATCTTGCTTTCCAATTTCATATTTCAAGATATCTCCCCCACCAAGCATCTGATACAGTAGAACTACCAACCCACTCGTCAACTCCAATATTCCTTTTTCAAATAGCAAATGATTTCCTTTAAACATTATTCATGTTTTTAGTGGAAGGGCATTGTTACTGCAGGTCAGATCCTAGGGAGAGTTTAGTAAGTCTATAATATATAAAGGAAAAAAGAAAACCGCTGTTCACAATTAAAAACAATAAAGAAGCGCTTTTCATTGCGAAGCTGGATGCTTAAGGTTTTCAGAACAGTCCTTGTGAACTTCCACGGCTGTCACATTATTGTGCTGAGTTCTGGAAGTGAATAACTACCTGTATTATATTAATCACTTCAGTTTAGTGGCTCAGTCGTGTCTGACTCTTTTGTGATCCCACGGACTGTAGCCCACCAGGCTCCTCTGTCCATGGGGATTCTCCAGGCAAGAATACTGGAGTGGGTTGCCTTGCCCTCCTCCAGGGGATCTTCCTGATCCAGGGATCAAACCCACATCTCTTATGTCTCTTGCGTTGGCAGGCAGGTTCTTTAACAATAGCGCCACTGGGAAGCCCATAAGTGGGACTAACGTTCTCAAAGAAGAGACCCCAGAGAGCCTCCATCACCCCTTCCACCCTGGGAGGACACAGTGAGAAGACAGCTGTCCATGAACCAGGAAATGGGATCTCACCAGACAGCGTGTCTGCCCTAGCCTTCATCTTGGACCAACCTCCAGGACTGAGAGGGATACATTTACACCTTTCACGAGCCACCCAGTCTATGGTATTTGTTATAGCAACTGGAAAGGACTGGGACTAAAGCTGACGCCCTTCCCATGGCCCATCCATAGGTGAAGACACCCCGTCACCCTGCCGTCCCTGTAAGGTCTGAAGGTCCTACCTCTGTCTGGATGCGGGACAGACACAAGATGGAATATTACTCAGCCGTGAAAAGGGACAAGATGCCGATGGACCTAGACACGGTCAGAGAGAGTGAAGGAAGTCAGGAAGACAACAATAAATGTTATGTATTAATACGTACGTGTGGACTCTAGAAAAATGGTGGAGATGAACTTACTGGAAAAGCAGAAATAGAGACGCAGACACAGACAACAAAGTTATGGCCACCAAGGGGAGGGGAAAAGGTGAGATGAACTGGGAGGTTGAGACTGACATATAAGGTAGCACTGGTGGTGAAAAGAACCTGCCTGCCGATGCAGGAGACATAAGAGACGCGGGTTTGACCCGTGCAACGGGAAGATCCCCTGGAGGAGGGCATGGCAACCCACTCTACTATTCTTGCTTGGAGAATCCGCATGGACAGAGGAGCCTGCCGGGTTAAGGTCCATAGGGTTGCAAAGAGTCAGACATGACTGAAGCAACTTAATATGCATGCATAAAATAGGTAGCGAAGAATAACCTACTATACAGCACAGGGAACTCTATTCACAGCTCTCTGGGGGAACGAAATGGGAAGGAAACCCCCCTCCAAAAAAAAAAAAGGGGGTGTATGTTACGTGTAGCTGAATCACTTCACTGTAGAGCAGAAACTAACACAAGATTGGAAACCAACTATATTCCAATTTAAAAAATATATCGATTTTGGGGGATCAACACCAGTTGCTCCCCTGGCTTCTATATATTTCCCCAGTCACTTTGATTTGATCTGGTTGCAGGAAACAGGCATGATCATGTGCTTCACAGTCTGTCTCACTTATACACACACACAGCCTTGAGGAAACAGCAATAGGATCCCCCTTTGTTTACACTCCTGTCTATAGAACAGGTCTCCCACGAACATTTTCAAAGTCCCCTCCATTCACAGCGATTTGCCCCCAGCTCCTCTTCTTGGCTCTCTGGTTCTTCCTCCAGCAGGAGGAAAGCCTTTTAAGCACATATTTCATGTTACTGTTCAGTCGCTCCGTCACGTCCAACTCTTTGTGACCCCCATGGACTGCAGCACGCCAGGCCGCCCTGTCCATCCCCAACTCCTGGAGCTTGCTCAAACTCCTGTCCATCGAGTCGGTGATGCCGTCCAACCACCTCACCCTCTGTCATCCCCTTCTCCTCCTGTCTTCAATCTTTCCCAGCATCAGGGTCTTTTCCAATGAGTCAACTCTTCGCATCAGGTGGCCAAAGGACTGCAGTTTCAGCTTCAGCATCAGTCCTTCCAATGAGCATTCAGGACTGATTTCCGTCAGGATGGACTGGTTGGATCTCCTTGCAGTCCAAAGGACTCTCAAGAGTCTTATCCAGCACCGCAGTTAAAAAGCATCAATTCTTTAAAAAAAAAAAAAGCATCAATTCTTTAGCGCTCAGCCTTCTTTACTGTCCAGCTCTCATATCCATACATGACTACTGGAAAAACCACAGCTTTGACTAAACAGACCTTTGTTGGCAAAGTGACACCTCTGCTTTTTAATACATTGTGTGCAGGTTTCTCATAGCTTTTCTTTCAAGGAGCAAGCAGATTTTAATGTCATGGCTGCAGTCTCCGGTCACAGAGATTTTGGAGCCCAAGAAAATCAATCTGTCAGTTTCCACTCTTTCCCCATTTATTTATCACGAAGTGATGGGACCAGATGCCATGATCTGGGTTTTAGAATGATGTCGTTCACTGGCCAGCTCTTGTGACAAGTCCATGATGATAACATCTCCCATGAATGAAGATGTATGACGGCCACTACACTAAATATTTCACGTGTTTAGTCAGCGTGTTTAACACTGTTTGCTCATGACATCCTTATTGTGGGCGTTGTTTTTTTTTCTCATTTTACAGCTCAATACATTGAATTTGAGAGAGGATAAATGTCTTGCTCAAAATGACACAGCTGATGAATAGAGCTGGTTTCTGAATTTGTGTTCTGAATAGTCCTATATCTTCCTCACATACAGTCCCTGATGACTTAAAACCAGTGATATTTGGGGGACTTCCGTGGTGGGCCAGTGGCTAAGGATCTACCATGTAATACAGGGCATGTGGCTTTGATCCCTGGTCAGGGAACTAGGGTCTCACACACTACATGTCATGGGGTAAGCCTGCAAGTTGCAACTAAGACCTGACACAGGCAAATCAGTAAATAAAATTTTTTAAAAACCACTTGTCGATATTTTGATTAACAAATTAAGCTATTCACTGACAAGGGTATTTAGATTATTTTTGAAAAAATATATACCTTTTACGGGCACATTCATTGCAGCTTTAAGCTATCTAGTGTACATTTCTGAATAATTTATAAAAGATCCAAATCAAATTCTGAACCCTTTGCGTTCCTTCTCTTCATTGTTTTTAGTCATTATCTGAGCATACTGCTGCAAGCCCTTGAGTGTGTACTTCAGTGAAATATTACAGATGAACTCACTCAAGCCTTCCGTATTATATAATTTCCAGAAAATGATATTTTCCTCATCTTCATAAATCCAAGTGAAGTCTCCTTTGAACTTTACTAATTCTTTCTTAATTGATCATCTTGAGTTAATAAGTTCACTGTTTGAAAACAGGGAATTGTTCAGTAATGTTCAAAACATTCTCATCATTATGAAGCAATGATGCTGGTTTTATCTTTAGGACAAAAATAGCTATGCATCCATGGCAACTGTACATAGCCTCTTAGATGAGATTCTGAATGTTGATTTATGTGGAAGAGAAGATCATATTATGTTTATTTTTTTCGTTTTACTTTGAATTTATCTTTTAACTAGTCACCGTTTGATATGTGATCCACATAACCTCAGTTTTCTCACACTGGAATGCCTGCAATATCAATATGACTATGACTACAAAAATGTATGATACTCTACAAAAATTTTTGTATTTTCTAGTTATGGTATTTCAATAAAAAATTTTACTATACTAGGCTGATGTAAACTATCAAGTGGACATGCTATTGCACTATTTTGTAGAAACTTACACAGTTTTCTTATTTTTAACATAACCCTAGCAGTTATTTACATTATGAAATTAGACACTGGTCATATTTAGACACTGGCCATGAATTTAGAAGATACTTGCTTCTTGAAAGGAAGGTTATGACAAACCTAGACAGCCTGTTAAAAAGCAGAGACACCACTTTGCCCACAAACATCTGCATAGTCAAAGCTATGGTTTTTCCAGTAGTCACGCATGGATGTGAGAGCTGGACCATAAAGAAAGGTAAACGCTGAAGAACTGATGCTTTCTAATTGTGGTGCTGGAGAAGACTCTTGAGAATTCCTTGGACAGCAAGGAGGTCAAACCAGTCCATCGTAAGGAACATCAACCCTGAATACTCATTGGAAGGACTGATGCTGAAGCTGGAAGTTCTGATATTTTGTCCACCTGATGCGAAGAACTGACTCATTGGAAAAGACCCTGATGCTGGGAAAGATTGAGGGCAGGAAGAGAAGGGGACGACAGAGGATGAGAGGGTTGGATGGCATCACCGACTCAATGGACATGAACTTGGGCAAACTCTGGGAGATTGTTAGGGACAGGGAGGCCGGGCGTGCTGCCGTCCATGGGGTCCCAAAGGAGTTGGACACGATTAAGGGACTGAACAATAGCAACAAATGCTTCTTATGGACTCCATTTCAATTTACTCAGCGAAGAATGCATTTGCCTATAAACGTAATCTCTTTGGAGACGGAGCGACTGAACCACCATAGCCACATAGAAGAGAGACTCAATCACGTCTGTAGTTCTCTGTGCGTTAGGAGAAGGTCATCAGGTCCCACACACACCAAGGAAAGAAATGAACGGAGGGCATGGATACCAAGGAGGCGGGGGTCACAGAGCCCTTCCAGAAGCAGCCTACAGACCTGCCTTACCGGACTGACTAGAGTATTCCAATAGGTAATCAAAGGGACACATTTGCCACAGTTCTGGGTAAATAGGAACCCATGAATTAAGACTCTGTAAAGCACACATCCTTTGCATCCTTGGAGTTCTTTCTCAGTGTTTCAGACTGGGTCCGAAGGCAAGTGACCGTAAATCCCCTACGTATGAATGCCTTCCATTCCAAAGAGTGTGTTCCTAAGTCCAATTTGTCAATTCAACACAGCTAGCTTAGGTCCCCAACTAACACAGTTGCCTACACAGTACTGTCCTCTGAAAGGCTTATAATATTTGCCACACAAATAATACACGAGAAACAAACAGGTACCAAACATTTAACCGTACGGTACAACACCTTAAAAAGTACAGTGTGGAACCAGCTGGGACTTTCCCGGGTCGCTCGGTGGTAAGCACTCCCCCTGCCAACGCAGGAGATGTGGGTTTGGTGCCTGGGTCAGGAAGATCCCCTGGAGGAGGGCATGGCAGCCCACTCCAGGATTCTTGGTCTGGAGAATCCCATGGACAGAGAAGCCTGGCGGGCCACAGTCCATGGGGTCTGCAAAGAGTCAGACAGGAGTGAGCAACTGAGCCTGCAAAGTAACCAGCTCTATCACTAGGCTTGAAATAAAGATACCCTACACATTGTGTGTGTGTGTGTGTGTGTGTGTGTGTGTGTGTTAGTCACTCAGTCGTGCCTGACTCTTTGTGACCCCCACGGACTGCAGCCCATCAGGCTCCTCTATCCATGGGATTCTCCAGGCAAGGATATTGGAGTGGGTAGGCATGTCCTTCTCCAACTCTACACTTTACTGCACAGTAAACCATACAAGAGCGCTCTCACTTGGAAGATGCGGCACACACAGGACAATGCATACCAGACACATGAACTAACTTCCACAATTGCCCATATGAATGAACGCTCATCCTCGGAAAATTTGCAACTAGAAGGTTTGTATATAGGGTATAGAGGGGGTTTGTATATAGGGGGCTTCCCTTGTGGCTCAGCTGGTAAAGAAACCACCTGCAATGTGGGAGACGTGGGTTCCATCCCTGGGTTGGGAAGATCCTCATGGAGAAGGAAAAGGCTACCCACTCCAGTATTCTGGCCTGGAGAATTCCATGGACTATATAGTCCATATAGAGGACTTAACTGTGTAAGAAAATATATTGGGAGATCATTCACAATAGTTACTTTATCCCATCAAATGAAATAATAGTCATCACAGCAACCAGATTTTCTTACACATATTTATAAAGTGTTGGCACTAAACAGATAACAAAACGAAATAAAATAAAAAATTTGTTTTCTGCCTGTTTAGTTCACAGGAATGGTGAATCGATACCAAACGCAACATACTTGAGATAAATTCCGATAATGGAGGGTAGACAAGCATATCTACTATACGCCTGTTTACTGCTTGTCATTTTAAATTGGAGTCATCATTAGGTCTTTAATAAGATGATAAAAAGTACATGGTCACGGTAGAGAATACTGAAATGGTTAATGAAGCAAGCAGAAGTCTACCACTTTGAGAAAACATGTCTGGCATTTTTTTTTTTAAAAAAAACAGCTTTATGGACCTGTAATTCCCATCCCATACAGTTCACCTGTATGCTTTACAGTGTAAAGCATAAAACGAAAGGTTTTGCTGGTTTTCAGTGTATTCATAGACTTGTGACACCATTATCACAATCAACTTTAGTCAACTTACAGTTTAACACGCAACCCCCCACCCCGGTCATTTTGTCTAAGCATTAACATACAATTTTATAACCTGAATTTAAACTTACTAGGTAGCAAACAGTCCCCATATTCATAAATATTCCTGGGGTACTTGCATTTTAATAGTAATACAGTCATTGAAAAAAAAAAATCTTACTGCTCCTGATGGCTTACTTTCTGCTTTCTTGAGTAATGGACTTAGTCAGTTCACCTTTGCAGTAACCCTACGAAGTGCTTACTATTCCTTACAGAGAAACGAGGATCACAGAGAAGGTTAAGATTCTTGCCTGCAGTTGTCAGTGTGGTAAGTAGATGACTAATGTTCTCACTGAAATGGCTTGACTCCACTCTCCCCACGTGGGTGCACGGTCATGTGGGTGTCCGAGCCCCTGGTGTTGAAAATTTAATTGGGTTCCAATTCAGAGCTCTTGTAACTGTATCAGTTAATGGTGCATTAAAAACATACCCACCAAGTAAGCAACTTAAGCCATAACTTATCTCACAGATTCGGCAGGTCAAAAATTTAGAAGCCCTTGAGTTGGATATTCTAGAAATTATGAATTGCTGCAAGGGTGCAATTAAATGTCACCTGGGTGCATTTGCGTGCTAAGTCGCCTCAGTTGTGTCCGACGCTCTGTGACCCCATGGACCACGGGATCCTTCAGGCAAGAATACTGGAGTGGGTTGCCATTTCCTCCTCCAGGGGATCTTCCTGACCCAGGGATCGAACTCACATCTATTACGTCTCCGGCCTTGGCAAGGGGGTTCTTTACCACAAACATCACCTGGGAAGCCAAATGTCACCTGGGGCTGGGGTCCTGTCCGAAGTCTCGGCTGGGGAAGGGTTCACTCCAAGCTTGCTGACATAACACTAGCAGGATTTAGGTCCCTGCTGACTGTTGGAGAGAGATGGCATTTTTTTTTACAGGTAATCTTCTCCGTGGGACAGCTCCAAACACGGCAGCTGGCTTCCCTTGGCACAAGCAAAGCAGAGATGGTGGCCAAGGTGGCATCCTAGTCTCAGAAGTGACATCCTGGTATTTTGCCCTATTCCTCTTTTTCAGACATGTTCGTTCATTTTCTGTCTTTCTTTGCTTTTAATTTGAAATGAGTTTCTTAGGAATTTTTCTTCTTTTAGGCTATGACATGTGGCATGTGAGATTTTAGTCCCCCAGCCAGGGATTGAACTTGAGCTCCCTGCATTGGGAAGCCCAGAGTCTTAACCAGTGGGCCACCAGGAAAGTTTCTGCTGTATTCTCTTTATTAGAAGATGTGCCTTAAGGTGGCTGACAATGAAGGGAGGGGATAAGATGAGGGTATAAATATCATGAGGTGGATACCACCTGCGGCCAACTTGGATCCTGCCTATCACAACAGCTCATGAAAAAGTGACAGTCGCCCAGTCGTGTCTGACTCTTTGCGACCCCATGGACTCCATGGGATTCTCCAGGCCAAAATACTGGAGTGGGTAGCTGTTCCCTTCTCCAGAGGATCTTCCCAATCCAGGGATCGAACCCAGGTCTCCCGCATTGCAGGAGGATTCTTAACCAGCTGATCCACCCAGGGAAGCCCAAGAATACTGGAGTGGGTAGCCGTTCCGTTCTCCAGGGGATCTTCCCCACCCAGGAATCGAACTGGGGTCTCCTGCATTGCAGGCGGATTCTTTACCAAGCGAGCTATCAACACCTCATGCATATTTACATATAGATGGTGAGCGATAAGGAAGCCTGGTCCATGGGGTCACAAAGAGCCAGACATGACTGGGCGATTGAACACCAACAATATGTGCACATGTGACCACTTAAAAGTAGAAGCAGTTAACTAGGGTGTGTGTGTATGTGTGTCTGTGTGATGAATACGTATTGACAAAATAACCATAGAAGGCAAACAGGCTATCTTATGCGCATTCATTTAAACCCCCTTTGAAATGCCACTGAAATTTTTATTTCCATATGCATCTCTCTCTCTTTTTTTTTTTAAGATTCTTTTTGATGTCTTTATTGAATAAGCTACAACATCGCTTCCATTTTCTGTTTCTTTTCTTTTTTGCCCACAGGGCATGTGGGATCTTGGTTCCTGGACCCCAGTTTAAACTCACATACCCTGCATTGGAAGGCAGAGTCTTAAGCAACAGACCACCAGGGAAGTCCCTCCACAGCCGTCTCTTGTCCACACGGCCCATATACCCCAGTGGACGATGAACCTACTCACACCATGGCCGTGGGTTGTCTCAGTTTGAACTAATCTGCACATGGTGGGCCCCATGTCCCAAATGGTCCCATCACAGTTAATCTTGTGACTCCACCTTCTCATGTAGGGCCGCTGCCTCTCTCCTATGGGAACACTGGTGTTGGGTTGATGGCTGGAATGTGGCAGCCATTCTGACACTATGAAGCACAGCCGCCTGAGACTGAAGCCGACCCTCAGAATCAGACAAAGCCACAGGGATCTCAACAAACACGGGATGAGGGTTTCTGGTTAAGGCAGCCTGGAAAACGGCGCTCGTATCTGAATTCAAGCTCTGTAAACCAATATACACCATTCTTTTCAGAGTCAGTTTGAGTACGTTTTCAATATATTGTGCCATCCAAAGTAATCTAAACTGAAGAATTAAATCTGAAGGAGCTGTGTGCCACATGTCTAAAATGCTGAGTGAGCTCAGGCCCTGAAAAAGTTGCAGAGAGAGGAGAAGTCTCCTGTAGTAGGCTGGTAAATTGGCACTAATATGTAGCTTGGAAATATTAATGAATATTAATATTTATTAATTAATAGAAGTAAATATTAATTAACTAATATGAGGGCAGGAGACTAGAGACTAATACATAGCTGGGAAAGATTGAAGGCAGGAGGACAAGCAGATGACAGAGGATGAGACGGTTGGATGGAATCACTGAGCTGATGGACATGAATTGGAGCAAGCTCCAGAGTGATGGACAGGGAGGCCTAGCGTGCTGAAGTCCGTGGGGTTGCAAAGAGTCAGACTCGACTGAGCGACTGAATTGACTGAACTGAATATGTTTAACACTGCTTAAATTGTCACTAATGATTTCTTGGGACTCAGATTCGGTACCCACCAAAGCTTAGGGGAGCTGGGAGGAAAAGTATAGGAGTCCCGGATTGAATTAGCTCCTTCCTCAAGGTCTCAGTAATGTCTCAAGGCAGGAAGCGAAAGATAAGGTTAAACTGAAATAGGGCCACGTGAAATCAGAGTGGGGGAAATACAGCTTTTGTAAGAGAGATTTTCGAAGCCCGTGAAACAGAATTCAGTGAATCTTGAAAAAGCCCAAATCTCTCTGAGCCCCAGGTTACAGTTTGTGTAAGAGATCCCTTTCTCAACCACTCCCTCAGCCTGCCCCCATCTCCTCCACTGTTTACTCCACATCAGAAAAGGGCAATTCCATTCTCAACAGGATGAGACCACAAACATGTGGACTCGCCTTTATCTCCTTTCTTTCTTGTGCATTCTGAAGTCAAAGTCAGAACTCCATATACACAATGAAATAATGTGCTAAGTCGCTTCAGTCGTGTCTGACTCTTTGTGAACCCACGGACTGTAGCCCGCCAGGCTCCTCTGTCCGTGGGATGCTCCAGGCAAGAAGACTGGAGTGGGCTGCCATTTCAATGAAACAATACGCAGACATTAAAAAGAATGAGATTATGCCATTTGTAGCACCGTGAATGGACCTGTCATACTAAGTGAAGTCAGTCAGAGGAAGAGAGCATGACATCCCTTATATGTGGAATTTAAAAAGAAATGGTACAAATGAACTTATTTACAAAATAGAAACAGACTCACAGACTTGGAGGATGAACTTATAGTTACTGGGGAGAAGGAAGGGGAGAAGGGATAGTTAGGGAGTTTGGGTCTATCTATCCATCTATTTATCTATCTATGGGTTTCTGTGATAGCTAAGTTGGTAAAGAATCTGCCTGCAATGCAGGAGACCCCAGTTTGATTCCTGGGTCAGGAAGATCCACTGGAGAAGGTATAGGCTACCCACTCCAGTCTTCTTGGGCTTCCCTGGTCACTCAGCTGGTAAAGAATCCGCCTGCGGTGAGGGAGACCTGGGTTCCATCCCTGGGTTGGGAAGATCCCCTGGAGAAGGGAACAGCTACCCACTGCAGTATTCTGGCCTGGAGAATTCCAAGGACTGTATAGTCCATGGGATCACAAAGAGTTGGACATGACTGAGCGACTTTCAGATTCTTATCTCTTACAGATTATAATAAAATACTGAATATTGTTCCCTGTGCTAAACAGTAGGACCTTCTTGGTTATCTATCTTAAATATAGTGGAGGGTAAAATGTTGGTTTGAAATATGAGGAAGTATTTGAGACATACAAAATAAACATCATCATGTTTTATATCAGTGGTTCACTAATATTGTAAAGAAGGTTGGGAAGATTTTTGCCCTCGTTAAAAGCTGATTAAAACTAAGGGTACTCTGTTTACTGACCTTCTGCCAAAATTCACCCTGTCTAGGCATGATGCTTTTTCAAAGGGGGAGAGTCAGTTCCTGGTCACTGTGCCCAAGGTAACAAGATTTGTCTAGAACATCATGGGAAGTAAAGAGGCAAAGGGTTGAGTTAGAGTTGGAAGAATTCATGATATACAGCTCCCTGAGCAATATCACATATGCAGCTCAATGGTGTGTGATGTACTGAGTTAATCAGGAGACAGGTAGCCTGGAGGGTCGAATTTAGCCATAACTGTTTGCCCCTGGGGGCGTCTTTTGAACAGTCTCTGTTTATCCTAAGGAAGTCAGTCGTTTGGTCAGAGTTTTCTTGGGGGGTAAAAAATGAGTGTTTGGACAGAACCCCACTTCCCAATTTATGGCTGTTATCCTAACATAGTTTTAAATAGCATCCAATTTACTTTCAAAAGCATCCTTCTTTATTTGATCAGCTATATATTATACAGATATTTCAGAATGTGATGACTTCTAAAGTCCTTTTCATATGCAGATATGGGAGAGTATCTTTCATATTCCTTCCAACAGACTTCATGTTTGCAGTAAGAAATCTCACATTGTATAAATCATTAATGATTAACAAACACCATCAGTTTCCTATTCAGGAAGTTTCAGGCAGTGGATTACAAACTGATTGAAATTTCATGTGTAACATTTCTGTATTAATTAGGTTTCGAAGTGACTTTCTAATTGCATAATTTATAATTATGTCTTTGTATAGATACGTAAGTAAATAGCATATTATACATCATTGGATAGAAGATGAAAGGTAAAAACATTAAAATAGAATGTCTGGCATCACACGACAGGAGCTTTATCTATTCTCAATTCTAAAAACATGACATTGTTTCTGAAACCAAAGAGACCAGGACCAAAATGACTTCCTTTGGAAAACCATGTTGAATTCCCTGAAAAAAGATTGACATGGTACCAAAAAAATTGATCATTTTTGAGTATCTTTTTGAAACATACCAAAAGAATGTCTCCTGTTCTCACTAACTTCGAGAAAAATAATCACGCAGCTAAAGGCAGTTTTTCTACCTCAACTGTCTCTTGTCCCTTCATATTCTCTGACTCACCAGCCTTCCATAACGGAACTCAAAAATATGCAGCCATTATTGCTGAACATCAGTGTTGTCATCCAGGAGTCAGGAAGGGATGGGTAACAAGGAAACAAAAGATTCGACTGCATTTGAAATTCAGCACAGTCTATCGTTCAGTAATAGCTGTCATCATTGTAATAATATATCTTGTGGGTGGTCACCCAAGAGGAAGTATTCACTTCTCTTAAAAGCCCAGGGTCTGATCCTCAGTTCCATGGACAAAGACTCGGGCCATACAAGAGATAAGGGCTGGGGGAGGTAGTCAAAGCTTATTGTAGAATTGGATGTTCGGTCAAGCTCTACTCCAGATGCTACATTTTGCTGTAAAGAAAATCTATGTTTTTATGGATCGTCCTTTGCCTCAAAGGTTATCGGTCAGAAATTGTGCAGCTCCCACTTATAAGACGAACTGCACCAGACTATCTGGAATACTGGGTATATCAGTAAGCCACATTTCATGTGATACAGACCGTGGACAGCTCTGCTTGATTCTGGCCTCCTGTTGTTTAATCATTAAGTCATGTCCAACTCTCTGCGACCCCGTAGACTGTAGCCTGCCAGGCTCCTCTGTCCATGGGATTCTGCAGGCAAGAATACTGGAGTGGGTTGCCATATCCTTCTCCAGGGGATGTTCCCAACCCAGGGATCCAACTCACATCTCCTGCATTGGCAGGCGGGTTCTTTTTACCGCTGAGACACCAAGGAAGCCCCACTCTGTTCTCCTCTGGATGGTCAAAACAACAGCATCTCAGTCCATTATCATCAGTTACTGTAACTTGGTCTCTTTAAATGAGGCCACTAATTTGCCGTATTCTAACAGGCCGTTGACATGGGCTCAAGTCTCCTGTTTCAAAAACACGCCCCTAATGTTCAAAAATAAAGATCACTGCTTCCCAAAAAGCACCACCGCTGGTTTGGTTTTTTTTTCTTTTGTTTTGGCCTTGCCACCTGGCATGCCAGATCTCGGTTCCCTGACCATGGATGGAAGCCAGGCTCCCTGCATCGGAAGCGTGGAGTCTTAACGACCGGACCACTGGGAAACTCCCAGTTTGTTGCCAGCATTTACAAGTCAGGCGGCAATTCGTGTCTAGTCACCCCGTCTGTGGTCACATGCAGATGGACCCGCAGTTATGCAGGGCTGTCCTCAATCCCGACAGTGTTTTTAAGTCTGCCTTCGAAGCGAATGATCCGAGTTTACATTTGAAAGTTTGCATTTTCACCCTAGATGTTACAGGAATAAATGGCAATGTCACCAGCCCTAGATTCTTCCTGAAATGGTGCTGTTTAGCATTCTTTGGTCCCAAAGACTTATTTTTTAAATCACTCAAAGTATCAGAGTTCTACTTTGCTGCTAAGGCGTAAATTCTGGGAAACTTATCAAGGATCGGTCAGATCAAAGTCAACTACAATTGATAAAGGATTTCATTTGAAGGAAAACCTTAAAGCTTTTTGGAAAGACTGATGCTGAAGCTGAAGCTCCAATCCTTTGGCCACCTGATGCAAAGAACTGACTCGTTCGAAAAGGCCCTGGTGCTGGGAAAGATTGAAGGCAGGAGGAGAAGGGGAAGACAGAGGATGAGATGGTTGGATGGCATCACCGACTCAGTGGACATGAGTTTGAGTAAGCTCTGGGAGTTGGTGATGGACAGGGAGGCCTGGCGTGCTGTAGTCCATGGGGTCACAGAGTTGGACTGGATTCAGTGACTGAATAACAATGACTGAGACAAAGTATGAATTGAGACTCAGAGGAAAGACAGTAAAGAACAGTTCTGTCCCAAGGATCCAGCCCAAGGTGTTAAAACTGATGTCGTCTGGGCAAAGAGAGGGTGTGGGTTTTAAAGCAGTTTGTGAACAAGGGACATTAACTGCCTCTTTAGAAACAGCTTCCATTTAAGAATCAACTGGAGGAATTTCTATTCACTTCAAAATTCAACTGTTTCTTGTAAGAATGAAGTGAAGTGAATTGAAGTGAAAGTCACTCAGTCGTGTCCGGCTCTATGCGATCCCATGGACTATAGAGTCCTTGAAATTCTCCAGGCCAGAATCCTGGAGTGGGTAGCCTATCCCTTCTCCAGCGGATCTTCCCAACTCAGAGACTGAGCCCAAGTCTCCCTCATTGCAGGTGGATTCTTCACCAGCTGAGCCGCCAGGGAAGCCCACGAATACTGGAGTGGGTAGCCTATCCCTTCTCCAGCTGATCTTCCTGACCCAGGAATCAGGATCTCCTGCATTGCAGGCAGATTCTTTACCAACTTAGCTACCAGGGAAGCCCCTTGTAAGAATGGTCATCATTGAAAAATCTGTAAATAACACACACTGGGGAGGGTATGAAGAAAAGGAAACCCTCCTACACTGTTGGTGAGAATGTAAATTGCTGCAGTCATCATGGAGAACAGTATCAGTTCAGTTCAGTTGCTCAGTTGTGTCTGACTCTTTGCGACCCAATGGACTGCAGCACGCCAGGCCTCCCTGTCCATCTCCAACTCCTGGAGCTTGCTCAAACTCACGTCCATCGAGTCAGTAGTGCCATCCAACCATCTCATCCTCTGTTGTCCCCTTCTCCTCCCACCTTCAATCTTTCCCAGCATCTTTCCCATCATCTTTTCGAATGAGTTGGTTCTTTGCATCAGGTGGCCAAGGTATTGGGGTTTCAGCTTCAACATCGTCAATCCTTCCAATGAATATTCAGGACTGATTTCCTTTAGGATGGACTGGTTGGATTTCTTTGCAGCCCAAGGGACTCTCAAGACTCTTCTCCAGCACTACAGTTCAACAGTATATAGGTTCTTTAAAACACTAACAATAGAATTACCATATGATCCAGGAATCCCAGTCTTGGGCATACATCAGGAAAAGATGAAAATGCTTATTTGGAAAGAGTGTTCATGTTCACTGCAGCAGTATTTAGAATAGCCGAGATGTGGAAGCAATCTAAGTGTCCTTCAACAGATGAAATGATGAAGAAGATGCAGGGTGTGTGTGTGTGTCTGTATGTGTATCTCACAATGGAATATTTGTTGTTTTGTTCGGTAGCCCGGTAACGTCCAACTCTTTGTGAACCCTGGACTACAGTACTCCGGGCCTCTCTGTCCCTCAGTATTTCCTGAAGTTTGCCCAAGTTCATGTCCATCACATCATTGATGCCTTCCAGCCATCTCATCCTCTTAGAGTATGGAATATTATGCAGCCCTAAAAAGGAATGAAATAATGCCACGTCTAGCAACATGGATGGACTTTCAGAGCATCATGCTAAGTGAAATAAATCAGAAAGAGAAAGATAAATGCCATATGATATCAGTTATACATGGAATCTAAAAAAAAAAAAAAAAACACACACACACAACAAACTAGTGAACATAAGAAAAAAAGGAGCAGGCTCACAGATAAAGAAAACAGACTAGTTTTCTACCAGAGGGGGCAGGGTAGAATATAGGAGTAAGAAGTGCAAGCTGCTATGTATAAAGTAAGCTATAAGAATATGCTGTATAAGGCAAGGAATATAGCCAGTATTCTGTAATAACTATGTGTATTTGCTTAGTTGCTCAGTCCTGTCCGACTCTTTTATGACCCCATGGACTGTAGCCCACCAAGCTCTTATGTCCATGGGATTCTCCAGGCAAGAATACTGCAGTGGGTAGCTTATCCCTTCTCTGGAGGAAAATCTTTAAAAATTGTAAATCACTGTCTTGTACATGTGTAACTTACGTGATACGGTACAATAGCTATACTTCCGTTAAAATAAACATAAAAGAGAAAAAGTAAATGTCAAATGTTTCCATACTCAAATGACCGTCTATTTTCCAGGGACTGAGTCCAACATCACTGTGTTTATGAAAATGTCTCAGATTTTCCTATTTGGAAGTAGATTTTTTTTCTCCCAAACCCAGTAGTCTGCTATGTCCCTTAAATCACACGGTTTATACTCTACTTTGAATTATATTTACTTGTGGATTTGCTTTTTAACATTAACTGAGCCACCATCGTGTTCCATGTTTTATTCTAGAACCCTTAGGATAGAGACCTGTAGGCAACACATGAGTCTTCCCTGGTGGCCCAGATGGTAAAGAATCTGCCTGCAATGCAGGAGACCCGGGTTCCACCCCTGGGTCAGGAAGATGCCCTGGAGAAGAGAGTGCCTACCTACTCGGGTATTCTGGCCTGGAGAATCCCAAGGACAGAGGAGCCTGGCGGGCTACAGTCCATGGGGTCACAAAGAGTCAGACATGCCTGAGCAACTAACACTTTCGCTTCTCAAGCAATACATGGAAAGACAAACAACTTTGATGAATTAATCATTTGCTTCGACAGATCCTCAAATACAAATTTGGATCAAGCAGTAATTATCGCCAAGTTTCTCAAATATTATCAGCCCATATAAATAATTGAAAATGTCCACACCACAAAGAGTTTCTGCTCTCATCATCTAGAATCTCTCCCTCCAGTGATGAAAATAGATACTTTAGGGGAAAAAAACAAAAACAAAAACCCTCTCCCGTCTCTTTAAGCCAAACACTAGCAAATTCCTCTGTTTCCAACCGCACCCATCAACAGGCATTCTGCTGGATGCAAGATGTTCTCGTATTAATCCATTTACAAGGCTAATCAGTCTGGCATCTTTTGCAAAATTACTCAAGATATGTAGGCTGCTTCCATGCAGAAGGCATCAATCCTAGCAAAAGTCTTTGTCTGAGACATCTAATTATCCTTAAGACTGAAGGATAACCAAACATATAATGCATTTGCTAATTGTTTTCCCGTTCTTTGGACCTTTATGTGGTCTTTAGTTATTAAAGACTCTGTAATTAAGGGATAACAGAGCACAGCCAAGTTCCACTATTTCTTTTGCTTTTCTCTTTTTTGTTCTGCTTTTCTACAAGTCAACAGAGCATATGAAAAAGAGGTAGGCCCTGATTTTGTCTGATGAAACAAAAGGTATCTGTACTTTTCAAACTGACTCATGGTACGTGTTCATTTATGGGGCTTCCCTGGTGGCTTGGGGGTTGAAGAATCCTCCTGCCAATGCAGGAGACCTGGGCTCCATCCCTGGGTTGGGAAGATTCCCCTGGAGAAGGGAATGGCAACCCACTCCAGGATTCTTGCCTGGAGCGTCCCATGGAGGGAGGAGTCTGGTGGGCTACAGTCCACGGGGTCGCAAAGAGTCAGACACGACTGAGCAACTTCACTCGCTCGCTCAAGGCATGACCATAGGAAGGCTGCGGGGGGGCAGGAGAGCAGCTGGTGGGAGATGTATCGGCGTTGCCCCTGAAAGGATCAGCCTGCGTGAACCCGCGGAAGCAGGACGGGACAGCACCCTCACAATCGCTGATAATGAGACTGAGCGGGACTCTGTGGGGCTCCTGGGGCACGGAGGCATTTCTGGGTCCCTCATTTCTTGACGACAGGAAAGAGGCTTCATTCACGCCCAAGACCTTCCCTGAGTTCCAGCTGGGCAGGGTCACAGAGCTGCTCATCAGGCAAGAGAAGGGAGGCAGAGAGGAGGGAGGAGGAGCCTGGAAAGAAACAGTGCGGCCTTGGGGCAGGGTCCCGGTGGTCCCTGAAAGATCACTGTTGTTGTTCGGTTGGCCCCCAAAGAATTATTGCTGTCGCTGCTGCTTTTCCTCCATTCAGTCGTGTCCGACTCTTTGTGACCCCATGGACCGCAGCACGCCAGGCCTCCCTGTCCATCACCAACCCCTGGAGCTTGCTCAAACTCACGTCCATCGAGTCAGTGATGCCATCCAACCATCTCATCCTCTGTCGTCCCCTTCTCCTCCCGCCTTCAATCTTTCCCAGCCTCAGGGTCTTTTCCAATGGGTCAGCTCTTCGCGTCAGGTGGCCAAAGGATTGGAGTTTCAGCTTCAGCATCAGTCCTTCCAATGAATATTCAGGACTGATTTCCTTTAATATGGACTTGTTGAATCTGCTTGCAGTCCAAGGGACTCTCAAGAGTCTTCTCCAACACCCCAGTTCAAAAGCATCAATTCTTCGGCGCTCAGCTTTCCTTATGGTCCAACTCTCATGTCCATACATGACCACTGGAAAAAACCATACCTTTGACTAGAAGGACCTTTGTTGGTAAAGTGATGTCCTTGCTTTTTAATATGCTGTCTAGGTTTGTCACGGCAAAACAATATCTCTGAGCTGTTTCGCAGATACTGCAACCCTCAGCAACGGAGAGAAGTTACCAGTGTGCTGCCCACAAGCAGGTAGACCCCAGACCAGCCGAGACCAGAGGGTAGGGGATGCTGACTCGGGATTCCCTCACCACCAGCCAATCAGAAGAATGTCCACAAGCTGATCAGGTCATCTTTGAACCACTGTTGTGAAACTTCTCACGACCTCCTCCAGAGTGGGACACGCATGTTTTTTTGGCTCCCCCTTGCCTGCCAAAGCAGTAAAACCACTCCTTTCTGCTTCACCCAAAACTCTGTCTCTGAGATTTTACTTTGGTGTCGAGGTACAGAGGCTACACTCAGCTTCAGTAAGGACAGTTTGGCCCGCCTGAAACTGTGGTGTTCAGGGCAGGAGGAGGGGGCAGGCAGAATGGGGACTGATTATCACAGAAGGACGGGACCAGATGGATAGAGAGATGCTTGGGGAGCTCAGGACTTGCGCCCACTCCACCCCTCAAAAGTGCCACTTTGGGACACTGCTGACCTTGAGCCCGAGGCATCTGAAAAACAGCCAAGAGGAAGCAAGTCTCTCTTGGAATCCCCAGGACTGCGTAACAAGCGCCCTCTGCAAAGGACTCACCTGCCATCAACCCCCCTCGAGTTCCTTCCACCAGGAAGCCCGACTTGTCACAAGGAGGAGACTAGAAACTGACATCACGTCTTTCATCACCCAGCTTTATTTTCTGTAACCACACTCAGCGTATCCCAAACAGCCTTTGGGTTGATTTGTCTGTTCCTCTATTGCTAAGCCTCCCCTCTCCCACATGAGGAGATAAGATTCATGGAAACAGACCTCCCTAATCTGTTTGCTCATTGCCATATCCCATTACCTGGAGGATGACTGCACTTAGAAGGCAAGAGATGCATATTTGCTGAATTAAGTATTTGCTTTGCCATAAACCATCTTTAAGAGTCTGGGCACCCATGCATATGCATAACACATTTATCTAAATAAATGTACACAGTGGGTGATCGTACTGACCCATCCATGGAATCGGGGTAGAGTCATCTCTGATACAATAGGGGTGCAGAGAAAAGTGGTGTTTGATTCTTGGGTCTTCTCATATTAATTGTCTCTCGTCTGACCCATCATCGGAGTGGAGCCTACATCTTAGTGATGCTATCTTCATCTGCTGTTATTGTTCAGTCACCAAGCTATATCTGACTATTTTGCGACCCCACAGACTGTTGTCCACCAGGCTCCTCTGTCTATGGGATTTCTCAGGCAAGAATACTAGAATAGGTTGCCATTTTTTTCTCCAGGGGATCCTTCTGACCCAGGGATCGAACCCACATCTCCTGCATTGCAGGTAGCTTTTTTCCACCACCAAGCTACCTTTATTACTAAGTCATTTAATCGAAGTGGCAATAGTCCTCCCAGGTTTCAAAACATTGCATTTCAAAAACAGCTTCCTAAAAACGGTGCAAGGTGGTTCATTAATAGATAGTTGGTTTTTTTTTTACCCCACAGGGTGTTATCTGAACCTGAATCATTGAAGGTGGTCCAAGGAAGCTTCATCACACAGAGTTCCCAGGGCTCAAAGGAACAAAACCCATGATGATTGCCCTTCCTGGGTCTACAGTTACTGGACTCTTAACATTCACTTAAGCTGCTAGAGCAGTTCCTTCGTGGTGGAGATGAACTTCCTTGCAATTTTATAAAAATGAAAAAACCCTTTTGTGAAAGGCTCTCTAATCTCTTTCCAGGACAACCGTTCTTCCGGTGTTGGAAGCTGAACAGCCCTGGCATAGATAATCTGATTTATGTAGAATGGCAGGTCCTCCTGTCCCGTCTCAAACACAATAGAAAGCCTCAGCCTGGAGGTGGTTCAATAACTAATTTAGGCTCAGATCTAATTCTTTTAATGACGTATCCATCACGGCCCCTTAAAATGCCCATGTCAGATGAAAATACACATCTTGGGCTTGGATTTAATGTGTGTATGCAGCCTCCATCTTACCTTAATGAACCACCATAGAGGTGGGCTGAATGCTTATGAATATACAAACATTTCATGTCTGGTTTTCTCTAGCCATGAAAAAGAAAACCCAGTAAATTAAAGAGTTATCAACTCAGTGAGATATACGATATTCTCTTCCTATGATGGGACAGGGGAGAGGAATCAAAGATAGGAGAAAAGATAGTTAATATTCCTAAGAACCTACATTGGTGCTTGTGAAGGTAAGTTGATTTCTGTAGAGATTTGCTTGTTTTTGAATGAATTCCTTCCCCCCACCCCAATTATGCCACCGTGCCACTTTCTATAGATGGTCAGTTTCAATGAGTATAGAAAATAACTGAATTCTCACAGCGTTGGCAAGTTGGAAAAGGTGCTGGTGTTCAGTTGCTCACTTGTGTCTGACTCTTCGCAAAGACTGCAGTATTCCAGGTTTTCCTGTCCTTTGCCATCTCCCAGAGGCTTGTTCAAACTCATGTCCACTGAATCAGTGATGCCATCCAACCGTCTCATCCTCTGTCATCCCCTTCTCCTCCCGCCTCCGATCTTTCCCAGCATCAGGATCTTTTCCAATGAGTTGGCTCTTGGCATCAGGTGGCCAAGGTTTTGGAGCTTCAGCTTCAGCATTAGTCCTTCCTAAGAATATTCAAGATTGATTTCCTTTAGCTTTGACTGGTTTGATCTCCGTGCAGTCCAAGTTCTGGGCAACCCAGTCCATGGCTCTGGGTAAGAATTCAAATTTTGAGGACCCACAGTCTGGCCCTTGGATACACAGGTCTTTGATCACAAAGATCTCAGATGCTAAACTCCAACTCCCATGAACCAGATGGTCTCAAAGCTGTTTGTTGATTTCTGGGAGTCAGGCCATCATGCTCCCTATAAAGTAAAGATGGTCTGCATTGCTTTTTATGTAATAAAGCTGGACATTGTCAGAGTGATGGCTCTGATGACAGAGAGAGACAGTTGAGAGTAGGGAGAACTCAGAGTGAGGAAACAAGGTGAGTAGTCACAGAAGTGCACGTGCTTGAGTTTTGTTTTTTTTTTTTTTTTAAACTAAAGTTTCTTACTTGGATGAACATATTGTACTTGGAGTTTAGGAACGAGGAGAAATTTGTTGTTCTGTTTAGCCACTCGGTCGTGTCCAATTCTTTGCCATCCCATGGACTATAGCCCGCCAGGCTCCTCTGTCCTTGGAATTCTCCAGGCAGGAATCCTGGAGTGGGTTGCCATGCTCTCCTCCAGGGGATCTTCTAGACCCAGGGAGCGAACCTACGTCTCTTGTGTCTCCTGCATTGGCAGGCAGATTCTGTACCACTGGGTCCCCTGGGAAGCCCTGTGTAGATTACAGGAAGATCTCATTCATTCCCTAGTCTGTAGGTACAGTTGTAAACGTCAAACTAAGGATGCAATCTCAACTCGCTTCACCTCCAGCAGCAATCAGGGAGTTAGGAGTCCAAGATCTATGGAAGCGATGGGAGTGAGAGCCTTTTGAAACCTGAAATGTTTTTCTCATTTTTTTTTTTCATAGGCCTAATTGCATCCGGAGCCCGTCCTAAGTGTATCTCCGTTAGATGAAGTGAAGGGAAGTTTACAGTCAGATTTCAAGGTTGCAAATGGGATTCTGGAGTGAGCAGTACAGACAGGCTGACAGACAGGCTCTGTTGCGAGGAAGGATTCACACGAGCCCGTTTGCATTCCTCTCTAATTACTGGAGATGCCTTTCAGGTCTCTGACACTCTTCTCCTAGGAGCTACTTATTTATTCTGATGGACGACGGCGTGCCGGTGGCTTCCTGTCCTCGGCCAGACTGCCCGCTGAGCTAGGAAGCAGTTTGTTCACCGGCCTGAACTTGTCATCATTTCTTGGTTTCCCTGAAGAGAAAGGTTTCTTCCGTTTACTTTTTGAGACAGGGGAAGGAAATTTTTAAAAATGCCCTTTTCACATTGCAGGGCTTCCCTGGTGGCTCAGCTGGTAAAGAGTCCGCCTGCAGTGCAGAAGACATGGGTTCGATCCCTGGGTTGGGAAGATCCCCTGGAAAAGGGAATGACTACCTACGACCGGTCTCCTGGCCAGGAGAATTCCATGGCCTGTCTAGTCCATGGGGTCGCAAAGAGTCGGACACGACTGAGTGACTTTCACTTTATCCTATTGTAATGGAGCTTTTTCATTTAAATGGCTTATCTTTGAGAAAGTCTGTAAAAACTTGGCTTTTCACAGCAAATCATCATTTCTTTAAAATTGCTTTTTATTGGAGTATGGTTGCTTTACAATGCTGTTCGTTTCTGCTCTATGGCAGAGTCAGTCAGCTGTATGTATACATTTATCTACTTTTTTGGACTGTCTTTTTTTTTTTTTTTTTTCATGTAGTCCATCACAGACCTTGGAGTAGAGTTCTCTGGGCTGTACAGTAGGATTTTCATCAGTTATCCGGTTTATGCATAGTATCAGTAGGGTATATATGTCAATTCTAGTCTCCCAGTTCCTCCCACCACCTTTTTCTCTGCTGTGTCCATACATTTTTTTTCCCCTCTATGTCTATTTCTGCTCTGTAAATAGGTTCTTCTGTACCATTTCTCTAGATTCCACATCTAAGCGTTAATAAACGCTATTTGACTTTCTCTTTCCAAATTACTTCACTCTGGGACAGTCTCCAGCCTCATCCACATCTCCGCAAATGGCACAGATTTATTTCTTTTTATGATCCTCTTAAAGTGGTTCAAACGTTTCTATTAACCATATTCACAAGTGCCCACTACAGGTCTGTAACTGTCCCGACCGTGTGTGGGTGAAAAAAAGGGCCTGGCTACTACCTTCTTAGCGTTTACAAGCTGAATTTGAATTCATCTTGTGCACAAATCCCAGGATCCCTTATTTCCAGCAGAATTAGCTTTGGAAGCCAATTTGCCATTCTGCACACAAAAGATCCTTCTTCATTTGAAACAGAATTGATTCCCCCTTGAAGTTAAATAAGCAAATCTGTATTTGAGGAGTACCAGCTATGTTCAATACCCCTCTCTCTCTCTTCTTCAATCCAATCTAGACTCATTTCCAACTTACTGTCCTCTCTCATTTTACATCTGATATGTATACATAATTTTGAATCATTTCCTTACATGGTTGATTCTATTGAATGGAGTTCTTCAGTTATATTTTTCATGAATATTTAGAATGTATATTAGCATGAAGCGTGCCTGGGATTTAGCACTGAGTTTAAAGTGAACCAGTGATTCAGTAAATGTTGATGGGCATTCCATGGTTTTGGGGAAGCTCTGAGGTCAAGTTTGGGAGGAGAGTGTCGCCTTTTAGACACATGATTTTTTTTCTTCCCCCATTGTAAGGTCTTAACAACTGACATGATTAGTCTAGACTACAGTAATTAAGATTTGTTTGAGTTACTTAATAGTCATGCGAGCATCAATGTTTCTGTTGGAAAATTAAGCAATTAAGATGACTATTGATCATTACGGATGGCAATATAAATGCATATTTCCAAGGGGGAAGAGTTCTAAACATTTCATCAATGTGTCTAATCATTTAAACTGGAATCCTGCCTACAGATAAATGACGCTTAAATAATGCAGATACATAAACACACCGCATTGTTTGGAAAAGTGGATCAATGTTGAATTTGTGTTTTTAAATGAAGAGAAAGTACTTTAGCTGAAGAAAATAACTAGTTACTCTCTAAATTCCTCAGGCATGTCTAAAAATACCAAGAAAATGAAAGAGCATGTTGTTATTAAGGCTGAGTAAAGTCTGGCATAGACTCAGGAAAAGAAAAGAGGACAATTTAAAAATCATCACAACTCCATTATTTGGAATTTATCCTAAAGAAATAATCAGATTTAGAGAAAGATTTGTGTATAAGGATGTTTACTATAATTTTACTGATCTTAGTGAAAATTGTAAACAAGCGCAAATGCTCAACAAAATGGAATTAGTTTAATAAATTCCATGGTGCTAATCAGCCATTAAAATTCAGATTAAAATATGTATCATGCTGGAAGTTTTTTTAGACCACAGCACTATATTTTTAAAGCAGGGTGCAAAATTATATATACATTAGGATCCTACATTTGCGAACATTTCATAAGATGTATATTTCACATGGCATATTTAAATATGCATTATAGAAATAATTTGAATAAACGTGTACCATGTTCATCCTTGGGAAGGAAAAATAACAGAGAACCTAAATTGTTCCTTTTTTACTTTTCTACATTACTGAAAACTTTTTGCAGTAAAGCTGTATTACTTTTTTAAAAAATGGAAAACAAAACCACTCAGTATTGTAAAACACAGGCAGTAGTATTTCCTTGAGTCTAACAGAACTGACGCTATATACATTATTGGACAGGTCTATGCTCTAAATTCAAGCTGGCAAACCTACTTGTACATGACGGAGACAGACTAAAGAGGAAAATAGGAAAATATTATGACATAGAATATCCTAGAGTATGTGGGAAAGAGACAGGTCCTAAGGATCAACACAAATAAAGCATAGGGCTACCACATGACACAGCATGCGACCACTGAACATATACCGTGAGAAAACCATCATTCAAAAAAAAAAAAAAACCACATGCTTCCCAATGTTCATTGCACCACTCTTTGCAGTAGCCACGACATGAAAACAGTCGAAGTGTCCATCAAGAGAGGAATGGATAAAAAAGATGTGGTACGCACACAGAAGGGAATACTACTCAGCCATCAAAAGGGATGAAACGGGGTCATTTGTAGAGTTGTGGCTGGACCCAGAGTCTGTCATACAGAGTGAAGTAAGTCAGAAAGAGAAAAACAAGCACTGCATAATAATGTATATATATGGACTCTAGGGAAAAAATAGTACTGCTGAACCCATATGTAGGGCAGGAGTTAGAGATCCAGACGTGGAGAACAGTCTTGTGCATGCAGTGGGGGGGATGGAAAGGTGGGATGAGTTGAGAGAATAGCAATGACATCTATACACCACCACGTGTAAAATAGACGGCTAGTGAGAAACTGCTGTATAGCGCATGGAGTCAGCTCAGGGCTCTTTGATGACCTAGACGGGTGGGATGAGCTGTGAATCAAGAGGGAGGGGATGTATGTACACATATGGCTGACTCACTTCATTGTACAGCAGAAACCAACACAATACCATAAAGAAATTATCCTCCAAAAAAAAAAAAAAAAAAAGTAAGGCATGGGAAGTGGGCATGATGTGTGGGATGGTGGAAGGAAAACCCTGGAAGGGTCCCCCTGAGGCAGTCTTCTGAATAAAGATCCAGAGGCAGACTGTGAAAGACAGAGAAAAGAGAAAGAGCAGCAGAACAGAGAAACTGGGAGCGGGGAGTGAACCTCGTGTCCGAGAACAGTATGGTGGCTCCACTATTTCAAGCGGATGAGCAAAATCACCAGATACACATCTTCCTGGAATCACTGACTGTCTGGTGCCCTCAACACAGAGTTAGCAATGAATGCAGGCAATGGCCCCATGGGTCTTTCATAGTTGCCCCATACTCTGGAAATGCTCCGGCCTTTTCCAGATTCCTCTGTTTTTCCCAGATCCACCTTGATGCTGACTACACTGTATTTTTGCACATCCGGGTTACCCTGGCTCAGAAGTTCTGCTTTCTACTCTGCGATGAGCCCACTTCTGGCTTGAGCATTGAAACCACCAGTGAGACTAGTATTCTTTGTCATGACGCAGATTGGTTTTCATTTTAGCATCTTTTCGTTTCTCTGGCTCTCACGCCAGGCGGTGAGTATTCTGAGGACAAGAACTCTTCTCGGAAGAACTCATGGTGGGTTGACACCTATGCACTACTGATTCTAAGCATAAAGTAAATAACTAATGAGAACCTGCTGTGGGGCACAGGGAACTCTGCTCCATCCTCTATGGTGGCTTCAATGGGAAGGAAATCCCAAAAGGAGGGGAATACATGGATACATGGGCTCCTTGGGTGACTCAGGGGTAAAGAATCCACCTACCAGTGCAGGAGATGCAGTAGACTTGAGTTTGATCCCTGGGTCTAAGAGATCTCCCGGAGAAAGAAATGGCAACCCACTGCAGTATTCCTGCCTGGGAAATCCCATGGACATTTGGCTGCAGTTCGTGGGGTCATGAAGAGTCGGACACAACTGAGCACTTAAGCGCACACACTTCATGTCTACATATGGCTTCATATGGCTGATTCACTTTAACGAACAGCAAAAACTAACACAACTTTGTAAAGCAACTCTACTCCCATAAAAACTAAAATTTTAAACATATTATTAAGAAAAAAAGAACTCAAGCTTATCAATGGATTAAAAGGGAGAAGATTGGGAGAAGACAGCAGAAACCCTCCTCCAAAATTTGCTCAATAAGAAAAACGATAAATGAGAGTGCCCCATGAGTGAGAAAAAGAATAAATCATTGGGAAAAGACACCCAAAAAGGATAGATGGTAGAGTGAATCCCCCTCATTTGCAAGTAGAATGGACATTTCACTGTCACCATATTGTTCCACCTCCTGTTATTCTCCATATAACTGCTCTGAATTGCACATACCGGGAGTCTTAAGGATGGGAAATTTCATAGGAAACAGGGTTGTGTAAGAAAGTTAGGATAACTGGGTTTCTCGGAGATGTTTTCTTGGACACATTTTTGAGGGCTTATGGTTTTTGAATGCATGAGGTTTGTCAACAGGAAGGTAGACCCTACTTCTTACTAGTTGGATCTCTTATTGCCTCCTCCGTGGAAAAGAGTCTTATCTCATTACAGCGCAAGCCCCAAGGGTGTGACTTGGGAGGGAGACTCCAGTTTCCTGGCTTAAGTCTCCAGTCCTAAAGAGGAAACTTGTCTTCTGGCTCTTTAAGTCCAGTTCCGCACGCGTGGCGGCTCTGATGAGGACACCGGGCAGAAAGCAGGACCATGCTTTGGGCTGGGGCTCACTTATGGTTTGTCACGCTTAAAGTGACACGGCACAGATTTCAGAATGTTGGAGCATCACAGAACATAAAGGAACACCAGGCGTGTTTGACATACAATTTGTCAACAGAGGTTTCCATTTTTGGATTATGGGAGTGGCCAGCTGACTTCTAAATCAACAGATGGTCCAACAGGATGATGGCGAATTCTAGAAGGGTCTCAGCATACACACTGATTTTTACTCTATTGGGCAAAAGACCTAAATAGACATTTCTTGAAAGAAAACATACAAATGGCTAATAAACACATGAAAACATGCTCAATATTACTCATTATTAGAGAGACACAAATGAAAACTACAATGAGATATCAATCACACCAGTCAGAATGGCCATCGTCAAAAAGTCTACAAACAGTGATTGCTGGAAAGGGTGTGGAGGAAAGGGAACCCTCAAGCACTGCTGGTGGGAATGGAAATTGATACAGCCACTAGGGAAGACAGAATCGTGATTCCTTAAAAAAAAAAAGAGGAATACAACTGCCATATGACCCAACAGTCCCAATACTGAGCATATACACTGAGAAAAGCAAAATGGAAAAAGAAACATGTACTCCAAAGTGGACTCCATCACTATCACAGCTAGGGCATGGGAGCAACCTAGATGCCCATCAACAAACAGGTACATAAAGAAGCTGAGGTATATATATGCAGCAGAATATTACTCAGCCATAAAAAGGAATGCGTTTGAGTCCATTCCAATGAAGTGGATGAACCTAGAGCCTTTTACACTGAGCGAAGTAAGTCAAAAAGGGAAAAACACACGTTGTATATAAATGCATAGAGTCTCAAAAGACGGTACCATTGACCCTATCTGCAGGGCAGCGACGGAGATGCAGATATAGACAAAGGACTTATGGAGACAGCCTGGTGGGATGGGGGATCGGGGGGTGAGGAAAGGAAGTAGTGTGGAAACATACACATTAACATGTAAAAAAAAGGTAGCCAGTGGGACTTTGCTGTATGTCTCAGGGAACTCAAACCAGGTTTGAGTTTGAGGGGCTCTGTGACAACCTAGAGCAGTGGGATGGGCTGGGAGGTGGGAGGGGGGTTCAAGAGGGAAGGCGTATAGGTATACCTATGGCTGATCCATGTTGATGCATGGCAGGAGCCAACACAATGCTGCAATTATTCTTCAATTAAAAATAAATAAATTAGGAAAGAAAACACTGTGCATGATGTTCATTATGGACACCAACCTGATTGTGTTTTGTTTGTTTGTTTTTCTCAGATTATCAATTCATGGGGAGCTGAGTTATATTTGTTTAGGGACCTGTATGCTCTCTTGAATTAAGTCTGCTGCAGAATCAATAGATGTTTGGGAGTTTTGAGATGCTTGGAGGCGGAAAAAAACGCAGTGATTCATTCTAGGTAGTTCTGCTGATAGATTCTTACCTAAAAACGCCCTTGATGTAATTCACAGTTCTCTCAGAGGTTTCATTTTACTGACGAGTAGGTTCAGGTTTCTTTTTAAGCTATTTGGGATTTAGATAAATTCACTCAGTAAGTTCATATTCTATGGTATACACAAGAGTCTTGTGGCTTTCATGAAAAATAAAAGTATTGTAGACCATATTAAAAAAAAAAAAAAAGAAGTGGGAATGGAAAATGAAAGGAAAGTTATGGTTTCCTCAGTGGTCTCCAAGTATTTCATTTAATCAAATGTTGAACACTGGTAATCTACCCTCATCCGTCATCCCGGAAGACGTGTTCATTTTGCTGGTTCCAGGCTCCACTTTTAATCAGGTCTGGCACTCAGTTTGTGTGCTTAGGGAAATAATTTCCCTGCTTCTATTTTCTCCCACAGAAGCAAAAGAGGAAACGTTTCCATTTCTAAAAGTTATCTGGGGTGATTTCCAGTGAAGTGGATTGTGTAGATGAATGGAAAGTGCCATGAGTGTTTTTTCCAGGGCAGGATCACTCTCCATAAACACTCACATTTTCCTCTTGTTCTACAATTCTCAAAACCATTTTACATACATTATCTCATGTTGAGACTCAATCCAAGGAGAAAATTAACTGGAAATACAGTTATTTCTGTGATTTGAGCAGCTCTGCTATTTTTGTGCATTTCCCCCATACCAGGCAATGCACAGGATAGAAATATAAGTAAATGGTTTACAAAAACAAAGAAAAGACACTTTGATTCTTCATATTACTAAGTAGAACTTTTATGTTATTATTTTTGACTTTCAAGATACACAGGCTGTCTCTATATTGATGTCTAGAGAGATTATATAAATAGTTATACATAAGAATTATACATGGAAATACAGTCTAATTCCATTTTTGTGATTTTTTGAAAAACCTTTACTGAATTTATAACAATATTGCTTCAATTGTATGTTTTGGACTTTTGGCCATGAGGCCTGTGGAATGTGAGCTCTCCAACAAGGGATTCAACCTGCACCCCTTGAATTGGAAGGCAAAGTCTTAACCACTGAATCACCAGGGAAGTCCCTAATTTAATTTTTAAAATAATGAGAAAATTAATGGAAGCAAATCTGAAGAACAATCAAAGGATGGACTTGTGCCTGGACGTATACATCAGTCAGTTCAGTTCAGTTCAGTCGCTCAGTCGTGTCCGACTCTTTGTGACCCCATGAATCGCAGCATGCCAGGCCTCCCTGTCCATCACCAGCTCCCGGAGTTTACTCAAACTCATGCCCATCGAGTCGGTGATGCCATCCAGCCATCTCATCCTCTGTCATCCCCTTCTCCTCCTGCCCCCAATCCCTCCCAGCATCAGGGTCTTTTCCAGTGAGTCAACTCTTCGCATGAGGTGGCCAAAGTACTGGACTTTCAGCTTCAGCATCAGTCCTTCCAATGAATACCCAAAACTGATCTCATATGTAATGTTTGAATTGGAGAAAAGTTAGAAAAATTCCGATTAAACAATTTTCCGAAAAAGTCAGCCATTATTCCACACTAGGGATAGGAGCTAGAAATCTTAACTAAGGGTTTGGTTTCCCAGTTACTAAACAATATGTATGATTATGTCTGTGTTCATAATCAGATATAGTATTCTCTCATATGGCTGGGTCATAATTAACCAACTAACCAATTCTACCCTGGGGAGGTAATTCATGATGCGATTGTTGTACGGTACTCTTCCTCGGGATTACGCATTTCCCCATTGGTGGTCTATTTTCCTTTGGGTTAAATTTCTAAAATTACATTTACAGAGATGAATTTAAGAGCTTTTAAACAGTTTTTTAATATATAATCGCAAATGGCCTACCACAAAGGTTATCCAAAATTTGTCAAAGTGTCCAAGGGTACTACCGGTTGCCACATAACCACACCCACATTTTCTATTGTTCATTACATGCTGATCTCACCACAGAAAATGTATGAAGTGTCTAAATATAAGCACTTTTTATTACTGAAGGTAAATACAAGACAAAACACCACAAACTACTAGAAGAAAACACAGGCGAAACATTCTCTGACATGAATCATATCAATATTTATTTAGGTCAGGCTCACCTAAAAACTGAAATAAAAGTGAATAGAAATAAATGCAAAAATAAACAAATGGGACCTAATAGAACTTACAAGTTTTTGCACAGCAAAGGGAACCCTCAACAAAATGAAAAGAAAGCCTAATGAATGTGAGAAAAATGTCTGCAAACGATCAGACCAACAAGGGCTTGATCTCCAAAATACATAACCAGCGCATGTGGTGGTGGTTTAGTCGCTAAGTCGTGTCCGACTCTTTGCGACCCCGTGGACTGTAACCTGCCAGGCTCCTCTGTCCATGGGATTCTCCAGGCAAGGATACGGGAGTGAGTTGCCATTTACTTCTCCAGGGGATCTTCCCAACCCAGGGATCGAACCCGGGTCTCCCGCATTGCAGGCAGATTCTTTACTGACTGAGCCGCCAGGGGAGATTAAACAGCTCATACAACTCAGCAACAACAACCACAGCCCAATCAAACAATGGGCAGAAGACCAACATAGACATTGCTACAAAGAGGACATACAGGTGGTCAACAGGTGAATGAAAATATGCACAGTACTCATAATGATTAGAGAAATGTAAATGAAAACTAGCGTGAGGTATCAGCTCACACTGGTCAGAGCTGCCATCATTACAACGTCTACAAATAACAAATTCTGGAGACAGTGTGGGGAACACGAAACCCTTCTACACTGTAGTTGGGGATGTAAATTGGTGCAGCCATCTGGAAGAACAGTGTGGAAGTTCTTTAAAAAACTAAAACAGATCCCCACCCCCCCCATATGATTCAGCAATCCCACTCCTGCAGAAAACTGATTTGAAAAGATACGCACACCCCAGTGTTTACACAATAGCAGTATTTTCAATAGCTAGGACAAGGAAACAACCATTCATCCATCGACAGATGAATGGATAGATGCGGGGTGTGTGTGTGTGTGTGTGTCTGTATATGTGTGTGTGTATATGTATGTATTTTTGTTGCCGTTTTAGTCACTCAGTCATGTCAGACTCTTTTCGACCCCATGGACTATAGCCCACCAGGCTCCTCTGTCCATGCGATTCTCCAGGCAAGAATACTGGAATGGGTTGCCATTTCCTCCTCCAGGGGATCTTCCCCATCCAGGGATCAAACCCATGTCTCCTGCATTGGTAGGAGGGTTCTTTTATCACTGAGCCACCAGGCAAGCCCATGTATGTGTGTATGTATGTATGCGTGTGTGTATCTAAACACACACATACCCACATAAACTGGAATACTACTCGGCTCTAAAAAAAATATAATAATGCCATCTGAAGCAATATGGAGGCACATAGAGATTATCATAACAACTGAAGTATGACAGACAAAGATAAATATCGTGATAACACTTCCATGGGGCTTCCCTGGTGAATCAGCAGTAAAGAATTCGCCTGCAATGCAGGAGACTCCAGATCCATCCCTAGGTTGGGAAGATCTCCTGGAGAAGGGCATGGCAACCCACTCCAGTATTCTTGCCTGGAGAATCCCATGGACAGAGGAGCCTGGCGCAGGTTGCTCTCCATGGGGTCGAAAAAGAGTCAGACATGACTGAAACGACTTCTATGTGGAACCTAGAATCGGACACAGATGAACTTATCTACAAAAGTGAAACAGAGTCCCAGACATAAAGAACAGACTTTGGGTGGCCAAGGGGTACTGGATAGGGGAGAGTGGAGAATGGATCCTTTTGAACTGTGGTGTTGGAGAAGACTCTTGAGAGTCCCTTGGACTGCAAGGAGATCCAACCACTCCATCCTCAAGGAAAGCAGCCCTGAATATTCATGGGAAGGACTGATGCTGAAGCCGAAACTCCAATACTTTGGCCACCTGATGCAAAGAACTGACTCATTGGAAAAGACCCTGATGCTGGAAAAGATTGAAGGTGGGAGGAGACAGGGACGACAGAAGATGAGATTGGATGTCATCACCTACTTGATGGACATGAGTTTGAGCAAACTACAGGAGTTGGTGTTGGACAGGGAGGCCTGGCGTGCTGGTCCATGGGGTCGCAAAGACTCAGACATGACTGAACCACTGAACTGAACGGATGTGTATGACTAAGTCACTCTGTTCTGTATCAGAAATTAACATAGCATTGTAAAATCAAGTCTGCTTCAATAAAGGAAATTTTTTAAAAAGCACAAAGTGATACCATCACACAGTCACTTGAATTTCCAAATTTACAGAGGCTCACAATAGTGAGTGTTGCAATGATGTGAAATGGTGGTACCCAGTAGAAATTCTGGTGATGATAAAAGGTTCTGTTCTGTGCTGTTCAATATGGAGGCCACAGGCAGCTACCGAGTACTTGAAATTTGGCAATGGGGACTAGAAACCAAATTTTAAATTTTGCTTCATAGTCCCTAAATGTAAATGGCCATGTGTGACTCATATTGGATAGCACAGATACAGAACATCATGAAAACATTTGGGGGGGGGCATGTAAATTAACACCAGCTCCTTGAAACATGTATATACAGTTGAAGATACGTATCCCTTAAGACTCATAAATTTCACTTTTAGGAGAGTATGCAAAATTGTGCTTGCCAGCATCATTGATGATGGCCCCAAGTGGGAAATGCATCAAATATTTGTCAATGGTAGCTTCAAACCATCAACGATAGCAACTTTTATATCATGGAACATCCGATATCATTAAAAACGAACTAACCATCCTCAAACATAACGTCAGGGCATCCCAGATGGTGCTGGTCGTAAAGAACCCACCTGCCAATGCAGGAGACCCAAGAGATGCGGGTTCGATCCCTGGGATGGGAAGATCCCCTGGAGGAGGGCATGGCAACCCACTCCAATATTCTTGCCTGGAGAATCCCATGGACAGAGGAGCCTGGTGGGCTATCGTCCACGGGGTTGCAAAGAGTTGGACACGACTGAAGCGACTTGGTATTCATGGTAATTCATTCAGAACAGCCCTTTTAAGTTGTCACATACCTGAAAATATTACTAAGAGGTATTGAAACCATCCAGCCCTGTGTGATGACCTGAGCAAAATGGTTTGGCAGATGTGTGAGCAAACTCATTGAATCTTCCCAGACCCACAACAAGAATGGAGTGAGAACTTCAAGTTTACCTCTTAGGCATTGGTAGGTTTGGACTGGAGAGCCTGGGATTGCCTGGAGACTTTCCCCCTTGAATTCATAATGCTTTATTTATCTGCAAATCAGATCGAACGAACTGTCTTTGACAAGCTCGGCATTAAAGGAGATTTTGTGTAAAGACTTTTCAAATACTGAGTTGGTGTGTTTTATGATAATTACAACATCTGAGGAGTTTTCAGAACTGGAAGGCAGCCGGTGTTATTTTGGCTTCATTATTTCCATTCTTCTGACAAGGACTGTGCTATACGAAAAGGACTGTTGTTTTTGAATCCCATCATGGTCAGCAATGAAAGTAAAATCCAGAGAACGCGTAAACTTTACCATATTTTCCCCCCCGCCTGACCTTTCCCAACTCCTGCTCAATTTGATGTGAAAAATAAATAAATAAAAGCCAGGCTTTCTCGATCAGATACCAGCAGAAATTTTATTCTGTGAACAACAGAAGCAAACATACCCTTCTAGACATCTGCCCTGGAATAGTGACAGAGACCTCCCAGGATGCATTTTCCCATGTACATTTCCAATTAGATGTGTGATTTTTCTTCATGTCTTTAGTCCCAACCCCACCCTCGTGTGGTCTAATGTCCACAGAAAAGCTGATGGCCTCCTCAACTTCTCGGGGTGTCTGGCTGAACTAGAGGCATTCCCCATAATACTGCTCTTTCCTAAAGGAAGTCAGTCCTGAAAATTCACTGGAAGAAGTGATGCTGAAGCTCTAATACTTTGGCCACCAGATGCAAAGAACTGACTCATTGGAAAAGACCCTGATGCTGGGAAAGATTGAAGGCGGGAGGAGAAGGGGACGACAGAGGATGAGATGGTTGGATGGCATCACCGACTCAATGGACAAGAGTTTGAGCAAGCTCCAGGAGTTGGTGATGGACAGGGAGGCCTGGCGTGCTGCAGTCCATGGGGTCACAAAGAGTCGGACACGACTGAGCTACTTAACTGAACTGAACTGAATGACCAAAGTGATAACAGCCAAGTCCCAAGACTGCAGAGCAGGAAGACATAAAAGTCCTGGGTTCCCAGTGACCTTCTCTCACCTGAAGTCCAGCTGACTCCCCCAACTTCCTGTGAACTAAAATCTGAACCTAGCTTACAAGCATATCAGACCAAGGGCCTTGGCAGGTGGGTAAGAACAAACTTAGAGCATCTTTTTTTATCATAGCCTACCAAATATAGTACCTGTCCCTAACAATGCTGAGACTGTCTGAAATGAAACATTTCTTTTGTAATACGTTTGACCTATTTATCTCTTAAAATATTTTTAAATAATGGGAAGGAAATTCAAGCCAGTAAAAGAATAGTGAATGCCAAGTCCACAGACGCCCTCAAAGCCCACCTAAGCCCATCGGATTAGATCTATGGGTTTCAAGGATGAGATTTTCTGCACCATGGAGAAAAGCAAACTTAGAGACTTTTACCTTCGCTTCCCATTAAAAGGGGCTTCCCAGGTGGCTCAGCTGGTAAAGAATCCACCTGCAATGTGGGAAACCTGGGTTCGATCCCTGGGTCAGGAAGATTCGCTGGAGAAGGGATAGTATTCTTGGGTTTCCCTGGTGGCTCAGCTGGTAAAGAATCCGCCTGCAATGCAGGAGACCTGGGTTCGATTCCTGGGTTGGGAAGATCCCCCTGGAGAAGGGAAAGGCTACCCACTCCACTATTCTGGCCTGGAGAATTCCATGGACTGTATAGTCCATGGGTTCATAAAGAGTTGGACAAGACTGAGCAACTTTCACTTTCACTTTTACCAGGCTGCTAAAACAAAAGAAGATCTGACAAGTTGACAAGGCATTCAGAACTTTTTAAACTGTATTTTTGGCTGAGCTGGATCATCCTTGCCGTGAGCAGGCTTTAGCTAGTTGCAGCAAGCGGGGGACAACTCTCTAGTTGCAGAGCACAGGTTTCTCCCTGCAGTGGCTTCTCTTATGGAACACAGGTTGAGTAGTTATTGCAAAGCCTGGGCTTAGCTGCCACGTGGCATGTGGCATTTTCTGGATCAAGGATCGAACCCGTGTCCCTGGCACTGGCTGGCAGATTCTTAACCGCTGGGCCACCAGGGAAGTCCAGATCCCATTTTTTAAAAAAGTAAATGATTCTCTACAACTTGTGCTCAGTCGCTTCAGGCATGTCTGACCTTTTGCAGCTCTATGACCTGCAGCCCACCAGGCTCCTCTGCTCATGGGATTCTCCAGGCAAGGATGCTGGAGTGGGTTGCCATTTCCTCCTCCAGGTCTCTACAATACACTAGTGTGTATTTGACAGAATACCTAAGAAACAAAACTTGTATGTTCTTCGATCTTGGCCGAACCCTCTAAACAAAGTAATCTGACCACTTAAGATCTTTTTGTCCCCCTAAATGAAGAGTGTGCCCCTGAAGATGAGTAGCTAAGGTAGTTTTTAAAGGAGAGTTGATTCATTTCACAGAATTCTGGAGTGACAGTCATTTCCAGGGTGCTGTGTGAGGCTCCAGGAAACCACAGATGACAAGTCCCGGATTCCGTCACCTTTGGAGACAGTGGGAGCTCCCGTGGAGAGAAAAGAGAGCTGGTGCACATGTGAGCATCATGGAGTTTGATTCCATGGGGCCAGCGAGGTGTTCTTTATCGCCAAAGGCAGAAGGGTCAAGTTGGCAGAGTTTGATGAGTGTGGAGCTAGCTTGTTTGACTTTCTCAGGCAAGCAGTGCATTCACAGCCTTTCTGTCTACTCTAGACTCAGTGTTTGAGCCCCCACACAGCTCAGAGCCCCCCAGCGTGAAGATGGTTACAACAGAGGACAGTCACCAAATGACCAGAGAGGCAAATATACTGTTGGAGGCTCAGAGAAGATGGGAGAGATGATTTCTAGCTGGGGTGATTGGTGCGGGTTCACGAGAGACGGGGGTAGGCTGGTTTTCTTCCCAGTACGGAGAACGTGTAAAGGAAATGGGGTTACAGATGTTGAACCTCTTCCTTTGGGTTTCAGTTCAGTTCAGTGGCTCAGTCGTGTCTGACTCTCTGCGATCCCATGGACTGCAGCACGCCAGGCCACCCTGTCCATCTTCAACTTCCAGAGACTCCCGGAGCTTGCTCAAGCTTATGTCCATTGAGTTGGTGATGCTATCCAGCCATCTCATCCTCTGTCATCCACTTCTCCTCCTGCCTTCAATCTTTCCCAGCATCAGGGCCTTTTCCAATGAGTCAGTTCTTCACATCAGGTGGCCAAAGCATTGGAGGTTCAGCTTCAGCATCAGTCCTTCCAATGAACATTCAGGGTTGATTTCCTTTAGGATGGACTGGTTGGATCTCCTTTCAGTCCAAGGGACTCTCAAGAGTCTTCAACACCACAGTTCAAAAGCATCAGTTCTTCGGCACTCAGCTTTCTTTATGGTCCAACTCGCACATCCATACATGACCACTGGAAAAACCGTAGCTTTCACCAGATGGACCTTTGTCCATTGGGAGGGACCTTCCAAAAGTGTGTCCCACTTAATTCAGACTTTAGGATCCCTCCATGTTCAAGCAATCTTGCACAGAGCATGATACAATTTGTCCAGTTTTCAATCATCAAACAGGACAGTTCACTCAAGGTTCTGAGGAGTCCTGCAGACAGTGACCTAGAATTTCCCAAAAGCATGACAAGTTACGAAAGAGTCTCGGGGATGATCTTGCAGTGACGGTGGGCAGGAACGTGACAACCCAGGAGAGCTGAAACTGTGAGGACCTTGAGTCAAGAAATCTCTTCCGTGATGGCTCAGCTGGTAAAGAACCTGCGTGCAGTGCAGGAGACATGAGAGCCCGGGGTTCGATCCCTGGGTCAGGAAGATCCCCTGGAGAAGGAAATGGTAACCCACTCTGGTACTCTTGCCTGGAGAATCCCATGGACAGAGGAGCCTGGTGGGCTACAGTCCAAGGGGTCGCAAAGAGTGGACATGGTTGAAGCAAATTAGCACACACGCAGAGTGTAGAAATTAGGTGACAGATGAATAAGTCAAAATTGGGTGGAAAAAAAAAGACAAAACAACGACAACAAAAACCAGTGCTCAGACAATCTGCTGATCCTTTTCTCATTGTAACTCACTAGATAACAATCCAGACGGTTCGACAGGCTTTGCACAAGTGTAAAACTGACAGAAGCAGAAATGTAGTTAAGACCAAATTAAAATACTTTCTATTTCATTTAGAGGTGGCTGATCTCATGATACTGCCTACGTGACCTACTTAAAAATGCATAATACTTACTTCTTACAATTTGTCCAGCAGCATTTCAAAGATAAAGACAAACATTAGCAGCAGCTTCTGGAGCTGGCTTGGAGCCTAACCGGGAAAATACACAACCACACACTCCACAAATTTCTATGCCAATAGTACCTGACGCCCAGTTTGTCTCCAATTCTATGGAGAACATGTCCTCTGTTGCATTTGAGCTCTGCTTTGATCTTGCCTAGATCTGTGATGTGAGGAAGATTACGGGTTTCACACCCAAAGCAAATAATAGGGAACAAAATTGAGATGGGCTTATTAAACCAGGAACAAAAAAGGAACAAAAACAAGGATTCTCACACTAGGTGTGATTACTGGAAATTCTGCACAATAAATCCAACCCAGAGTGGAAGTATGAGGCATGTGTATCAGAAATGACAGGGCAAAATTGGGTTTCTTTATAGATGCAATGATGGTCTCCCTTGCCAAAGCAAATGGGTCTACTCTTAGATGGCTAGGCACATTAATTAGTCCATACATGACTACTGGAAAAACCATAGCTTTGACTAGACAGACCTTTGTCAGCAAAGTAATGTCTCTGATTTTTAATATGCTGTCTAAGTTGGTCATAGCTTTTCTTCCAAGGAGCAAACGTCTTTTAACTTCATGGCTGCAGTCACCATTTGCAGTGATTTTGCAGCCCAAGAAAATAAAGTCTGTCACTGTTTCCATTGTTTTGCCATCTATTTGCCATGAAGTGATGGGACCAGAAGACATAATCTTCATTTTTTGAATGTTAAGCCAGCTTTTTCACTCTCCTCTTTCACTTGCATCAAGAGGCTTTTTTGTTCCCCTTCACTTTCTGCCATAAGAGTGGTGTCATCTGCATATCTGAGGTTATTGATATTTCTCCTGGCAATCTTGATTCCAGCTTGTGCTTCTTCCAGCCCAGGGTTTCCCATGATGTACTCTGCACAGAAGTTAAATAAGCAGGGTGACAATATACAGCCTTGGTGTACCCCTTTCCCGATTTGAAACCAGTCTGTTGTTCCATGTCCAGTTCTAACAGTTGCTTCTTGACCTGCACTACAGACGACCTCTTTTAGAGGTAGGTATATCTTAACTTAGTTCCAATGACTTTATAAAAGACTTGGTAATCAAATGAAGGCTGGAAAATCAGATAGCCCACCACGCAGGTAGGGGAAGATTTTGTTTGGAACTGTGGGGACCTCTGTCCACACGGCTGAAATGCCACTACCTAGGAGATGGGAGGAGAAGGCAATGGCACCCCACTCCAGTACTCTTGCCTGGAAACTCCCATGAACAGAGGAGCCTCATAGGCTGCAGTCCATGGGGTCGCCAAGAGTTAGACATGACTGAGTGACTTCACTTTCCCTTTTCACTTTCACGCATTGGAGAAGGGAATGGCAACCCACTCCAGTGTTCTTGCCTGGAGAATCCCAGGGACGGGGGAGCCTGGTGGGCTGCCGTCTGTGGGGTCGCACAGAGTCAGACACGACTGAAGTGACTTAGCAGCAGCAGAAGAAGAAATGGGAGGTCCTCCTGACGGCCCTGCCTGACTCCTTCATCCACAAGCACGGGTTACAGGTGAGTTGCAGGCAGGTATCCGTTCCCAGGGTCAGCTGCGTGTGACTATAGTCACCATGTATGTCTGAACATCCCTGGAGCTAGTCCTCTAGCGCATGCCTCTCGCGTCGGCACCCCTAGTTCATTTTCCAACAAGGTAAGAGGGATTTTTTCACATTGACTTTAATAAAGGGAGAAAGAACCTCTGCTATTAAATTCTAAAAAGACATAATCAGTGTGATGCAAGCACCAGGAGCGGTGCCTACATCGATTCTCTTCTTTTTCTCGAATTCACCGTTATATCGAAGCCGGAGCGAGAACACTGTAAAATTGCCGAGACGTGGATAATTAAACAATACAGATTTTGAGAAGGAGAACGCCTTAGTGGAACAAAGCATTGTGAATCAGCAGACCGAAGTACAGAATCATTTGAGTTGCTCAGTGTAATGATTCAGCTAAAGTGGGGGAAAGACGTCCTAGAAAGCAGTTCTAGGGGGTGGGGTGCCCCAACCGGAAGTCCATCAGCTGCACCTGCGAATTTGGCAGAAATGCAATTTCTTGAGACTTGCTGACTCAGACAGCGGGGTGGGGAGACGACATACTCTTTTCTTCCAAACCGCCCCCCCTCCGGGGGTGCCAGTCTCTGCCAGAAAAACATTTTGACGGCTGAAGGAAGCTGTCTACCCTTCCATCTCTGCAATCTATGTCACGGAGAACACCACCATTGGAAGAAAACTGTATGACGCTGCTTCTTAAGAAAAATCAAACATCTAAGCGTCAAGTGGCTCCTTAAGCAGGCTGGCAAGGCGGAAACCCGCCTTTTATTCTGAACCCTGAGCCATACAGATGAAGCATGTATTTGAAAACATGAGAGGCTGGCGGGGCAGTTTGGCAGCTGATAAATTCAATGTGTCATATACCGGCCAGGAAGCAGCAAGTTTCATGAGGGTCCCCAGGGTGACCGCTGCCCAGGGGGTCGAGGAGGAGTCGGAGAGGGACCTGGAATCAACGATAGTGGTCTCCCAGTCAAAGCAAATGGGAGCAGAGCTGTCTGACTTTGCCACCGATTCTCCAGCCCAGAACACGGGAGTGGGTAGCCTATTCTTTCTCCAGCAGATCTTTCTGACCCAGGAACAGAACCCAGGTCTCCCACACTGCAGGCAGATTCTTTACCAGCTGACCCACTAGGGAAGCTGAGAAGTGTCCCTAATTGGGTATAGCCCCCTGACCTTCAGGAAAAGCCAATACTCCTTCCAAGAGGATCATTACTGTTTTCAGAACCCCATCCTCGGAGTCACAGAGCTCTGTCTCCCCAGGGAACGTCTGGGTGACTAGAGGAGGCACAGAAAACTCCAGGGAGACGCTGAGCAAGTTTCTCCTCCATTCTCTCCGCAGGAAAGGGTGGTATCAGTGGGCTCCAGGTCCCAGTTTCACAATCTTATTTAGGTTGCAGAAACGCTTCGCAGACCCAGCTGTGTGGGTTACATAAAAACCTGTCGGGCTGATTACTGGTGACAGGCACGGCACTCGTCAGAAAGCATGCAAGGGGAATTAGATTATCTCCTTGATAATGACAGGATGGCAGTCGGAGAAGGGAACTCGCTTTCTTATCTGGTGACGCCAGGAAGGTTCCATTCCGCTGAGCTGTCTCTTGCCTTTCCTCTTGTGGAAATCATATGGCATATTTGCGTAGGTGTGTGTGTTGACGTGTATTCACTTGCTCAGTCATGTCTGACTCTTTGTGACCGCATAGACTGTAGCCCGCCAGGCTCCTCTGTCCATGGAATTCTCCAGGCAAGAATACTGGAGTGGGTTGCCATTTCCTCCTCCAGGGGATCATCTCCCCAACCCAGGGATCGAACCCACATTTCCTGTACTGGCAGGCGAATTTTTTGCCACTAAGATACCAGTGAAACGCAGCTACCATGAGCCTAAGTGCCCCGAAACAGGACAGTCATTTCACAGCAAGCAAACGAAAGTCAGATTGAATCCTCTGAGTGTCTGAGAGGCAAGAAGCTCTTAGGTCGGTTCCAGGTCACTGATATTCAAAAGAGAATTCTTTACTTTGACGTAATTATGATATGAGACAAAGTGAGGGGAAGCTGGCAATTCTTGAATACTGACATACAGTTTAGAAAATAACGGAATTAGGTGTTTCAGAAATCTATAACCAACATAGATATAGCTTCTCTCCCTCTCTCACAAATACACACATACACATTCCATCTCTTTAATTTATGTACAGGTGAAAGTCACTCAGTCGTGTCCGACTCCTTGTGACCCCATGGACTATAGAGTCCTTGGAATTCTCCAGGCCAGAATACTGGAGTGGGTAGCCTTTCCTTCCTCCAGGGGATCTTCCTGACCCAGGGATCGAACCCAGGTCTCCCACATTGCAGGTGGATTCTTTACCAGCTGAGCCAACAGGGAAGCCGAGAAATACTGGAGTGGGTAGCTTATCCTTTCTCCAGGGGATCTTCCCAACCCAGGAATTGAATTGAGGTCTTCAGCATTGCAGGTGGATTCTTTACTGTCTGAGCCTATACAGTACACTCACACATACACAGCCTACCTCCTTAATTTGGATACAGACAGCTAACAAAGACTATGGCTCTGAGGTACTGTGTTTAGAATGTAATACATGTGGTTTCCATCATTCTTGACATTTGTTTTCAGAGAAAGGACATAAACTGGAAATACATCAGATTTATGCATCCACATACACGCTTCAGATATACAATCAAAATGAGAACATTTCCAGTGAGACTGAAAAAAAAAATCATAAAACCCCATGTAATTTGAGAGGTGTGGGAGAATCTTAAAATGAATATTATAACATAATACACATAGATAGAAAGTCTATCCCGGAATGCCTGCATGCCTCTCCCAGAACGCGATTTCAAGGAAAGATGAGCTAAGAGGCCTTCCAGAGAGAGAGAGTTAATGATCTTAGAAGCGAAAGCAATTTCCAGGATGAGCCTTTAGGGGGCAGGAGCTGTAACTGTGCCTGAAGCAAAATTTCAATGTCCCGTTGGTCTCTGGGGCATCCCTGGGGTGAGCTAGACCTGTGTCCTCCCCACCTCCCACCCTCACCCCCCAGTTAGAAGGAAGTCATAAGAATATGTCTGAAACTGCAAGTCATTCGGTCATGTCCGACTCTTTGCGACCCCATGGACTATACAGTCCATGGAATTCTCCAGGCCAGAACACTGGAGTGGGCAGCTATTCCCTTCTCCAGGGTATCTTCCCAACCCAGGAATCAACCTGGGGTCTCCTGCCTTGCAGGTGGATTCTTTACCAGCTGAACCACCAGGGAAGCGAGACATATATCTGTCTGAGACATATATCAATTGACAGAGGAAAAGCAAAGATGTATAGAGTGGGATCCTGAATCTTCTCTGTAGATTAGGTGTGATTTTTTACAGTTTATGGCTCTTCCTAGCTTTTGAATACTGTATGCATTTATTAAGCAAAAAGAGAGCTTTATCTACTCTTAGAATACAGTGGCCACAAGAAAAAAACATGTATCAAAAGCCCACAGCTACCATCATACTCAACGAAGAAGAAGGGAAACCATTTCCTCTATAGATGCAGTGCAAGGCAAGGAGACCAACTCTCACCACTTCTGTTCAACACAGCACTGGAAATCCAAGCCAGAGCAATTATGCAAGAAAAGGAAATAAACCGCATCCACATTGGAAAGGAAGAGGCAAAATTATCAGCTATCGCAGGTGACATGATTGCATAAGTAGAAAACCCTAAAGACTCAACTAAAAAACCCTCAAAACTGATAAATTCAGTAGTCACAAGATACAAAATCAATGCACAAAAATTAGTGGAATTTATATAGGCAAATAATACACTATCCAAAAGGAAAAAAGATCTAGGAAAACAATTTCATTTAAAATAGCAACAGGTGACTTCCGTGGTGTTCCAACGGTTAGGAATCTACCTCGAAATGCAGGGAACAAGGGTTCGATCCCTTGCCGGGGAACTAAGACCCCAGGTGCCTCAGAGCAACTAAGCAAGAACACCTCAACTGCTGAGCCCACCCACCACAACTGGAGTCCGTGCTCCCCAAAGAAAGATGACGCATAACGCAGTGAAAATCCTGCATGCCACAACAGAGACTCGATGCAGCTAAATGAAAAAGTAAATAGCACCGAAAACAACAAAATACTCAGGAAGAAATGAACCAAAGAGATGAAAGGTCTGTGCGCTGGAAATTATGCAATACTGAAGAAGAGAATGAAAGGAGACAGACAAATGCAAAGATACTTATGGGCATAAACAGGAAGACATAACATTGTTAAAAGGTCCACACCACCCTCAGTGATCTGCAGATTCAACGCAATCTCCATCAAAATTCAAATGCCATTCTTTATATAATTTTTAAAAAAAATCCTAAAAATCGTATGAAACCACAAAGACCCTATGGGGCCAGAGCAATCCTTCTCCAAGGAAAGTGAGAAGGGAGAATACATACAAATTATGAAGCCCCCTCATCTTTCTGGATACACTGTGAAAATTGGTACAGCTTATGTCCTCCCCACAAGCCCATTCCTGCAATATGCTCTGTTTTCTGATAGTGTGAAATTATCCTTTAAAAGCCAGGATTTCAGATTTTAAGTGGCTATGTCATTTTAGGTAACATGTGTGGTCAGTTGGTGATTGGTGTCCAACTCTTTGCGATCCCGCAGTTTGTAGCCTGCCAGGCACCAATGTCCGTGGGATCCTCCTGGCAAGAATACTAGAGTGGGTTGCCATTTCCTCCTCCAGAGGATCTTCCCAAACCAGGGTTCAAACCTACATCTCCTGCATTGGCAGATGGATTATTGCCCGCTGAGCCACTTGGGAAGCCCCACTCTAGGCAAAATCTAACAAAAAAATACTCATGACCAATAGAAATAATTTCCTTATAGTAGAAAAAAAAGAAATTCAAGGCTTCTTTGAAAATATAATTTGTTCTCATCCTGCAATAAAGGGGATTACTGGTAGGAATACTGAATTATAATAAATTTTGGCTTCCAAGTATACCAATGGCTTGCAGATGGAAGTATTTCAAATGCTTAGTTCTTTTGTTTTTGCCTGACATTTTCAAATAAATGGTTCTGAATATTTCACAAAATTTCTACAAGATATCATCATGCCTATTATTTCTTCAGATTCCCTTGTAATATTTAATGATGTTGGCATATAAACCCCCATTAGTTCAAAATAGACTTGCTGAGTACAAGTGGAGAGGGAGTAACATTTTGTGATAATTTTTTCTCATCCCACAAATGGGTAATAATGAGGATTTTGGAATTTGGTTAGGCAGATTTACATCAGTCCCACTTTTTAGTTTAAAAATATATGTGGAGTTAACACATTGAATTTATTGCCAAGGAACTTGTACAAAACCCTTTCAATGTCAATGATTTCACTTTACACGCATTTACAGAGGCAGTCAGAGAGAAGGGGATTTTACTATTATTTTTGAGTGCTTGAGAAGGTGTCATTGACTAGAAAGATAATCAAAGAATGTAGTGGTGCAGAAGTTTTATGACTATAGCCACAAAAAAATCACACGCCTCATTAATCTCCACACTGTATATCCATAAACATTTATGTGCTATGTACATATATGACATCATACACTTCTATACATATGATACATGTGTGATGTCATATCTATGTATCTATAGACTTCTTTATGTATTCTCTATATATACATAGAAAGAGAGAAAAACAGATGACAGATATAGAAAAGGTAGATGGTTGATAAGACAGATGGATCTGTATTTATTAGGGATGGTAGATAATTATATTTATAGATTATAGATACATAATGGATAGATGGATGCATGAATAGATAGGCAAGATACATAATAGATACATGATAGATGTATATACCTCTATTTACTTACAGACTAGATAGGTGATAGATAGGCAGATAGATAATAGATAAGGTACACAGATACATAAATATACAGATCAGATAACTAGATAGGTAGGTAGCAGATCAAAATAGTCAATTCTAAAGGAAATCAGCCCTGAATATTCATTGGAAGGACTGATGCTGAAGCTCCAATACTTTGCCACATGTTGCAAAAGGCCTGGAAAAGACCCTGATGCTGGGAAAGATTGAAGGTGGGAGGAGACGGGGATGACAGGGGATGAGATGGTTGGATGATATCATTGACTCAATGGACGTGAGTTTGAAGAAACTCTGGGAGAGGGTGAAGGACAGGGAAGCCTGGCGTGCTGCGGTCCATGGGATGTCAAAGAGTTGGATACAACTTAGCAACTGAACAATAACAAGATAGAGAGATAGATAGACAGATATGACATGTAGACACATAAAAAGATATAGGTAGGTAGATAATTAAGAGATAGACAGGTCTATATGTCCCATTGCTTCTGTTACTCTGGAGAACATAGATTAATACAGTGATCTTCGCCTTTTTGTCCCTTAACTAACAGGAAATGTTGAAATACAGTACTGCAGTCTGTTAGTAGAAATGCAGATAAAACTGTAGCATTTCTTTCCTTTCTCTTGCCTGCTGACTTAACTGTTAATGAGATGACCTGAGTAGCTATGAGCAGGTAATTAGCCATAAGCTACCGAGTCAAGAGTGGTAAGCGTGAGTGGTGACTGTGGAAAAAAAACATTTTATTTTGTGGCTTTCCATTAGTGATGCCTTTCACTCCCAGGAGATGGCATGTGGCTTGTAAGTCTGATAAGACCGTCCACTGCAGTCAGGATAAGCCAGGAGAGACACGTGTATGTGGGGACAGAGGGTGAGATGGTTGGATGGCATCACCGACTCAATGGACATGAACATGGGCAAACTCTGGGAGATGGTGATGGACAGGGAGGCTGGGCGTGCTGCAGTCCATGGGGTCCCAAAGGAGTTGGACACGATTAAGGGACTGAACAATAGCAACAAATGCTTCTTATGGACTCCATTTCAATTTACTCAGCGAAGAATGCATTTGCCTATAAACTTAATCTCTTTGAAGACGGAGCCACTGAGCCACCACCACAACACAGAAGAGAGACTCAATCACGTCTGTAGTTCTCTGTGCATTAGGAGAAGGTCATCAGGTCCCACACACACCAAGGAAAGAAATGAACGGAGGGCATGGATACCACGGAGGTGGGGGTCACAGAGCTCTCCCAGAAGCAGCCCACAGACCTGCCTCACTGGACTGACTAGAGTGTCCCAACTGCACTAGGAAATGATACATGCGTGAGTTCAGTTCAGTTCAGTTGCTCAGTCGTGTCCAACTCTTTGTGACCCCGTGGACTGCAGCACGTCAGGCCTCCCTGTCCATCACCAACTCCCAGAGCTTGCTCAAACTCATGTCCACCGAGTCAGTGATGCCATCCAACCATCTCATCCTCTGTCGTCCCCTTCTCCTCCCGCCTTTAATGCTTCCCAGCATCAGGGTCTTTTCCAATGAGTCAGCTCTTCACATCAGGTGGCCAAAGCATTGGAGTGTCAGCTTCAGCATCAGTCCTTTCAATGAATATTCTGGATGGATTTCCTTTAGCATGGACTGGTTTGACCTCCTTGTAGTCCAAGGGAGATGTGGCTTGAAATAAAGATGCTCTACACATTGTGTGTATGTGTGTGTGTTTGTGTGTTAGTTGCTCAGTCGTGCTCAACTGTTTGCGACCCCATGAACTGCCCCCCATCGGGCTCCTCTGTCCATGGGATTCTCCAGGCAAGGATACTGGAGTGGGTTGGCATGTCCTCCTCCAAAGCTACATGTTACTGCACAGTAAACCACATAAGAGCGCTCTCGCTTGGAAGAGGAGGCACGCACAGGACAGTGCGTATCAGACTCGTGAACTAACTTCCGCAACTGGACATGTGAACAAACACACATTCACGTCCTTTGAAGGCTTGCAACTAGAAGGTTCCTATATAGGAGCCTTGCCTTGTGGCTCAGCTGCTAAAGAATCTGCCTGCAATGCCAGAGACGTGGGTTCGATCCCTGGGTTGGGAAGATCCCCCTGGAGAAGGGAAAGGCTACCCTCTCCAGTATTCTGGCCTGGAGAATTCCATGAACTGTATAGTCCATATAGGGGAGTTACTGTGTAAGGAAATATATTGGGAAATCATTCCCAATAATTACTTTATCCCCTCAAATGAACTAATACTCACCACAGCAATCAGATTTTCTTACACATATTTATAAACTGTTGGCACTGAACAGACAAGAAAAAGAAACAAATACAAAAGAATTTTTCCTGCCTGTTTAGTTCACAGGAATGATAAATCCATACCAAAGGCAACTTGAGATAAATTCTGATAATGGATGATAGACTTTCCTGGTTGCTAAGATGGTAAGGAATCTGCCTGCAAGGCAGGAGACCCGAGTTCCATCCCTGGGTTGGGAAGATCCCCTGGAGAAGGGAATGGCAAGCCACTCCGTTATTTTTGCCTGGAGAATCCCATGGACAGAGGAGTCTGGTGGGCTACAGTCCATGGGGTGGCAAAGAGTCAGACACCACCGAGCAACTAACAATTTCAAATTTCAGTTTAATAGAGAGACAGATACATAGATAGAAATAGATGATAGATAATAAAGAAATCAACCTTAGACAATAGATAGATATGGATGGGTAGATAGACACATTGAAAGATGGATAGACACACAGACAGACGCAGATGATACACAGATAATAGATAGATAAATGATAGGTAGATAATAGGTAAATAGATAATAGATGGGTGATAGAATAGCTGGCAAATGATAGATATAGACTTAGAGATGGAATGCATGATAGACAGATGAAAGATACACAGAAGAGAGGAAAGATAGATAGATGGCCTGGATAGCTCAGTGGGTAAGGAATTCATCTTTAATGCAGTAGACAGGGGAGACACAGGTCTGATCCTTGCATCAGGAAGATCCCCTGGAAGAGGGCATGGCAAGCACTCTAGTATTCTTGCCTGGGAAATCCCATGGACAGAGGAGCCTGGTGGGCTATAGTTCACACGGTCGCAATGAGTCAGACATGACTGAGTACACACATACATACAGATAGATGATAGATTATAGACATGATAGAGAAACAGATTGGATGGATAGATGGATAGATACATAGAGTGAATGGATAGAGAGACAGACTGGATGAATGGATGGATGGGTATGTACGTAGACTGGGTGAGAGACAGACAGACTGGAGATAGAATAGATGGATAGATGGACTGGATACAGAGATAGAATGGACAGATAGATAGAATGGACTGGATGGATAGAATGGATGAATATACAGACAGAGTGGATGGACAGATAGAATTGATATACTGGATTTTTGGATGAATGGATGGATGGATGGATGGATACACAGACTAGATGGATAGACAGATAGACTGGATGTAGAATGGATGGACAGATAGAATTGATAGACCAGATGGTTGGATGGATGGATGGATAGATAGATATATAGACTAGATGGATAGACAGATAGACTGGATGTAGAATGGATGGACAGATAGAATTGACAGACCAGATGGCTGGCTGGCTGGATGGATAGATAGATATATAGACTAGATGGATAGACAGATAGACTGGATATAGAATGGATGGATAGATAGACTATATAGATAGAATGGATGGATAGACAGACAAATAGAATGGATGGACAGATAGAATTGATAGACGGGATGGTTGGACTGGATGGATGTATAGATGGGTCAACTGGATGGATAGGCAGACAGACTGGATATAGAATGGATGGATACACAGGCAGGTAGAATAGATGGATAGACAGAATGGATAGACTGGATGGATGGATCGATAGTTTGGATGGATAGACACATGATCAAACAGACAGATGACAGATAGAGCCTTATTCTCAATTGGACGGTGATGAGACGGTTCAGTGACCCTAAAGCAAAAATGTACTGTCAAAGGAAACATAAAGAGCTATAGGATAACAGTAGGAAGTGATGCTGCCACTTGCATTCTTTCAGAAGACACTCCTTTTACATTTTTAATCCAGATTTAAGTGCGTCCAAGGCACCACGATACCTGACAGGCATGGCAGCAAGGATGAGGCACCGCACATTCCTGACATATCTCCTGCGATGTCAAAGAAATAATAAATTATGGATGCACTCTCGATGAAAGTGAGAGTAATTGTAGCTTATAGCCCAGTGCCTAATCAGTATTTATTTGGGAAAAGATCCCGGGGGCTGTCAGCTTTCGTTCGGCTCAGGAAAAGAGAGAGAGGTATCGGGCACCACAGTGAGAAAAAAGAACAATAAATGAAGGAAGGTGATTTGGCTGACTCGTATTTCATCTTTCTGCTCTCACTTGTTTTTAACTGGATTTTTAATTTTAACTTGATTTTTAATTTAAAAGTTATGCACATCCCTGGCAGAAAAAGCCTCAGAGGAAAAAAGGAGTAGGCAATGAATAAAACATGGTCATCTCTCAGACCAACAATCTGTGTACAAGTGTGTGTGTTTGTATACTTAAGTAGGCATATGTGGGCTTCCCTGGTACCTCAGCTGGCAAAGAATCTGCCTGCAATGCGGGAGACCTGGGTTCGATCCCTGGGTTGGGAAGATCACCTGGAGGAAGGCATGGCAACCCTCTCCAGTACTCTGGCCTGGAAAATCCCCATGGACAGAGGAGCCTGGCAGGGCTACAGTTCATGGGGTCACAAAGAGATGGACGTGACTGAGCGCCTAAGCGCGCACACGCATGTGAAGGAAGTGAAGGTCACTCAGTCGTGTCCGACTCTTTGCGACCCCATGACTATACAGTCCATGGACTTCTCCAGGCCAGAATACTGGAGTGGGTTGCCATTTCCTTCTCCAGGGGATCTTCCCAACCCGCGGATCGAACCCAGATCTTCCGCACTGCAGGCGGATTCTTTACCAGCTGAACCACAAGGGAATTCCACACACACACACGTGCATATATAAGCATTATTTCTCCATTAGTGGAAGATACGATACACGGGCTTCTGTACTTCATTTTCTCTTTTAACACTGTATCTGGGGAAACTCTCCACTCATCATATATACGTGTACACTGCATCAAAGTCATCTCTTTTTGTGGCGATAGCATACTTTAGTTTGTGTTGGTGTTGGTGATTTAATCCCTAAGTCGTGTCCAACTCTTTGCGACCCCATAGACTGTGGCCCGCCAGTCTCCTCTGTCTTTGTGATTTCCCAGGCAAGAATACTGAAGTGGGTTGCCATTTCCTTCTCCAGGGGATCTTCCCGATCCAGGGATAGAATCCATGTCTCCTGCATTGCAGATGGATTATTTATGACAGAGCCACCATGGAAGCCTAACCTCACTAATTCTCAATTATATCCACCTAAGTGGTTTCAAGTCCTTTGATTTATACATTCTGTCAACATGAGCCTTTTTGTCTGTTGAGTGGTGCACGTATTTGAATATATGGGTTATGTAAACATCTACACTTGGAATTGCCAGATCACATTTCTTTCCAGAGATATCACACAGTTTTCTGTTCCTACCAATAGCTTCTGTTTCCCCAAACTTCTGCCAATACTATATATAGATATCTGTATATTTTCAAATATTTTGAGCTTTCTCAAAGCTACAAAGTCTATCCATATACCTTAATCTAATTGTTTTCATTTTCCTGTTAATATTATGAACGCGGTTGGGCAATTTTTCCCATATTGGTAAGCAAATAGTATTTGTCCTTCCATGAAGTATCTGTTCACATACTTAGTCCAGTCTTCTGCTGGGATCTTGGTCTCTCACTGAACTGTAAAGGCTGCTTCAAAAGCAGGAAGATTTTGGCTGACAGAATTGTGTGGTCATTTCACAACAATGTTAGATCATAACAAATCGGACATCTTTACCTTGCATCCACCGTGACAGGAATTTCTTTACTGTCTCTGCATGAATTCAAGTGTTGGTTCACAGCTGAACATACTATTTTGTCATAATAAAATCACCAGTCTCTTCTCCTTACCCGCTTTAGCTGGAAACCACCCTGAATTTTATCCCATTCATTCTGGCACGTGCCCGTCCCATGACTTATGAGGTTTGTGATGTTTTATCATGGTGCAGACATTCATAGACATGGAGCTATTTATGCATTTTATGAAAAGAACTAGCTTTGAGACTCATGAAAACTTTGAAATTCAACAGTATTCAGTTCAGTTCAGTCGTTCAGTCATGTCTGACTCTTTGCAACCCTGTGGACTGCAGCACGCCAGGCCTCCCTGTCCATCTCCAACCCCCGGAGTTTACTCAAACTCATGTCCATTGAGTTGGTGATGCCATCCAACCATCTCATCCTCTGTCGTCCCCTACTCCTCCCACGTTTAATCTTTCCCAGCATCAGGGTCTTTTCAAATGAGTTAGCTCTTCACATCAGGTGGCCAAAGGATTGGAGTTTCAGCTTCAGCATCAGTCCTTCCAAAGAATATTCAGGGATGACTTCCTTTAGGATGGAATGGTTGGGTCTCCTTGTGGTCCAAGGGACTCTCAAGAGTCTTCTCCAACACCAGAGTTCGAAAGCATCAATTCTCTGGCGCTCAGTTTTCTTTATAGTCCAACGCTCACATCCATACGTGACTACTGGAAAAACCATAGCCTTGACTAGACGGACCTTTGTTGGCAAAGTAATCTCAATAGTATTACAAGACATTTGTTCTTTGGTGTAAAGAATATGCCTGTCAGTGTTGGGTGGACACCCAGATGTGAGGGTCCAGAGGTTTAGAATGAGTGGAATCCCCATTGTATCAGCTAAATTTGTTTATAATCCAGGGCTTCCCTGGTGACTCAGTGGTAAAGAAGCTGCTGGACCATGTAGGAGATGTGGATTCAATTCCTGGGTGGGGAAGATCCCTGGAGAGGGGAATGGCCACCCACTCCAGTATTCTTGCCTGCACAATCCCCCTGGACAAAAGAGCCTTGGAAGGCTACAGCCCATGAGGTCGCAAAGAGTCAGACGACGACCTAGTGACTAAACAGAACAACAATAATGTTTATAATCCATCCATCTGTTCGCCTGAATGGCAAGTACTGCAGAGAAAATGAGTGAGATGAATCCTGTTTCTCACTTCTCAGAGCCCAGAGATTACCTTTAATCTTATGTTGTTCCTTAATAAAGGCAGTGGTTCTTGTTCCTAGTCCTCAAAGCTACTTTTAACGAGGGCTTTTAAACACATGAAATTAATTATACTTCATCTGAATGAAAAGGGTGGGGAACCCCCAAACATGCTTTCACCCTACGTATTTGAGCACTTTGGAAATTTCCTGTATGCATGTTTGGAGACAAAAGCCTAACTTGTAATTAATCAGAAGTCGACAAAATTGAATCATTGCAGTGATGAGAGCAGGAATTCCATTTGCACATTCCTGCGCATTGCTCCCTCTCCAGCCCCAGAAATGTTTAATCACATTTCCCTTTAAATATTTTTTGATTAGGCAGACTCCGAAATATTAAACTGAGCTCATGGTTCAGGAAATGACAAAGAATATTAATTAATCCCAACAGTCACCTCGCTTAAACACATTGTAAGAAAAATACTGAAAAAACATAAAGAATGAATCAAATATAATTCATTGGGAGCACATGTATCTACAACAACTTTTGAATGATCATAAACAGCACTACCATAGTGCCACGTTTTCACTTTTTAACTAAGAACATATTAAATTCAGAATGTTCGTTGTTCGTATTATTTTTAACATTGAGAAATTAAAAAAAGAAAAAAAAAACCTTTATGGACTTCTCTAATATGAAATACAAAGCAATCATAGTTGTTCCACATTCCACATAGGTCTTACTGGGTTGGCCAGGAACTTCGTTCTGGTTTTTCTGCACCATCTTAGATAAGGAAGATGCCTGAAACAGTCATTGAACTTCTAATCCAGTTGGGAGCCAGCAGTCTTTAAAGACACAGCCACACAAATCAATAAAAAATAATAATGCAGGCAAATATGGTTCAGCAGAATATTTCAAGGGATCACTGCAGCTCAGACCCAGAGACCATTCTTCCTATGCAATCGTTGGAAGAGCGAAATTTCTATGATAGTCTTAGAAGAGTGGTCTAGAAAACAAGCAACTAAAAGTCAGTTCAATAAAGCAGAAATATGGTTGTTCCAACTAGCTCAGTGGTAAAAGTATCTACCTGCCAATGCAGGAGATGCAGGTTCGATCCCTGGGTCAGGAAGAGCCCCTGCAGAAGGAAATGACAACCCACTCCAGTATTCTTGCCTGGAGAATCCCATGGACAGAGGAGCCTGGTGGGCTACAGTCCATGGGGTCACAAAGAGTCAGAAATGCCTGAGCATGCAAAGCAAAAATACGTGTTGTCTCCCAAACTCTACAGTTTCAGCCCCATGTTCTTATGAAATGTACAGGTGTTTTTTTTTTCATCCTTTCTTTGCATTTAATCATGCACCATTTTGTCATGAACCTTTCATCTGCTCACAGGTGTCGGGAGAATGAGGAATACTCTAATGCCAGGAATACAGGATCGACATCAACATTTTCTCTGAGCGCCTAGTCTGAGAACTGGGGTGATAGATCAATCTACTGTTATTCCATGGGACAGAAGCACAGAATGGGCATGTGTAGAAAACACTATGGGAGAAAGAGGGTCCAATAAAGTGTGGAGGTTTGTCAAATGCATCAGAGTATACCCTCCATACTCACTCACTGTTGTTTTATTTCATTTCAACATCTCCCCAAGGACTTAGTAGTCATTTGAAACCACAGAATCGGGGTCTGGAGAAGGTGAAGGACCGGGCTAAATTCACATATTCAGCAAGTGGCCCGCCCTCCCCTATCAGAGCCATCTACTTGTCCTTACATGACGTCACACTGATTCAATTCAGTTCCATCGCTCAGTCGTGTCCGGCTCTTTGCGACCCCATGGACTGCAGCACGCCAGGCCTCCCTGTCCATCACCAACTCCCGGAGTTTACCCAAACTCTTGTCCATTGAGTTGGTGATGCCATTCAACCATCTCATCCTCTGTTGTCCCCTTCTCTTCCTGCCTTTAATCTTTCCCAGCATCAGGGTCTTTTCAAATGAGTCACCTCTTTGCATCATGTGGCCAGAGTATTGGAATTTCAGCTTCAGCATCAGTCCTTCCAATGAACACCCAGGACTGACCTCCTTTAGGATGGACTGGTTGGATCTCCTTGCGGTCCAAGGGACTCTCAAGAGTCTTCTCCAACACCACAGTTCAAAAGCATTAATTCTTCAACACTCAGTTTTCTCTATAGTCCAGCTCTCACACCCATACATGACCACTGGAAAAACCTTGACTAGATGACCTTTGTTGACAAGGTAATGTCTCTACTTTTTAATATGCTACCTAGGTTGGTCATAACTTTCCTTCCAAGAAGTAACCATCTTTTAATTTCATGGCTTCAATCAGCATCTGCAGTGATTTTGGAGCCCAGAAAAATAAAGTCAGCCACTGTTTCCACTGCTTCTCCTTCTATTTCCCATGAAGTGATGGGACCGGAAAACATGATCTTAGTTTTCTGAATGTTGAGCCAACTTTTTCACTCTCCTCTTTCACTTTCATCAAGAGGCTCTTTAGTTCTTCTTCACTTTCTGCCATAAGGGTGGTGTCATCTGCATATCTGAGGTTATTGATATTTCTCCCGGCATTCTTGATTCCAGTTTGTGCTTCCTCCAGCCCAGCATTTCTCATGATGTGCTCTGCATATAAGCTGAATAAGCAAGGTGACAATATTCAGCCTTGACGTACTCCTTTTCCTATTTGGAACCAGTCTGTTGTTCCATGTCCAGTTCTAACTGATTATGTTAACCTAATAAACTTGACTCGGGCAAGGCAGTACTGATAAGTCCATAATGTGTCCTCTAAATACATTTTCTCCTTTATCTATTACATTATGGAGGCCACCATGGGGCTGTCTTTGCTTCAATATGGAACGGATGAGGTTATAAAGGATCTGATAATGTCTCGCAGTTGTGTGGAGTCAGCCCGCAAATGTGGGTTTGCATACTGTGTCATTTTATGAAAGAAACAAAAGTCTGATGACTGCTTCTATCATCATCAGGTTAACTCCAGTCTTGACTTCTTTCTGAAAACAAAAGAAGACGAAATCAACGGATGATGATTCTGAACTGGCAGTTAAGTGTTTCTTTAGACTCCAGGTCCACTAACAGTCACTGATTCCTCATAATAGGGGCAGTAACCAATTTTGATAGGAGAATCACACAGCTGCAACAGGTAAACGTCACGGAGAGTGAAAAAGTGAAAGTGATAGTCTCTCAGTCGCGTCCGACTCTTTGCGACCCCGTGGACGTAGCCCACCAGGCTCCTCTGTCCATGGGGATTCTCTAGGCAAGAATACTGGAGTGGGTTGCCATTCCCTTCTCCAGGGGATGTTCCCCAACCAGGCATGGAACCCACGTCTCCTGCATTACAGGCGGTTTCTTTACCGTCTGAGCCGCTAGAGAAACTCCAAGGACATGGAAACCTCGATCAATGATGTGTCCAACACTGTATAGGTATGGGGTTGTGATCTAGTTTAGCCCTTGACACACCCGAGAAAGTCTTCAATTAAAAATTAAAAATGCTCTTCACGTTCCTGTGAAAACACAGAAATAAACGCTGAGCTACATCCCTAATGGGTAGTATTATGCATTATTCAAGTTTAACCAGGCAATTGTCTGCTTTACATAACTCTGGCTTTAGCTTTTGGGTAATTTTGGAAGAGAGATTGTGGTATATTTTTACCTACAAAAGGGTTTACTTTCATGAGAGCAAACGGGTTTCTGGTGTAAAAATTTTGTTTGAAAATAGCTGAAAGAAGATCAAGGGGGGGAACAGAAAACAGATGCAGCTATGCTCTTTACCAACACTACTGGTGGTGCCTTTTACTCTATTCTTTGGAAAACATTTTCTATATCTTTGGGGATCAGCTCTTCCAAGGATCTCTCTATTGCTATGGTTTTTGCTGCTGCTGCTGCTGCTAAGTCGCTTCAGTTGTGTCCAACTATGGTTCTTACTTACCACCAAATTGAGTGATGATCTTCTAGGCTCGAGAGAGAGAGATGGATGGGTCTTTGGAAAGATTCCTTCCACTGAGTCCCCAAAGTGTTCTTGATCCTTGGGTTTCTAACCTTGGACAGTTCCACCTGCGGGGTCCTCCCGTGGGCCCACAGGAAAAGACCCAGTCGAGAAACCAAGAGCATCTTCTCAAAATTCACATCAAGAGGACGAGAAGGTGCCACCTTAAACCCAACAGAAGGGCCATCATTAAAATATCTACAAACCATAAACGCCAAAGAGGGTGTGGAGAAAAGGGAACCCTCTGCTGATGGGGGTGTAAACTAAAGCAGCCACTGTGGGAGACGGTATGGGGATTTCTTAAAAAAATCAAAGAGTAAAACCATCCAAAAGAGAAGTACAAATACAGTGTATTAACGCATATATGGAATCAATGAAGACGGGACCAATGAATCTATTTGCTGGGTAGCAATGGAGACACACATATAGGGAACAGACTTGTGGACGTGCGGGAAGAAAGGTGAAGGTGGGAAGTGTGCAGAGAATGTCACGGAAACATACATTATCATGTGTAAAACAGATATCCAGTGGGCATTTGCCGTGTGACTTGGAACTCAAAGCAGGGCTCTGTGACAGCAAACACAGGAAAAGCCACTCGACGTCATCAGTTATTAGAAACGTGTAAATCGAAACTGCCATGAGGTTATCACCTCACACTGCTCAGAAAGGCCATCATCAAAAAAAAAAAAAAAAAAAACCTACAAACAAGAAAGGTGGGAAGGGGTGTGGAGAAAAAGGAACCCTGCTACCCTGCGGATGGGATGGTCAACTGAAGCAGCCACCACGGAAATATTACAGATGCTCCTCAAAAAAAATAAAAAATAAAAACGAGAACTACCATGTGATCCAGGAATCCCACTCCTGGGCACATAGGTGGAGAGGAACCATCATTTTAAAAAGATACTTGCACTCCGATGGTCACTGCAGTACTATTTACAAGAGCCAGGACACAGAAACAACACAAGCTCTCATCAACAGATGAGAGATTTCAGAAGACATGGTGTGTATAGACGTTGAGATATATGTACCAATGGTACACATGTACCGATGTATGGCTATACATATACACAGCCATAAAACAGAATTGATGCTTTTGAACTGTGGTGTTGGAGAAGACTCTTGAGAGTCCCTTGGACAGCAAGGAGATCCAACCAGTCCATCCTAAAGGACATCAGTCCTCGGTGTTCACTGGAAGGACTGATGTTGAATCTGAAACTCCAATACTCTGGCCACCTGATATGAAGAGCTGACTCATTGGAAAAGACCCTGATTCTGGGAAAGATTGAAGGCAGGAGGAGAAAGGGATGACAGAGGATGAGATGGTTGGATGGCATCACCAACTCAATGGACATGGGTTTGGGTGAACTCCAGGAGTTGGTGGTGGACAGGGAAGCCTGGAGTGCTGCAGTCCATAGAGTCACAAAGAGTCGGACACGACTGAGTGACTGAACTGAGCTGAAAGCAGAATGAAATAACATCATTCCCAGCAAAGTGGGCGGGCATGGAGACAACCATACTAAGAGAAGTAAGTCAGATAAGAGAAAGACCAAATCCCATATGATATCATTTAGATGTGGGATCTAAAATATCATACAAAAGAGCTTATCCACAAAAGAGAAACAGGCCCAGAGACGCAGAGAACTGACTTGTGGCCGGGGGTGGGGAGGAGAGATGGTCTGGGGGTTTGGGGTTAGGTGATGCCAGCTGGAATACACAGGCTGGATAAACAACAATGTCCTACTGTCCAGCACAGAAGAATAATATCCCATATCCCATGATAAGTGAAAGTTGTTCAGTCGTGTCGGACTCTTTGTGACCCTGTGGAGTGTAGAGTCCGTGGAATTCTCCAGGCCAGAATACTGGAGTGGGTAGCCTTTCCCTTCTCCAGGGGATCTTCCCAACTCAGGGATCGAACCCAGGTCTCCCACATTGCAGGCAGATTCTTTACCAGCTGAGCCACGAGGGAAACCCAAGAATACTGGAGTGGGTAGCTTATCCCTTCTCCAGCAGATCTTCCCAACGCAGGAATCAAACCGGGATCTCCTGCATCGTGGGTGGATTCTTTACCAACTGAGCTATCGGGGAAGCCCATCCTATGGTAAACCATAAAGGAAAACAAGATGTTAAAGAATATATGCTTGTGTAAAACTGATTCACTTTGCTATTGAGCAGAAATTTGCATGACATCGTAAATTACTGTACTTTAATAAAATAATCATTTTTTAAAACAAAAAGATCATCTTCTCAGGTGTTACGGGGGTTTTCTTAAAACACAGCACTGTATTAAATCTGATTGCCTTTGAAAGCTACGTGGTACTACTGAGATACCCTCTCTTGAGATGTTCCCTACCACATTTCGACTGGACTAAGTAACAGATTGATGGAATAAAGAGAAATAATGTTCGCTAATGAGCAGTATTATTGCTACTACTCTTCCTAAGCCTCTAGGGGATCAGACCAAACAAATGATTCTAATGATCATTTTCAGCTTACACAGAAATATTTCTGTCTATATTCTGAGGCGTTGCCTGTTTTCAGTGACTCAAAGCACATTGTCAGCTTGCCCAGTGTTGTTTATTGTTTCTTTTCCCAGTTACATGTCCTGTGAAGTAACACCTAACAGAGTGATTGAGGCATCATGACTAACATGCTAGTATTATTGACCTAAACAGGGAATGTCTAACTTCAAGATTGGAGAAATCTATAAAATTTAAGTAACTAGTAATAAAGCATGCATTGATGGAAGTTTTTGATTTCTTATTTTACTCTGCTGTTTTCATTGCTAAATCGTGTCAGACTCTTTGTGGTCCCACGGACTGTAGCCCGCCAGGCTCCTCTGCCCACGGGATTTCCCAGGCAAGAATACTGGAGCGGGTTGCCACCTGTTGATGAGACTTTAAAGAAATCTCATATATATATATATGTATCTATGTCTATGTCTGTATCTATATGTCCAGCTTGTAGTTGAAGAAACTCATGTACCAGTCCAGGTAGCAATGGATCGGATGTAGTAGAACCTCGACGTTTTTGAGATTGTATTAGGTAAATAATTATACAAGCTTCGAGAAACACAGACTCTGCTTCATTCAGTCCTCTAGTGACTGTTTGGATCATTTAATAAGTAAGGGAAGCAAGGAGTGGAGAGTCTCGGTAACACCCCCAGAGTAGCAGGGTATAATGAGTCAGGCCAAGACAGGACCTTCATTTCCAAGACTGGGCCGGAGCACAAGCCTCCCTGGTCTTCCTGCTCAAAGTCACAGGTTCACACGGGTCTGCGCGGCATGTGAGCAGCGAGCAAATTCCAAGAGCGCTCTGATCACTGCACGGCCAGGGAGCTCCCAGCGCTTTCCTAGCTTAAAAACCTAGGACAGCTACTACCAAAACACAAAAACAGAAGCATATCTAAACGGCCAAATACACACACACACAGATATAAAACTTTAAACATAAATATTTCCATATTACAAATATGTCTATATTTATATATATATAATATAAAAGTCTGTTAAAATACAAATGTTCCTATTATATATACATATCCATGTTGCTCACTGTGACTTTCATATTGTATGTCTCGAACATACAATTTATACTACAAAAAGAGAAAAAGAATACCTAAATGGCCAAATACACACTCGCACAGACACAGATATAAAATATTAAATATAAAATTTCTGTATTAAAATATGTTGATTTATATTTTTATATATACTATGTAAGTAGCTGTTAAGATACAAATGTTTCTATTATGTTGCTCACTCTGACTCAAGTTGTATGTCTCAAATACATACAATATATACTACAAAAAAAAGGATATCTAAATGGCCAAATACAGACATAGATATAAAATTTTAAATATAAATATTTTTATATTAAAAATATGTTGATTTATATTTTTATATATACTATGTAAGTATCTGTTAAGATACAAATGTTCATATATATATGTGCATATATATATATATATGTTGCTCATTGTGACTTTCAGGTTGTATGTCTCGAATACATACAATATATACTACAAAAAGAAAATACATCTAAATGCCCAAATACACATATACACGCACATACAGAGATATAAAATTTTAAATATAAATGTTTATATATGACAAATATGTTGATTTATATTTATAAATATATTATATAAATGCCTGTTAAAATACAAATGTTCATATTATATATATCTATGTTGCTCATTGTGACTTTTCATGTTTTATGTCTTGAATACATACTATATATACTACAAAAAAAAAAAGATTACTTAAATGACCAACCACACACATAAACAGACATGCACATATGTGTAAAATTTTAAATATAAATGTTTATATATTACAAATATGTTGACCGATATTTACATATATATTGTGTAAATGTCAAGTTGCTTCCCTTGTGGCTCAGCTGGTAAAGAATCTGCCTGCAATGCGGGAGACCTGGGTTCAATCCCTGGGTGGGGGAAGATTCCCCTGGAGAAGGGAAAGGCTACCCACTAAATGTCATATGTCGATTTATATTTATATATATTATATAGATGTCTGTTAAGATACCACTAAATGTCATATGTTGATTTATATTTATATATATTATGTAAATGTCTGTTAAAATACAAACATTCATATTATATATATATATCTATGTTGCTCACTGTGACTTTCACGTTGTACGTCTCAAACACACACAGTATATCGCATATATTATATATATATTTAAAGGTCGTCAGTCTCAGGGAACTGAAAAGCAAAACCATTACATACAAGAGTGACTAGGTACTGAAATTTGCAAACGGTGGCCATATCAAATGTGGAGACAACGGAGAGTAGGTAGACACCCACCAATGTCTGCTGACCCTAAAGAGAATTTCTCAAAATGGAGCAAGGCCTGCCATCAGGGCCGTGGAAAGAATGCAGACCCCTGCCTCTTTATGGAACCAGCTACGAGAAGCGTCTGAGCAAATATGACATTTCCTGCTTCACGACGGAAACAACAGAGCTTAGACCCCCCCACCCCCGAACTGCCTTCGGATTTAATCATCCCTATCTAAACCCAATCACAGGCTGCAATTTAAACCAATTTGCTCTGCATTAAAGCTTCACGGGAAAGAGAAATTCCCTCCTGATTACCTGCGTCAACAGATAGTAAGCTAAGCCCGGGGGAAAAAAGGCGGACCCAGTCCATGCTGTGGAGTTTCTATCAGGCCGGTTCTATTTAATTATACTGGGTAGCTGAGGAGGAAAGAAGGCATCAGTGCATGTTGGAAATGACCCTCCACCAGCCCCGGTGATTCAGACAAACACACGCAGACAATAAATGAGTGGTTACCAGTGGAGACACTGAGGTTGGGGAAATAGAGGGGACCAGGAGGTATAAACTATTGCGTGTAAGACAGGCTCCAAGGGTGTATTGTAGAACACAGGGAATGAGCCGGCCTTTTGTTAAATTTCATTTAAATTGGAGGCTAATTACTTTACAATATTGTAGTGGTTTTTGCCGTACATTGATATGAATCAGCCACGGGTGTACATGCGTTCCCCACCCTGAAACCCTCAGCCACGGGCACACATCTGCTCCCCCCTCCCACCTCCCTCCCCATCCCATCCCTCAGGGTCATCCCAGTGCACCAGCCCCGAGCACCCTGCCTCATGCATCGAACCTGGACTGGGGATCTATTTCACATACGGTCATATACAAATATTATGTAGAATTATAGCTCGAGTTTATCTACCTTTGACTTCTGAAAGTGAAAGTTGCTCACTTGGGTCCGATTCCTTGCAACCCCATGGACTATAAAGTCCACGGGATTCTCCAGGCCAGAATCCTGCAGTGGGTAGCTTTTCCATTCCCCAAGAGATCTTCCCAACTCAGGGATCGAACCCAGGTCTCCTGCATTGCAGGCAGATTATTTACCAGCTGAGCCACCAGGAAAGCCCTAACGAGGTTAAATATTTTGTACATTTTAAACCTTACTTCATTTTCTTACTAAGCAAACTTCAAATATTTAATCTTTTTCTGTATTTGAGCATTTTTGTTGCTGCTATTTATCGACTTACTGGAGCAATTGATAAATGAAGAGTTTTAACCTTTCCTCTCCTATGAGTGTTGTGACAATCACTTTTCTTTGCATTAACAGTTTTATACAAAATTCTCTCAAGCACGTACTGACTTTATCATTAGCGTAAAAGCATTTTGTAACAGAGGTCAAACTAAACCTTGATTTACATTCTCTTATAATTCTTTTGTTGTTGCTCTTCAGTCGCTCAGCCGTGTCCGACTCTTTGCGACCCCACGGACCGCAGCACGCCAGGCCTCCCTGTCCATCACCAACTCCCGGAGCTTGCTCAAACCCATGTCCCAACGTTGACTTGGTGATGCCATCCAACCATCTCATCCTCTGTCGTCCCCTTCTCCTCCTGCCTTCAAGCTTTCCCAGCATCAGGGTCTTTTCCAGTGAGTCGGCTCTTTGCATCAGGTGGCCAAAGGATTGGAGCTTCAGCCTCACCATCAGTTTTACGATGAACTTCCTACCAAAGACTTGTGCTCTGCCTAGATCATTTTGCTGGGTGCTGTAAAGTGATGATCCACGTTTTTCCTCCCTTCCTTCCCTCAGCGACTGGAGATTTTGCTTTTATATTTCAAACCTCCACAAACACGGGCACACACCTACACACTCCCTAGATGCCAGGGGTTGGGGGACTCATATCTGGGTGTGTTAGTGTCTTAACTGAAGCTGTGTCATGTTCTTGCTGACATTAGTCTCATCCGTTTGCCTAGTTTTCCTAACATTTGCCTCGATCTCTAAGCACATTCGGGCTTCCCTGGTGGCTCAGAGTGGGGAATGGCAACCCACTCCAGCACTGTTGCCTGGAGAATCCCCACAGACAGAGGAGCCTGGCGGGCTACAGTCCAAGGGGTCACAAGGAGTCAGACACGACTGAGCCACTCAGCACATTCAAGCATATTTACAGCAATTCTGATTCACACACTTGCCTTCAGCCCTTTTCCGCCCCAATTCCCTTTCCCAGTTCCCTTTCTAAGTTGATCTCTTGGCTGTTGGCATTCCATCTCTAAGCACATTATCAGTTGGAGAGCATGGATTTTCCCTGCGATGCCTGTGTTGCTGCCTCTCGTGTGAAAACACCTGTCCTTGGGGAACCATGAGGTTCTGAGCTGGCTGCTGGCCCCAGATCCCAGGAGGCTGTCTCCCCTTCGGTCAGAGTTCTGGGTTGCCCAGCACAGTTCACACTCTTCCTGCAATGGGACAGGCTTGCAGGATTTTATTTGGCCCGGAGTGGCTCTCTTTGATGGGGAGCTCAAGGCTCCTTCTTTGATCAAAAGTTTTCTTCTCCTTGTCCTTCTTTGGCTTCCGGCTTTCAGGGTCTCCTTTCATAGGAATTCTCAGTCACCCATCTCTATTTTTCACTTATCTTTCTGCTTCTTACTCTGTTCAATGTTCCCACTTTCTGGGCTTGGTGTTACTTCCTCATAATTATTTCTTATTTCAACAATTCAGTTATCTTTAAAAATCATCTGCAGTTGTCTCCACTATTCTGGGTTTTTTTTTTTTTTTTTTTTGGTCTTCATTCTTTAATCTCTAATTTCCATTTGTTTCCCCATGACTTTCATTTCTACTCTACAGATACACGTCGTCTTGAACAGTGTGTGTGTACATTGGCGTGTGTGTGTGTGTATGTGTATGGGTTAATGAATGAGAACTTTTTGAAGAGTTACCCTTGCATCTTCCAATAAATTCTGGCTTAGAGATTACGCCTTTGAGTGAGGGAAGTTATTCCACTTCTATCTTCAGCTGATTACGTAGGGCAAATCTGAGTGGGTTCATAAGGTGAGATGTTCAAACTCAAATTGATACTCTAACCTGAAATCTCCAAATACGTATTTAACATAATGTGGACCAACTGTATAGATATTCTCTATCCTGCCTTTTTGCATAATGTCAAATCACAAGCATTGCTACTTTCTGTAGCTACTCTACGTATGTCAAAGCATGATTATATTCTTTAGACAATTTGCATTTCCCCTGGAGAAGAGAAAGGCTACCCACTGCAGCATTCTGGCCTGGAGAGTTCCATAGACTGTATTGTCCACGGAGTCACAGAGAGTCAGACACGACTGGGAGACTTTCACTTTCTTGTATTTTTTTGGTATAATAGACGATACGATGATGACTATGTTATTGTTGTTTCGTGGCTCAGTCAGTCATGTGTGTGACTCTTTGCAATCCCACGGAATGTAGCCCACGAGTCTCCTCTGTCCGTGGGATTCTCCAGGCAAGAATATTGGAGTGGGATGTCATTTCCTTCTCCAGGGGATCTCCCCGACCCAGGGATCAAACCACCATCTCCTGCATGGGCAAGTGCATTTTTTATTTGTTTGTTTGTGTTTGTTTGTTTGTTTGTTTTTTTAACCGCTGAGCCACTGGGTGCATATAAATCTCTTAACCGCATTTCTGACAGTTTCTTTAGGAAATACTCCTAAAACAGAAACAAGTTGGTCAAACGTTATGGACACTATAAACAATGCCGGTGCCTAAGTGGCTTTCCAGGAATATTCTAAAATGTTCCCAGTTCTGCTAAGAGGTTATGAGATGTCAGCTTGTTAGGTAAAATGCTTTTCATGTTTTTCTTGCTGTAACGCAGGAAGTTGTTTTTCAGGCTAACAGCCATCTGCTTTTCTTCCTTTCCCCTTTCGTTTACAATCTGTGTCACTCATCCATTGTTCGGTTCTGGTATTAGATAATTCCTACTTCTGAGGGCTCCTGTGAGATGAGAAACTATTACAATGTCTATTTCTATATCTATTGCAATTGACGTTCATTGTGTGGAATGTTTTTCCTGATAAACTTGGTTGAAAAAAATTTTTGTCATCTGGGGATGCTCAAATAAATCATGCTCGAACTATCGTGACTTGCATGCGTGCTCAGTCGCTCGGTCGTGTCTGACTCCCTGCGACCCCATGGACTGAAACCCACCAGGCTGCTCTGTCAGCGGGATTTCCCAGGCAGGAATACTGGAGTGGGTTGCCATGGCCTCCTCCAGGGCATCTTGCCGACCCAGGGCTCGAATCTGCGTCTTCTACATTGGCTTGGAGGTTTCCTTACCACTGAGCTGCCAGGGAAGCTGGTATATGTGAGTGTATGTGTGTAAAAGACTAACAAATATCATGAAGGGTTACCAGCACCCATGCAACCTCTGGGGATTAATTTTGTACATTGTAGCCAACCAACACCATCAAAATTCCCCTCCTACTTTATCGATATGTATCCCCCACTCTCCTGAAAACAAGATACAGAAAATATATATGTTGCAATGGATTTTTGCTGCAGTGTCAAAAGCATGTCACACTTAGTTCACACCTACTGCTGGGGTGTTTTTTTTTTTTTTAAAACGCATGTTGCTTCCCTAACATGGCTTGGGTCAGAGATTCTCAACTTGCAAAAGACCAGCAGAGAAGGCGATTTTTTTTTTCCTTATTTTCTGAGGAATGGTTTGGTCATCTTCACAGGGCACTAACACTCTGAGGAGATCGCACTAAGCCTTCTATGGGCTTTTTAGCGATGGATCATTTCGGCTCACATTCGGCTCGAGTCCAAGGGAATTTGGGGCGTTTCTGGGAATTTACCTGAAGTCAGAGAAAGAGACAGTGGCATGGTTCTTGTAGAAACTTCATTCATGTCCAAACCTTCCTGCAGCCAAGAACTATATCATTTTATGATGCTTGTTGGGAGTTTCTTGAACAAAAAGTCATTTTTCCCTATTTGCCGTGGTTTTGTGTTCATTCATTTTCCACCTGCATGCTGTGGACTGCATTATTTTATCTTTCCCTGGTCATATGATATGCACACACACACACACTAAATCACTTCAGTCATGACCAACTCTTTGTGACCCCATGGAGTGTAGCCCACCAGGCTCCTCTATCCATGGGATTCTCCAGGCAAGAAGACTGGAATGAGATGAGATTTTGTCCTCCAGGTGATCTTCCTGACTCAGGGACTTGAATCCATTTTCTCTTATTTTTCCTGCATTGGCAGTCAGGTTCTTTACTATTAGCGCCACCTGGGAAGCCTGTGACCTGATATTAAATATCATCCCTTTGTTGGAATAAACTCCATTTGGAAACGGTGTGTATCTCCTGACTGGTACATCAAAGTTGCTAATGTTTTATTTTTCCTGTTGCCCTATGTATGCTTGATGAAAGTTTGAGTTTAATTATTCTGTATTTCATTTTTCTTTGCGTTAAAAAATATCTGTGTTATAGAAGCCTGGTATTGCAGAGGAAACATTCTTTAAACTACACTCACAGAGAATTCACAACGTGGGAGTAATATGTAACCAGAAATTTTCATAGAACGCGCCTTTTGAATGAATCACACGTCATACCATTTGGGGTATGTATTTCTTCACTCCCTTATAATTTACACTGTGAAATTGATGAGCTTCTCCCTTTTTTATTGAGTTAATATTAGTAACATATTTTCTAGGAAATAAGTACTTTATTCTAGATAAACAATTTGTGGTAATAAAGCTGATCAGTCTTTCCTCTTGTCATTTAGTATCTGCTGTTATTTTTCTGTGTCTTAACAAGGAATGATTTCACAAAAAAAAAATCCTGTAGTTTCTGGGACTTCCTTAGGGGTCCAGTGGCTAAGACTCTGCATCCCCCAGTGCAGGAAGTCTGGGTTCTATTCCAGGTCAGGAAACTATAACTCACATGCTGCAACACAGACATGGTGCAGCCAAATAAATTAAAAATAAAAATCCTCCAGTTTTTGACAGAAGAGAAAGACCTCCATAAGGAGCAGATTTTCTGCCTTCTATGAGGGTGCCATCTCTTTGCACCTGAAAATTAACTAATAATAGAACACTACCATGGTTGTCTTTAATATGTCTATTTTTTTAATATAAATTTAATAGGAAAAACAAGACGGAAGGCTTTTAACTCAGGCAGTTGTTATTCATTGCTTTTTTTTTTAACCTCAGGGCAATTTTCTTAGCAATTTTGTTTCCAAGGCGTCATTAGGGAAATGATCTTATCATAGCTCCGTTCCACTCTGTGTGTACTTCTAGTGACAGATAAGTGTCAGCTGGTGTACCCAGACAGTGGCACAGATGAGACCTGCTAAACAAACTAAATGGCTAAACTGCTAAACAGAAACTTACAGGAAGAGCCAAGGGTTAACAACAGACTCATTCCAACCTAGTACTTAGAGTCTGACTCTGCACAGAGGCATCGAGGAAGATCTTTCACATATGTTTATGTGTAACTGAACTGGGCTTCCCAGGTGGCTCAGTGGTAAAGAATCTGCCTGCCAATGCACAAGATGTGGTTTTTCCAGTAGCTATATACACAGATTTGGGTCATGTGTGGGTTTGGAAGGATTGATGCTGAAGCTGAAGCTCCAGTGTTTTGGCCCCCTGATGCAAAGAGCCAACTCACTGGAAAAGACCCTGATGCTGGGACAGATGGAAGGCGGGAGGAGAAGGGGATGACAGAGGAGGAGATGGCTGGATGGCATCACTGACTCGATGGACATGAGTGTGAGCAAGCTCCGGGAGTTGGTGATGGACAGGGAGGCCTGGTGAGCTGCAGTCCGTGGGGTCGCAGAGAGTCGGATATGACTTAGCATCTGAACAGAACAATTGCTCTACAATATGCTTTTGGCTTCTGCCATACAACCACATGAATCAGATACGACTACCCACACGTCCCCTCCCTCCTGAAGCTTCCCCCCACCCCGTCCTACCCCTTCTAGGTTGTCACAGAGCGCCGGGCTGAGCTCCCTGGGCCCACATAGCAGCCTCCCACTGACCCACCACCCCGCACACGGCTGTGTGCACACGTCAGGGCCACCCCCTCAACTCTTCCCAGCCTCTTCCTCCCCAACTGTGTCCACAGGTCTGTTCTGTATGTCTACATCTCTATGTCTTGCCTGCAAACAGCTTCCTCAATACCATTGTTTCTAGATTCCGTATATATGTGTGAACACGTGAAATTTGTTTTTCTCTGTCTGACTTACTTCACTCTGTATAACATGCTCTAGGCTCATCTACTTCACTAGAATGGACTCAAATGTGTTCCTTTTAATGGCTGAGTAATATTCCATGGTATGTATCAATACGTACCACAACTTCTTTATCCATTCATCTGCAGATGGACATGTAGGTTGCTTCCATGTCCTAGCTATTGTAAACAGTGCTCCTAGCTCAGGAACTCTTGGTCACTCCCCTTTGGAATAACCCAGCGGGCTGAATCACTGCTCATTAGATGCTTATATTTCTGTCTTGCAGAAGGAACGCTGTATTCTGCCTTTATGTAATCTCTGTGTTCTGATCACCGCCTGGCATTAGGCTTGACAGGTCACCTCTGCTGTTGAAATACACAAAATGCTCACAAGCATGGTGAAGAACCCTCTTCTCTGCAAATCTCTCCCTTCCCAGAGCTTTCTTGTGTTTGTAACCAAATGTCGGGCTGTCTCCATTCGGTGTAAAGTCCTGATTGGTGAATCATTTTTATCTTTACCAGTTCCCTGCTTCTGGGCTGGCCTTCCTTCATATGAACCTGTCTCTTTGAATATTTTATTTGTTTCTTTAATTTTTCAGCTGTGCCAGGACTTAGTTGCAGCTTGCTCCTTGGAAAAGAAGTTATGACCAATCTAGACAGCATATTAAAAAGCAGAGGCATTACTTTGACAACAAAGGTCCGTCTAGTAAAGGCTATGGTTTTTCCAGTAGTCTTGTGTGAATGTGAGAGTTGGACTATAAGAAAGCTGAGCACAGAAGAATTGATGCTTTTGAACTGTGGTGTGGGAGAAGACTCTTGAGAGTCCCTTGGACAGCAAGGAGATCCAACCAATCCATCCTAAAGGAAATCAGTCCTGAGTATTCATTGGAAGGACTGATGCTGAAGCTGAAACTTCAATCCTTTGGCCACCTGATAGGAAGAACTGACTCATTTGAAAAGACCCTGATGCTGGGAAAGATTGAAGGCAAGGGGGAGAAGGGGCCGACAGAGGATGAGATGGTTGGATGGCATCGCTGACTTGATGGACATGGGTTTGAGCGAGCTCTGGGAGTTGGTGATGGACAGGGAGGCCTGGCGTGCTGCAGTCCATGGGATCGCAGAGAGTCGGACACGAC